>NC_135387.1:25143351-25743351 GCF_051989625.1 Stigmatopora argus
GAAAATGGGTCTCTTTAGGGAACAGAAAGCTTTTAGTATGAATGGCAACAGGTTGCTACATTGCACATTCTGCCATCTAGTGGAAAAGCATTTAATTGTTCTACATGACCATCTATTCATCATCCATTTATGACGTCAGATCCGTGAATAATCATACACCTGAAAATAATAACAAATATACAAACTCCCCACCTATTGGGTAAAACTGAACTGCAGTTTTCATTTCGTCTTTATATACCTCTCTAGACATGAAAAATTGTAAATTTGAGTTTTATTAAAAACTAAAGCATTTTAAGTATATCACAGTGAAGTTGGTTTACTCTCATTGTGGCTGTTTACATTTGACTGGTTATTCAGAAAATGCAGCTTGACCAGGGGTGGGCAAACCGGTCCTCGAGGGCTGCTGTAGGTGCAGGTTTGTGTTCCAACTGATCCAGCACAGACATTTTGACCTATGAGATTTCTGCAGATAACAAGAAGCACCTGACTGCAATCCACTGATTGCACTTGTAGGACACCAGATTGGTGAAAAGGTGTCCTTTTTATGGGTTGGAATGAAAACCCTTACCCACTGTGCCCCTTTGTGGAATCGTTTGCCCACCGCTGAGCTAGAGAGATAAAAGGTCAAGGAGACCAAGACAAATAAAGAATAGAGGAAATAGTGACAAAATCTCTTCATTTTGAACATCTTAATGAAAACCTACTCATTTTTCGTCGAGTCTCTGGTCAAAAAGTACCTTGTATTTATTTATTTATTTATTTATTTATGAAAGCTGCTCCACTGCCTTAATTTTCTTGTGTTTTTGCATGTGAAGCTTCTCACCACAAGAGGTCAGTGTAGGACAACTGTCAACCACTACGAAAACGCTTACGTTCCCAGGACGTCAGAAAATAACAATAACCCAAGGTTTCCTCAACATTTTATTTAACAATTTATCATTATGTACGTCTACGTATGACACGGAGAAATATAGTATTTCTTATTTTTTCCTTGTAGAGTTTGCGATTTTAAGTCCGCGTTTTCAGGCAAGCCAAACTTTCCGATAGCCATTGAAGGCGTCATTTACGGAGATGAACCTGCTTCTCCAGCCTGGATACGGGACGCCGCTGGACGGGCTTATCCTGCGTCAACATTTCAGCCGTCGACTGCTTTGAATGAACACTTGGCACCGACAGCCACCGATTAAAAACATAAATAAATAAATAAATAAATGAAAACCGCGTGCGTGCATGCGCTCCATCGACTAAACAGCATCAGGCGCGCGTCTCCGCGTCTTATCATTGAGCAGCTGGTGCGCATAGTACGATGGGAAGATCCCCCTTTCGATGGAACGGCGGCTAGACGCAGCTAGCTCAATTTCCCCCCGTTTTAGGCCAAATATTTGGGTTTAGAGTCGTGTGAAAACATGGCGACGGGAACAGGCTGGCAGCCCGCGTACGGAAGCTCGACGAGCGGCTCCAGCGGCGGCGGAGCGTCCAAATACATCTCGCCGTCAACATCCAGCATGTTCTACGACGGGAGTTTAACGCTGGAATACACGCAAGACCTCCATTTAAAGATGAGCAAGAAGATTGCGCAGCTGACTAAGGTGAGATTTGTCCGATCGGTGCAGGTTTGCATTTAAGGAGTGATGTGGAGAAATGTTTTTTTTGTTTGTTGCTTGTTTGTTTGTTTGCTGCGGGACCTTGTTTATTGTAAACATGCTGCCGATGATGCCATCTCAGTACTGAATGAATGTGGCGCAGTGTGGCAGATGCTCAAGTTTGGTCAGGATTGAATTTGAGAATATGATTTTATTTGTGTGTCCATCCTACCTTGGCATGTATGTGTGCAATGTCCTACTGTTTCTTGCAATGGCAAAAATCCACTGTCTAATCTGTGCACGTTCTCACAGAGCAGCAGCCATTGCCAGCAGAGAAAGACTAAAGGAGGGGTTGGGGGGGTTTACGTAATCTTGGGGGATGCAGGGGTTTTGTCAGTCTGTGTACCTGAGTGTGTACTATCGTAGTAGGAGATTGGAGTTGGCAGCAGTGTGTGAATGGCTTTGAGCCTGCAGTGCAAGACCAAAAGATGCATCCTTGTATTTTATGTAATATTCAGAAAAAGAAAGGCAGGTTCAAACGTTTGGGGATTTACCACACGCAATGAAGCCAAATCACCTGCTCCACAGTCCAAAGAAATTCAGGTCAATTGATGTGGTGGATGCGACAGCCTCACTGGTTGACTGAGCGAATTCAACCCCCAGTTTGTTTTGGTTGTATGTCCTTATCCTCACAAGGTTCGCGGGGGGTGCTGGAGCCTATTCCAGCTGACTTCGGGCACCAGGCAGGGGACACCCCTCAATTGGTGGCGTGTGCGGTCGATTGGTCGCCGGTCTTTTGGTCGCCGTCTTTTGGTCGCCGTCTTTTGGTCGACCGGACTGCGACAACGGGCGACCAAAAGACCGGCGACCAAAAGACCGACGACCAAAAGACCGGCGACAAAACAAGGTAAAACAACACGGTCTACGCATCAATAAAAGCCAACAATGGCCCTGAGCAGTTTCACTGAGCCGACGTGTGAGTGTATAAGAGTTTGTATGTACATGTATGTCCCCTTAGGAAGGTATGTCAGTCAGGGTCTTAACAAGTTCTCCAACAAAAAACAATAAAAGTCTGGGAAATTTGGAGCTTTTCTTTAGCCTAATAATTAATAGGGCATTAAGTATAACTAAATAGTAATTCGCAGTTTGTTTTCTAGGGAATTTGAGCAACGATTTAAATGGTAATTATCAATAACCTTCCGTGCGACCAAAAGACCGGCGACCAATCGACCGTGTACCAATTGGTGGCCAGCCAATCGCAGGGCACAAGGAGAAGGACAATCATTCACACTCATACCTAGGGGCAATTTAGCCTGCATGCATTGTTTTAGTATGTGGGAGGAAAACAGAATACCCAGAGAAAACCCACGCAAGCCCAGGGAGAACATGGAAACTCCACACAGTAAGGACCCACCTGGGATCAAACCCTCGACCCCAGAATTGTGAGGCCGACGCATTAACCACACCGAGCCGGCCGGCCCTTTGTGCTTCAATGCTAACAAATGACATGACTGTAAACTGCAGGCAACAAAGACAATAATGAGGATTATTATTGTGTGGCTAAACCACATCGGCGGCTTTTGCATCTCAACTGTTCTCAAATGGGAGTTATTTTTTTCCTTACTGTTGCGTCATTGTGCTGAGATTAGCATGCAATGCTACTTTTTTTCCTCACTAATCTTGTTATACACTCCCAAATATAGGAATGGGAGACTATTTCTCTGTATAAAAGAGTATTTCTTCATCAATATTGCACCAAGTTACATATTTTATGTCGGAAATACACTAACAGCAAGCCCCTAAACATGTCACAAAAGAATATACATGAAAACAATAACAAAATATAAATTTAAAACAAACAAGTAGACATATGGAACACAAAGTTATCATTCCGAATAAACACCTACAGCAGGGGTAGGGAACCTATGGCTCGGGAGCCACATGTGGCTCTTTTGATGGGTGCATATGGCTCTGAGCTAAAATATGGAAACCGGTGGTGAGAGAAAAGAGTCCCAAACGCACCAATAGGAACTTCACACTGTGGCATTGATATTTTTTTTCATTAGTCTTCTGCATTCATTCTCTCATTGAACTCATTGACATTCATTGATTAGCAACATCTTAACAATGTTGTCAAAATAATTCAGAGACTTTTTTACTTTAAAAGTGGTAAAATGACTAAAAAATGTGCATGTGTTTGTCTTTTAAATTGTGATTATTGCTCTCAAGGTATAACATTTGAAAATAGGAATTGTTTATGGCTCTCTCTTTCAAAAAGGTTCCCGACCCCTGACATACAGCGTACATTTATCCATCTATTTGAGGAATATTAAATTATATTTCGCTCGTCACTACGTTTCACTAACATTATTCAGAGATGACCACTTTTTTCACTCAACATTAACCTTTAATCCAACTAACTGTGGTAGGCGGATTTTTCCATTTGAATCATCAAAAGTGTCTCACTAAAATGAAGACACAAACCCACATGCTCATTCTATAAAGATGCTAGACCCAATGGTATTGTTCAGAATAAAACTTAAAATAAAAAAACCTTATATATCAGGAACGTGTGCGTTTCAGAGGTGTTCACAACAAAACAAAATCATTATTGTGTCGGAAAACTTTCAGTAATACAATTGAAATCATTTAGATAGTGGATAAGACAGTATTTCAGAATATCTATCCAGTATTATGTATGAGTACTTCAAAGGGAAGAAGAAGGTAGGTGTTTCAATAATGATCCAATCTGAGTTATGAAAAGCGGAATTATGTACCAATTAAACTTCAATTCTGCATTTTCTGTTTTATATCCCTTTACGTATATCCCTGTGAAGTTTTCAATGTTGAAAACTGTGCAACATTACTGGCGTACCAAAATAATGTCTAGAACAAGCACCATGTGATTTAACTCATACAACGGAGAAGAGACAAGTTTATCAGAAAATAAAAGCAGAAGCACATTGATAATGTTGCACGACACTCACAGCGGTATTGATTTATGTTGTTTAATATGCTCTTTTATTTTGGTGGCTTTCTGTCTTTCTATGTTCACCTTGTTGTTGAAAGCTAAGGCATAGCAATCATCTTTTTTTCCTATGGTTTCTGTATCGTGTTTTTGGAACCAGGATTTTTTTGTTGTATCTTTTGGCTGGCCTGTAAGCACCTGCCAGGTCAATAAACATTTATCTGCAACCTCGTGCATTAGAGTCCAACTGTGTTCAACCCCTTGGGACAGAAAAAGTGTCTCATCTGCATCATTTGCGGATTTTTTTTCTGCGTCCTTATAAATGTGTGACGCATATTTCTTTCGGGGGAAAGAGGAAAGTGAGAATAAAAGAAGAGATGAAAGCACCAGGCATCATTATAATAATCATGTATAATTAAAGGCGGCTTCCATGTCTGATGGAGCGGCTGGGAATCAAAGCCTTGCACAGAACAGAAGGCTGAGATGGAACTTTCTTATGGCCTTTAAACGCTACAGATGAAGCTGTAACAAAAGAACCTCTTGATTGCATAACGCATTTAATTGTTGTACAGCGTCGCCTTGAGATAAACTTGCACCGACTTACATCGTTTTTCAGGTATGAGCTGTTCTCTGTCCAAATTTGTCTGTTGTTTGTCAATAGCATGGAACCAATTTGACTTGTATGCACCATCTTGGTTTCGCTGCACTTAATGCAGGTGTTTGTAACATCAGCGTCGGCTTGAATGTTCAAGTAAGCAGGCAAACCAAGCTTCTGCCGTGCTTCAATGCAATTAAATTATCTTTAGCTCCTCTTTAATAATCATGGATGAGCCAGCTCCAGCAGGTTTAGCATTGCGCCAACTATGGTTAAACATTACGTGGGATATTGGCAAGGGCTTCACTTGAGAGAGGCTTATCAACCTCATTTGTCCGCAGGAGCGTATCACTCACTAGCAGCACTTGTAAAGGCAGATTATAGCAATTGGAGCGAGTGAGCATGATTGAGAAGGTGTTGCCATTCTCATTTGAGGCTCTGCATCGCTTCGTGAAGGTTTAATGCTGGAGAACATTCATAAATTTGAACATTTGTGAAGTGTTTCCTCAGTTTCAGCAAAAATACGAATGAAACCCAGCAGCCAATAATAAACTACAGATGAACAGTCCTTCTTAGTGGTGCTGGGGATGAAGTATTAACCAAGATATTTTCAATGAATGGTGTGGGAATTAGTAGAGACTTTCATTTTGGTAGCAATTTTAATACCTCAACCATCATCAAAAACTCTCTTACAGCCGTTTTAGTCCGATTTCTTGGAAATGACAAATGCAGCCCCTTTATGTCGTCATGAGGCTCGTATCAGGAAAGTAATCCCTGCACGAAAATTGGGAATCCAACAATTACTATTGAGTTTTTAGGGTGAATTGCTGACATCATTTTTTTACATGCAGACATTATACCTAAGTTTCAATGTTTCGCTTCAATTGAGCCTTTAGTTACGACACAAAACGGCATAAACAAAGACAATGTGCCATCAGTTAGTTTCATTATTTCTCAGTTTACAGTGTGTGGGGAATGTTCCTCATCATTCCACAGCGACTGATCTCAGATTGACTCTTTGCATGGAAGCTACACCACCAATTCTCACACCGTCCTCGTGTTTTCCAGGTTATTTATGCTCTCAACACAAAGAATGATGAACATGAAGAGGAAATTGATTCGCTGAGGGAGACACACGAAGATGAGGTACTGATTGTTTTAGAATGCATCTGTTTTTCCTCAAAGAACTCAATTCAGTTTTTTTTCCTGCGAAAAATGCCAATAAGGCAATACGTACAGCTTTTCGTGTAAGAATCATTCAATCATTTTGGAATCTTCACCAATTCGATTGATGGCTGTGTGTGAAAAGAATGTTCTTGCATTTTTTTCCTCCACTCAGGTGCAGCACATTGTGACAGAAACCCGAGACAAAATTATGCAGTTCAAGAGCAAGATGGTTGACGAGGCTGACCTACGGCGACGGCTAGCATGTCTTGAGGAATCAGTCGAACTTCATGAACACATGAAACGACAGGTCTTGAGATTTAATTTCTTATCGTTAGTGTGGTCTCTGTTTGGTAATGGTTCTCACGTTGTAGGCTCTGGCAGAGTTCGAGATGTACAGACAAAGAATGGAGGATTCACAGCTCTGCACAGAGGCCCAACACACACAGCGGGTGGTTTCCATGAGCAGAGAGGTATACACCAACCCAGCCCACCACACTCACACAAAATGTCTTAATGCATCAACTCAATTCAACAGTACTGAAAAGTACATATAATACAATTTTAGAAACATTTTGGGTATTCCATTTGATACTAGGAGCCATGCCTATGTCACTTGGTTACATTACATTAGCTTAAAATCATTCCGTAGTGTTATTGCAGTATTTTCGGGACTATGAGGCTCACTTACAAAACCTTTATTCCTAGTTTTGTTGGATGAATGACAACAGGTGAATAAAAAGGTTTATTCCACATTTTGTCATTCATTTGAAGAGCATTTATTTCTTTTGCTTTGCTCTATATTTTGCTCTCACAATTACAGCTAAAAATAATAAATATTATTAAATAACCCCACAACTTAACCATCACATTGTGAACATATATTTTCACTTTTTAACCTAACTGTACAAAGCTAATACCTCCGGTACACGGTCGATTGGTCGCCGGTCTTTTGGTCGCCCGGAAGGTAAGTGATAATTACCATTTAAATCGTTGCTCAAATTCCCTAAATACAAACTGCAAATTACTGTTTAGTCATACTTAATGCCCTATTAATTATTAGGCTAAAGAAAAGCTCCAAATTTCCCAGACTTTTATTGTTTTTTGTAGGAGAACTTGCTAAGACCCTGACGGATGTAGCTTCTTAAAGGGACAACGCATGTACATACAAACTCTTATACACTCACACGTCGGCTCAGTGAAACTGCTCATGGCCATTGTTGGCTTTTATTCATGCGTAGACCGTGTTGTTTTACCTTGTTTTGTCGCCGGTCTTTTGGTCGTCGGTCTTTTGGTCGCCCGTTGTCGCGGTCGGGGCGACCAAAAGACCGGCGACCAAAAGATGGCGACCAAAAAAACGGCGACCAATCGACCGCACACGATACCCCCTCCAAAAAAACATTTTTTACTAAATATAAATATTCCAATATTATACATCACGCCATGTCACACACTTCATCCATGTCATCACTTTTTGGCATCTTGTCACTCGTACGACTATCCGGACGAAGCCGTAGATTTTCTAATCATAGCATGATACATTTTTCTCTCTATTTTTTAACCTCATGTCTGTGTGATTCCTCTCTGTGTACGATTTCTTGTGTCAGGAGGGCCAAGGAAGCTGCGAGCATTCACCTTTGATGGCTTACGTCAGGATATTAAATTTAAAATATGTTTGCAATTTCTGAGTGAAATAGCACAAGAGTTGAGCTCGGCACCGCTCGCACGCCAGCACTTCAAATGGAATGGAATATTTCCCGTGATTTCACTAGGTGGAGGAGATGCGTCGGGATTTTGAGGAGAAGCTGCGTGCATTCAGCCAGTCACAGGCCCAGTTTGAGGCGGATAAGCGTCGAGCGCTGGAGGAGCTGAGGTCCAACCACCGCCAGGAGGTGGAGGAACTCCTAAACAGCCAGCAGAACCAGAGTGCCACCTCCACTGAAGACCAGGAGAAATTGGCCGAGCTGCATAGACAAGAGGTGGGACAGAAAGGAAGAGAGAAGAGATTGACGCTCATTAACTTTGGCTAATGAAGACAGTTTGCGCAGGAAGTTACTGAACTGGATAATTGCCGTTTTGGTGACTTAATTTAATCATAAAGAAAACACTGAGTTTGGGTGTTGTGCAGATGTGAGTTGTTGCATGTCATCCCTCTCTTTTACTCACGTTTTACTTTTCTATCAACTGATATAACAGATAATTTAAAAAAAACAATCAAACGCAGTTGCTATAATCTTAAAATGGAATGTGAATGAGAAGCAAAACAAGAGAGGAAAAAGCAAACAGCAAAAAGGACGGTCTGCTTTATTTGTGTACACGTATAGGTTGACTCCTTGATGGAAAGGGTGGAAGAACTGACTAAGGATAAGGTCCGGGTGGTGGAGGAGTACGAGGCCAAACTGGGGAAGGCTCAAGAGTACTACGAGCGGGAGCTGGAGGCCATGACCAGGACGCACCAGCTCACCACTGAAAACCTGCTGGCCTGGAAAAGGACTGAGGTGGATCCTCAGCAGCCCATTTTGCAACATACACCTTTTTTTTCCTGAGCACCTGTCCTTCATTCTAAAGGTTCGATTACGAACGTCATTAATTGACCTCTGCATATTCAGGTTGAGCTTCGGAAAGAGTTCCAATCGCAGGAGGCGGCACTGCAGCGTTCGCTATCAAAGTTGAGAAGCGAGCTACAGAGAGCCCAGGAGGAGGCCCGTGAAAACCGGGATAAGACTAACAGATTGCAGACATCACTGGTCAATGCTGAGGGAACCATCAAGGTAAAAAACTGACTTTCTTTGAAAGCTCAATGTAGTATGAAAAGTATACTAGTAAGATTAAAACATATTTATTTATTTGCCAGAAACAAATGTGTTTTATTTCTTGATTTTTTTTCTGCAGTTGACTGACTGTAGGGTGTTGCTAAAACACTGCAAAATTGGAATGAATCAAAAAAAAATATGAATGAGTTTCAACATAGTAAAAAAAAATCCATAGTCTCTGTGTTATTGCTGAATGTGCTTAAAGCCTGTAGCAGCAGAAATATAGTTTCCCATCAGGTGAGCCTTCCGTTTCACAATGATAGATGATAGCCATCAGCTACCTCACATACTCAGAATCACCATGCTTGGGAAGTGACTGAAAATAATGGCAACAAGCTCTTCTGTAGAATGTGGTATCCAGGGAAGATGTATTTTTGAGAGGAGGTATAGCTGTGCAGCTAGTTTGATCAATAACTACACACTGCAGTGGCAGAAATAGGCTCGGTTGTACAATAACAACAATTTCTCAATTGTGCCACTAATGAGAGCAAAGGCATTACATGGGAGAGAACAATACATATTTTAGCCCTGTACGAAAATTCTGCAAAATTGGAATATGAACAAAAAGAATACAGAATAAAATCTCTAGGTTCCGTTCACATAGTCTTTGAGTACAACTGTTGCTGGTAGAAGAAAAAAAGAAAGCAAACCACCTCCTGGTAAAAGCAAGAGTTGGAGTGGTGTCAGCTAGTTATTGCTGTTTTGAGTTTGATTTATTTAATAAGGGACAGCACATATTAATGAACATATTTATATTCATGACCTGGGGCCATTACAAACTACAAGATTAATGAGTCATTTTTAATATTGTGTAGAACTTGCACAAGCAGCTGGAAGAAGCCATCCAGGACGGCGAGATCTGGGTCATGCAGCTGAAGGACACCGAGTATGAACTGGAGGGCTGCAGGGAACGAGTACAGCAACAGGCCACGGAGATCCTCCACAAAGCTAGTGAGACACCAACCTGTAGCATATGCTCACTGAATCCCCCTGATTACGACAACAATATAGGATACAATAGGAAAATAATGCTTTGTTTAATAGTTTAACAGCAAGTGCTTCTCAATTTAACCGTGTGCGATCGATTGGTCGCCGGTCTTTTGGTCGCCCCGACCGCGACAATGGGCGACCAAAACACCGGCGACCAAAAGACCGACGACCAAAAGACCGGCGACAAAACAAGGTAAAACAACACGGTCTACGCATCAATAAAAGCCAACAATGGCCATGAGCAGTTTCACTGAGCCGACGTGTGAGTGTATAAGAGTTTGTATGGACATGCGTTGTCCCTTTAAGAAGCTACGTCAGTCAGGGTCTTAACAAGTTCTCCAACAAAAAAAGATAAAAGTCCGGGAAATTTTGAGCTTTTCTTTAGCCTAATAATTACTAGGGCATTAAGTATGACTAAATAGTAATTCGCAGTTTGTATTTAGGGAATTTGAGCAACGATTTAAATGGTAATTATCACTTACCTTCCGGGCGACCAAAAGACTGGCGACCAAAAGGTCAGTGACCAAAAGATCGGCGACCAAAAGATCGGCGACCAAAAGATCGGCGACCAAAAGATCGGCCACCAAAAGATCGGCCACCAAAAGATCGGCCACCAAAAGATCGGCCACCAAAAGATCGGCCACCAAAAGATCGGCCACCAAAAGATCGGCCACCAAAAGATCGGCGAGCAAAAGACCGGCGACCGAAAGATCGGCGACCGAAAGATCGGCGACCAAAAGATCGGCCACCAAAAGACCGGCGACCAATCGACCGTGTACCAATTTAACATTCCATATGTCCAGAATTACTTTTTTGTTGTAACAAATCTATAGTAGTAGTCAAGACTTTTTTTCACCATTTGATCCTTCCTTCACAGGTCAGATCGGATCTCTACAGGCCACCCAGATGGCCCACGAGGCATCCATCAGGAACCTGGACCAAGAACAGAGTCGGCTAAAGGAGAAAATTGGAAGGCTGGAAAAGGAGCGTGAGGCCCTGCTTAACCAGAACCAGGTGGCCAGTGAGCAGCACAAACAGCAAGTGCTGAAACTGGAGCAGGTGCATTTTTGAGTCGCCGTAAGTGGCCAGAAATGCAAGCTCTTATGATCCCATTAAAAGCCCTCTCTTCTCGTCAGTCTCTTCGCGAGGAGCACCAGGGATATGAGAAGGAGCTCTCTAGACTGAGAGCTCACTACGAAGAGGAGTCGCGTCGCTACAAGGAGGCCCAGATCAGGGCCTGGGAGGAGATGGAGGAGAAACACCGTGCCATGAGGGAGGAGGCTCAGCAGGAGAAAGAGGAAGAGAAGAAGCTTCTAATCATGGTGAGTTGGGTCATTGGAGTCGAGTGTGCCAAGAAAATAAACAGGTTAAAAAGAATGGCAACTAAGAGCGGCGAGGTGAATTTCAAATGAAAACTGGAGACGTTTTCAAGTGAGTGGAGCCCATCTCGTGACCGGACGTTTCGTCCACGGACACTTGGTCCACGGACCTTTGGTCAACGGACAGTTCGTCGAACGGACGTTTCGTCGAACGGACGTTTCGTCGAACGGACGTTTCGTCGAGCGGACGTTTCGTCGAGCGGACGTTTCGTCGAGCGGACGTTTCGTCGAGCGGACCTTTCGTCGAGCGGACCTTTCGTCGAGCGGACGTTTCGTCGAGCGGACCTTTCGTCGAGCGGACGTTTCGTCGAGCGGACGTTTCGTCGAGCGGACGTTTCGTCGAGCGGACGTTTCGTCGAGCGGACGTTTCGTCGAGCGGACGTTTCGTCGAGCGGACGTTTCGTCGAGCGGACGTTTCGTCGAGCGGACGTTTCGTCGAGCGGACGTTTCGTCGAGCGGACGTTTCGTCGAGCGGACGTTTCGTCGAGCGGACGTTTCGTCGAGCGGACGTTTCGTCGAGCGGACGTTTCGTCGAGCGGACGTTTCGTCGAGCGGACGTTTCGTCGAGCGGACGTTTCGTCGAGCGGACGTTTCGTCGAGCGGACGTTTCGTCGAGCGGACGTTTCGTCGAGCGGACGTTTCGTCGAGCGGACGTTTCGTCGAGCGGACGTTTCGTCGAGCGGACGTTTCGTCGAGCGGACGTTTCGTCGAGCGGACGTTTGGTCGACGGATTCGCTTGCTCTCAAAATTATAATCATGAGAGAGAGAGAGACAAAGAGTTTACTGTTGAAAGCGATCAACCAGTTAATCTCTCGCTCTCAAAATTATAATCATGAGAGAGAGAGAGAGTGAGTTTGTAATTGCATTGACAATGTAAGAGCATTAATATCTAAATATCTAATATCCAAATTATCAATAAGTTGCGTATAATCATGAGAGAGAGTGAGTTTGTAATTGCATTGACAACGTAAGAGCATTAATATCTAGATATCTAATGTCCAAATTATCAATAAGTTGCGTATAATCATGAGAGAGAGACTGAGTTTGTAATTGCATTGACAATGTAAGAGCATTAATATCTAAATATCTAATATCAAAATTATCAATAAGTAGCGTATTATTCGCGTGTGTGTACATGTTATTCGTCGCCGGATTCACTCGCTCTCAAAATTATCAATAAATTGCATATTATTGGCGTGTGTGTACATGTTATTCGTTGCCGGATTCGCTCGTTCTCAAAATTATAATCATGAGAGAGAGAGAGACTTTGTAAATGTCAGAGCATTAATATCTAAATATCTAATATCAAAATTATCAATAAGTTGCGTATTATTGGCGTGTGTGTACATGTTATTCGTCGCCGTCGACGAAACGTCCGGGTACCATCCCATCAATGGTTGACGATAATGAAGTCTGACAGGTACCAACTTTCATATGCAGTGATTAAGACATACAGCCACTGGCTTTTCTATCTCTCTTAGGCGTGCATGAGTACCAGCAATTAATTTTAGCCCTTCCACTAAAATTTGTTTTAGATAAATGTATGGCTAAGAAATGCACATCCCCCTTCCGTGACGGCACAAGTTTAATTAGGTCAAAGCACATCTCCCACTCGAAGTTCTCCTCTTCCTTCGTCTTCCAAACACGCATCTGCGTGTATTTGTAGGACAGTTGGCCGTGGATTTGTTTGTTTTCCGTAACTGCAGAAAATGAGTTACCCTCCGTGACAACGAACTGTTTTACTTCACACGAGATTAATCTTTTGTTATTGTGTGCCCACTCAGTCTCTGCTCTTCTACTTCAAAGGCTGATTGGCACTGACTGCTAATTGGTGGATTTTCACTGACAATAAATCCTACCCGTGTGCATTGTGCAAGGCTGTAGGTGTCCCTTAAAGAAAATGAGAACGACACTGCGAGAGAATGAATGAATAATGGTGAAATGAATTGTGCTTCGTGTCCTATGAGCAATGTCTGTTCTTAGGATGCAAAATGCAGCGTATGTGCTAGGACAGAGATGAGAGGGATGCAGAAGTGGTCATTTTTTTAAAGCTGAATTGCTGGTAGGATTGCCTGTAAACTTTTAATCCTTGCAGGCAAGATATTAAAAAGTTTCCAAAGAGATGCCACTAATTTTTCATGCTCTATTAATTCCAAAGCTGTGATAAGACTGCAGCAGAATTTCTTCAATTCGCCTGCAGGTGGCAGCTCGATTGGGCATGCCAAATGATTCACTGGTCCTTGAGGAGAACTGATTCTGTGGTGTGAAACGGTGAATGTTGATAAGCGCTCTGTGTTGGATTAGGTTAACACCACCTGTCAGCCAGATTGTAAGAGCTTTCATTCTCCAAAAGGAGATGTTTGACATTAGGATATAAGAACCGAGTTGGGAATAATTCATTTAAAATCATTTCGCGGGCAAAAATGAAAAAGGAACTGACGTCCTTTGTGCACAACCTCTCTATGGTGAGAATAAGAAAGTGATGACGCAATTTTGCGAAACAAATCTTTTTGGGATTTAGTAATGTTATTTAATTAAAGATACATTTTCTATCATAACAACAGCAACATCTTAGTTTATTCTTCTGTTTATTAAAACAAATGAACAGATATATATATATATATATATATATATATACATATATATGTATATATATATACATATATACATATATATGTATATATGTATATATATGTTTATGTATATATATATATATATATATATATATATATGTGTGTATATATATGTATAGGTATATATATGTATATATATATGTACGTGTATGTATATATACATATAAGCATAATGCTAAAATTCCAATGAATGAAAAATAATAATTATATATATATATATATATATATATTCTTTTTATCTCAGGATTGAAAGTTTAATATAAACTAGAGCTAACCACTCGACCACCAAGCCGCCTACCTTAAAATCAATGTACAAAAATAAATATATATAAAAAAAACTTGCAATCCTATATTAAACTTGCAATCCTTCTTCCGAGTTATTTATTTTCCCCTGTTCCCGCATTTCCCAAACAGTCCTCCAATTTTAAATCTTCCTCTTTCAAGTGTAAACATCCATCTCCGGTGGCTCATCTGGCGATAAATCTTCTCTGCAGAAAATGAGTCAGGAGTTTGAGATAAAGCGTCTGTCTCTGGAGGAACAGCGGGACCGAGTCCAGCAACAGCTGGACAACTTGAAAGAGGAGTTATCTGCCAAACTCAACATGGCCAATCAAGAGGTATGATTTTGAGAATATTAACTTTGATCGCAATTTAGCTCCATCCAACACCGTGATGACTTGTGGTTAACATTCATCAAACAAATATAATTGGACTGCTGATTTAAATTTACCTTGGAGTCTAAAACTAAAGACAACTAACGTTAAAAGATAATAAAAAAATGTAAAAGCAATAACAGAGTTTTAGAATCAAATTCTTAACATTCCATAAGTGATACCTATATACAGGCGTTGACGATAATCACACATTTACAAATGGACCGACTTATTGGGAAATTTGTGCCACTATCACAAATTATTAAACAAATTAAATGAAAGAATCTGATCAAGAAGTATTCAGTCCTTCATTTTCCTTTTCGCTTATCTGCACAAGGGTCATGGGGGTGCTGGAGCCTCTCCCAGCCAACTACGGGCATAAGTCCGTGAATTGGTTCCCAGCCAATCGCTGGGTGCACTCACATTCATAACTAGGGACAATTTAGAGTTTTCAACCAGCCTACCAATGGCGGATGTGCTAACCACTCTGGCACCAGGCCACCACATAAATACATAAATAATATAAATATTTCACACCCATTACCACAAAAAAAACTGAATGTCCTTCTTTTATTACCATGCATCAAGCATAATGCTAAAATCACTGGAAATTAAGAAAAATAGTGTATTATTATTACGTATTAGTTTTTTTTCTTCTTAATATATTTTTTTTAATGGAAACAGTTATCAAAGACATCTGATCATCAAAAGTACTACATTAGGTCAGTGGCGGGCCGTCAGGGCCTTCAAGGCCTTCTCTGCTGGCCTAAGAAATATCTGAATCCTATATTATATTGTGTCCAAGAATACTTATTAAATAATTCCAAATTGTCTGTTAGCTTCCTTTCGTTGCTTTCCCCCCTGGTTGCACTGCTTCCAGATGTGTGTTTTCATATTGAAGCATTTAACCAATCACATTTCAGCCATTATTTGTTGCCAGGGTCAGAAATCTGCCTCAAGGCCTTCACAATCAGTTCTGCAGGCTCTGCTGCATTAAACAAGCGTCGATAAGACTGTTGCTTTAACCAATCAGATTTCGAGTTGGCAACACCACAATGCCTTGTCGCAGGCGTAGGGATACGTCATTGCCTTCTCGCAGGCATGGGGACACATCATCACTTTCACCAACTATGATTGGCTAGTGATTAGCCAGAGCTACCAAACTGTATCTGGAGCGAGCTGCACAAGCAAATATATTGTTGTGTTGATTTAAAGCCATTTTCAAGACGGACTATGCCATGGAAGTGGATTTTACCCCATTTTTGTGCATTGATTTATTGATTTTTTTATGTGTCGCAGCTGTAGCTGCAGTATAGGTTTTATAGCCATAAAATAGTTTTTGAGGGTTGGATTGATTCGTTGAAGGCGCTACGAGAAAATGAACGGACCGCCACTGATTAGGTACAGTAAAAATATAATAATAATATGTGTTGCTTTTCACTATTCCAGGTGTCCCACCTCCAGGAGCTAGTGAGAGAGAAGGACCAGAACGTTTGCTCAGCACAGAACCAGATTAGCTGCTTGAGGGAGACACAGGAGAAGCTAAAGATCGAACTGGATGCAACCAGAGCCCGGGTTCGAGAGACCAGCAACCTGCTAACAGACTTACAGGTGAGCAAAAATGGAGTTCTAAACCACAGAATACAATGGAGATGGACCGGAAGACTTTAAACAGCAGGAAATGACAAATTGCAGAGAAATAATAGGCTGGACTATTTGTGGGATAATGATGATAGAGCCATTATATGACAAGTCTCCCGCTCGTATATCGATGGAGAAAGGAAGTGTGTGCATGTATATGTGTGGTGTACCAGTGCACAGGGAAATAATGGAAAGATGCATTATTTGTTCGCATAGTAGCCAACATTGTGCTTGTAGGAGGAGATTGAGACCCAGAAGCAGCAGCATGAAGCCCGAGTGATATCCATTCGAACGGAAGAGAAGCAAAAAATGGACAAAATGGGTGACAACCTGGAACAAAAATGGAGAGAAGCGCTTCGGTAAAAAAAGAAATAAATATATATCTCACTTCTTTATTGGAGGGAAATGTTTCTCAAATTATTTGCGTCCGTCTTTAGTGAAGAAGTGCGTCTACTGAGGGATGAGCTCAGCGAGGAATATGAAGTGGACAAACAGGCAGCCCTGACTCAGCTCTCTCAGCAAAAGGAGCTAGAAATGATGGCGGCAAGAGAGGGCTGGCAGCGGAAGGTGGAAGACTTGCTCGAACAGGTAAAAACAAAAAGTCATACATTGCAGTTTTGGATGCAAAAGAGGACTTTTTTTCATGAAGAGTGCAAGCTCACAGAAGATAAACCCTTCATGAAGCTATTTTTGTAGTTTAAAAGCTTTACCTGGTTCCTACAAAAGGTTTATGAACCAGTATCCACCCTGGAATGGTGCATGAGTATTTGATCTATAACTAAAGTGCAAAATTTCAGCCAAATTTAGTCCTTTGGCATGTGAGGAGAAAATGCCTAACAAATATACAATATATTGCGATTTCTTTAAAGCCAGAATTTAAAAATGCAACATTTCCAGGTAAACAAGTTTTAAACGCAACGTATTTGGTGATGTATTTTCTGGATGTGAAGGAAAACCTTGATTATTTTTTGATAGCAGGTCAAGCTGGTCCTTTGAAACTGCAAAAAGATTTGAATTGTGCAGCAATATTGGCTTTAGATCACGCCCAATTTTATATTTCTTTCTGCTGAGCTCCAAATGCTAAATTTGAAAGCCCAAAATTATGCAAAAATAATTTTTTCATTATGACCAGTTGATCATCTGTTTGCGCCAGCTGTTCTTCATCAACTTTCCATCACCTCTCCCACTTTGATTGACAGATGTGGTCTGCTCTGATGTTGCCGTGCACCTCTGTGTGTCTCTGTGAATAACGATTCACAGTAAGCTGTGAATAACATTTGCCTTTTTTGGACAATCCCCATAATTCCCTCTGCTACAGTCAATGAACCCGAAGAGCTATTTATATATGCTTTCAATGTCTTTTGCCTCCAGCAGTGAAAGAAACTGCATAATACCCCCTCAAGCAACACTATATGCTGAATTTATTTACACACGTGTCACTGTAGCTTTAATCACGAGAAAAGAGCCGCATTTGCGATAAGGTTACAGAAGTAAGGCTGCTCGAGCCACTCTGGTTAGGGCTCAAGTGCTGAGGGTCCTGGCTTTGCCTCTGGGTAAGTCAAAGCTCTGATGAGTCATAAAGTAAAGCGCCAAAAGAGACCTGTCCTGATTTTTGTTAAGACACCCACGGCCTAGGATGAAAACACGGTGTGACAGGCCGTAGGCAGTAACCACAGACCAGGGTAAAATTGTCACATTTAACCTCCTAGGACCTGGCGTCCACATGTGTGGACATCATATTTTTGCTTGTCACAAGACTACCTGTCCACTGTGGACAGCATTTTTCTCAGAAAACGACATCATTTAAAAAGAGAATTCTTTGTTTTTAGACTCATCAGGTCCCAATTATTGCCTAAATACCAAAGAGAAAATTAAAATGCATACCTTGCAAGAGTCTGGGTCTTAGGAGGCTAAGCTACATGTGCATCTATCCACATTTACCAATCCCCACCCACATAACCATCATAATAATAATCGGACATAGGCCCTGTGGTCATCATCAACAACAAAAGCCTAATTGTCATCACACCCAGAAACTGCGTATGACGCAACTGGTAGTGCTTCTCCATAAGGTGCGTTTTCTCGGCAAAAGACCTAATAAGTTATAGTTACGGACTCTCACTTACCTCTCACTGTCTTTCACTTACCTTCAGTCAGCCAGTACGAGGCAGATCACCACCCAAACATCTTTTCATATTATCCCACCCCGAAGTTACTACACAGAAGGGATTGTGTGTTGTGTTAACGCAAGTTTAGAGTTCTGATGGATGTGGGGAAAAAAACTGTCCTTAAGCCTATTTGTCCGTACTTTGTGGGACCTATAGGGTCTGCCAGAGGGCAGCAGCTGGAACAGATTGTGACCAGGGTGGTATGGGTCCCCGATGATGTTCCTGGCTCTGCTGAGGTAACGAGGGCTGGCAATGTCTTCCAGTGAGGGCAGAGAGCAGGCGATGATCTAATCAATCATAAATCAATTTGTTTATCTGAAAACCTCAGTAAAATAACTGAAATTTCTTCGAACTGCGACTTGGTTAGCTCAAAAAATGCTCCACACAAGATTTTATTTCACCTGGGCAATCTAGCAAGATCCCATCTTTACTATGCATTTTATTGTATTTTTTATTCTATGCATAATTAATAGCCAAACACCTAACCCTCAGGTGTTGATAATAATCACATTCTCATCCAAATGTATTCACAAACGGACCGGGGATCAAATCATTGCGAACTGTAAGACAGCCACGCAAATTACTCGGCGACAGTGCTGCTGTCAAAGATTGTTCAAAAATAAATGATGAAGATTTCCAAAGATTCCATACCTGTCAAGCTCGGCCAATTGCTCACCTTATTAATGATTGCAATTCCACTTATTAAGCAATAATAAACCAGCACAAATGCAACGCGGCACATATTTACTCACATAGGGCACACTTAAAAGTCAAAAAAAATTCCCCAAAGTGGACTTGACTTTTGTATGGACTAAATTCAAGATTCTGTAGATGACGCTGACAGCTTGACTGTCTGGGTACATTGCTTGCTGACACAGTATGTGGAAGGGGAATGTGCGTGCGCACATCATGCTTGAAGCATGACAATAGTCGTCAGCAGTCGACGATGACGTTTTCGTCTGCTAACAGTGAAGGAGACGATCCAAATTAGAGTCGAAATGGGTAAAACGAGATCGGTTTTACAAAAAACTTACTTCAAAAAATCCCGTTGTTATATGGCATACTCAATTTGAAATGGTCAAAAAACGTTTAAAAAAATACGGGAAAAAAAGTTGACAGGTATGAAATTCATAAATGTTAAAATTGTCCAATAAAAATAACTTTTGTAACAGTTTTTATCTGCATAGTTGAAACGGATGACGTAATTAAAGGCAAGGATTTTAACAGAGGGCATATGGCTCAATGGAGAACAGTCGGCAAGACACGCGACGAGTGGGAATACGCAATTAAAAGTGGGTCAGAGGAGGAAGTAAATCCCAAAGAACATGATTCCGCGGGGATTCTACCATACAAGATCAAACTGGAGACAAAATTACCATAACAGGGCGCAACTGAGGATGAGAGAGAGACAGCATACCTACCTACATGGAAAAAAAAGGAAAGGCTGCCTGGTAAAACAATGAAACTAAACAGATGAAAGTCTGCTTCGCTTCCTTCTCTACTAACTGACTCTGGCTTCCTGCCCAACAGCAAAATGAGATTAGAACTGTTTTCTGTTTTTTTGTTGTTGTTTATTTGACAAAGAAAAGGACTATGGCTTGTGGCTCAGTGAAGTCTGATCGATCAAATTTAGTAAAGTACCCCCTTAGGTGATAGTTGAACTAGAACATAAAGAGAAAATCATAAATGAATCTGTTGTATAAATGTCATCTGGAGGGTACAGAGATTTTGTTCACTTCTATCTTTTGATTTAATTTAAATTCTGCTGTGGCATCTGAGATGATGTCTAACACAAAATAGGGTGCCAAAGTAATGTCATCAGCCAAGGCCATACAAGTGTCAATTTGCTGTTGCTGTTGGATTGGATTGGATTGGATAACTTTATTCATCCCGTATTCGGGAAATTTTGTTGTCACAGTAGCAAGAGGGTGAGGATGCAGAAATAGGAAAGGCATTTTAGACATAAATAGATAGGTAATAAGTAAGGGCAGAGCTGCTTAGCTCTTGACCTACTTGGCCCCAAAGCAAATAGATATATTCTTAATCATTACATTTATTTGATTCCAAAATTTGATGCGTTTCCCAAAATAATTATGTTTAAAAAAACTCAAAAACAGCAATCCAAACTGTACATCTAAGCCCTAAATTTTCAAATTTTCACTATGATCCTAGTGAACACAGAAAAAAGCCATGAACATTTTTGTTCATCCACACTGCCTTATTCAGTACCAGCTAATCTCTACTGGTTCTTCTTCACATCCTTTCCTGTTAAAGCCATCTAACCCTACAGCTCCCCATTTCCATCCTACTTCACCAAATCCTGCAGGGGATTTAACAGCCTGGGGAATGAAGGAGAGTCGTGCCCTTCACTGCCCCATAAGCATCTCATAAACATTGTATCGCCTCCAACAACATGCTTCTTGGCTCTCACTGACAAGCTCGTAATATTTTGAAATGAGGGGCTTCCATATCATGCTGTTGCTATAACTAATATGGCATGTTTGGGTTTGGGCTATATATCGGGTACATGTAATTTCTTGACGTAATTCACCCGTATAGACAACCACAGATATATCATCGTTAGAGAGGCTATCAATAATACTCTAAAACACAATGCAACAGGGCTACATCTATTATTTGTCATCAATCTTTCTCGAATAACATGCCACCACACATACCACATTTTGGCTCCCAGCATTCACATTGATTTTAATCCTGGGGTGTGTGTTGTTTATGTGTGTCCACGTCATTCGTCGCCCCCTGCAGATCTCTCTGTTGAAACAGTCTCTGGAGCTGCAGCTGTCTCAGTCGCAGGCAGCCCTTCAGCAGCTGCAGTCTCAGTTTAACCAAGAGAGGGAGCTGCTGGGTCAACAGCTCAAGGGTAAGTCCATTATTTGAGCTGTAGTTCTTAACCTGGGTTCGATCGAACCCCAGGGTTTCGGTGAGTAAGTCTGAGCTTAGGAGGCTAAGCTACATGTCCATCTATCCACATTCACCACTCTCCTCTAAAGGGACAACGCATGTACATACAAACTCTTATACACTCACACGTCGGCTCAATGAAACTGCTCATGGCCATTGTTGGCTTTTATTGATGCGTAGACCATGTTGTTTTACCTTGTTTTGTCGCCGGTCTTTTGGTCGTCGGTCTTTTGGTCGTCGGTCTTTTGGTCGCCGGTCTCTTGGTCGCCCCGACAACGGGCGACCAAAAGACCGGCGACAAAACAAGGTAAAACAACACGGTCTACGCATCAATAAAAGCCAACAATGGCCATGAGCAGTTTCACTGAGCCGACGTGTGAGTGTATAAGAGTTTGTATGTACATGCGTTGTCCCTTTAAGAAGCTACGTCAGTCAGGGTCTTAACAAGTTCTCCAACAAAAAACAATAAAAGTCTGGGAAATTTGGAGCTTTTCTTTAGCCTAATAATTAATAGGGCATTAAGTATGACTAAATAGTAATTCCCAGTTTGTATTTAGGGAATTTGAGCAACGATTTAAATAATAATTATCACTTACCTTTTGGGCGACCAAAAGTTCGGCGACCAAAAGATCGACGACCAAAAGACCGGCGACCAATCGACCGTGTACCAGTCTGAGGTGTTCAGTCAAGGTTAAGACACACAAGCTTGATATGGGAGTGAACAACGCCGACTGTCTTGTACCCAATCCACAGGCTTTATTCCATTCCCTTTAACTGCTACAGGAGGAGAAACTGGTTTTGTCAATGGAAAGTTGACTTACATTTGGTATAAGGAAGTACTACAGTAGAGTGTGTGAGGACACAGTCAGTATAGTTACAGACTGGACTACCAAATTCCGAAACAAGTGCAGCATGGATTGTCCTGATACAAAAACAGACTTGCATTTTTATTTTATTTTAACAAAATTTAAGCTCATTGCCCGAATGAATTTTAATGTGTACACCTTGACCTTTTAGAAGTGGCGTTGTTGCACAGTATTAAAATGATTGTGAAAGAGGATCATAAGATGGTTAGTTTAGCTTAAGACGTGGTTAAAACAAACATTTAATTTGTCGCATTTTTATAATAACATACTGGAGAAATATGTTAATCTACATAGCCTCATTTGTAGAATATGGTAATACCCTTATTTACTGCTTTGTTTTTTTCGCAGAGATGCAGAGAGAACACCAGAGGAGAGAACATCGGCTACAAGAGGCTCACTGCTGTGCATTGAGCACCATGGAGGAGGCTCGGCAGCATCAAATCAGGGTATATATGCATGCCAAAGGGGACCAAAAAAAAGATCAGAACAGACGTTGCATCAGAGTAGAATGGCAAGTGGAGAAAAAAAAGATGCAAATGAACCAAACAAATTGGAATGCAGTTTCCTTTTATTTTCAGTGTGAAACCTCATTAAAATGATTAATTCTGGCAACGGAATAGTAATGAAAATCGGGTTAAAGAGGAAGATCTTAAAGAATACAAGCAATGAAGCACAACATTGTCTGAAGTCATTTACTCCACAGCAGAAATCATAGAGTTGAGTGGTTGCTCTGCCAATGGTGAGCATGGAACATTAATTTATCATTTAATCACACAAATGGGCTTTTGTGGAAAGCCCTCGAATGACTTGTGAGCCTGTGAAGAAAATCCTTAGGCAGCAGAAACAGGGAAGACTAAGTGATGGGTTTTACTTCCTAACTATTTCTAATTTCCCAAGTATAAATGATTTTAAATGATCATTATTTGAAGGAATCCATTAGCTTCTTACAGCAGTCATGGATAGTTTGTTCCCGTAATATATTTCTGGCTAAAATATATTAGGTCACATTAAATAATTCGTGAAGTGATTGATTGAATGATTTGAGGGGGCGTTTGAGTTTTAGTTTGTTAGAAAACATTTTAATGGATATATTTGTAAATATGATTTTGATGTGATTGATTTGTGATACGTTAATTAATAGGTATACTTTAATAAAAGGGGAGACATCGGAGACATAATCCAGCGATAATTTGCAAGTGAGAATCGATCCTGGCTCGTCCTCGCCACCGGAGCATTCTGAAGAAAGGCATCCTTTTCTGTCCATTTAGTCGCACATAATCAAAACACTTAAAGTTATCTTATTCAAACGATTGCATAAGCGAACCGAATAACACAATTAAGGTCAAAAAACAACTGCAACAACAATTGCATATCAGGTCGGAAACCAAAAACAACTGCGTAAGAATTTGCACAAGTAAGCAAAACAACTTCCATAAAAGGTGAAACGAGCGACACTATTTTAAAACAATATGCAAGTATTTTCGGAGGGTGATTCGATTATCGCCATCTGCCAGAATCCAAGTCAAAGCAGTTTAAGAGTCCTTCACAGATCTTCATTGCGAACTCAGATCAACAGTCCTTGGCCCGGGACTGTGTGATCTGTCAGGTCAATAGTCCTCAAAACAATTAAATGTCCTCGGGGCCAGCTGCAGGGGGAAGTGTCCTTGGTAACGTTATACTGAGCGATTAATGTTTCACATATACATATAATGATTAATATTCCACACATACATATAATGATTAATGCGCACATATATAATAATATCCCAGAATAACCCCAACAATTTGATTTTCCTACTTTTGTGTGCTTTGTTTGATTGGATTTTCTTATCGTTGTGGGCTACCGATTACCACTTTGCTGCCAGACTATCAGACAAAGAAGATCTAATCTATTCTATTTTAATTTGAAAGGGTTTTATATCAGCTAAATTATGAGACTTCCGATTTATAGGGATTTTCCATTTCCATTCACCTTGTTCTACCTTTTTTTTCATGTCACTGCCCAGGCCCTTGAGGAACGCCTGAAGCAAGAGCAAAGAGAGGAGGTCCATGCTCTGAAGGAGGCCCACCGGAGAACCTTGGACATCCTCAGACAGCAGTCAGACCAGGAATTACAAACGCTGAGATTTGAATTGGAAGATGAGGGCAAAGCCAAGATAGGTAATTGCTGCAAGCAACCGTTTGATTTGGCCACGACTACACGTCTTGGTCCATCTCTCTGGAGGGTGATCAAATATCTATGAAATTTACTTCATCTATACACATTTAGACGCATATACTCCAGATCTCATTCGAGCGGTATAATAATAATAATAATCAGACATAGGCTTTGTCATCATCATTGACTCGACAAAAGCCTAATTGTCATCATACCCAGCTGCGTATGATGAAATTGGAAGGATGGATACATCGCATCACCCCCCTGAGCGCAACCAAATCCCGGCGACTGCAGAAAAGTTTGCCTCGCAAATGCCAACAAAGAAAAAAAAACGGATGACTTAATTCTCACTGTCTCCCCACTTACCTTCAGTCAGCCAGCAGGAAGCACCGCCCAACGTCCTTCATGTTACCTCACCCCGAAGTTATTACACAGAAGGGATTGTGTGTCATGCTACCGCAAGTTCAGAGTCCTGATGGCTGTGGGAAAAAAACTGTCCTTAAGCCTATTTTTCCGTACTTTGTGAGACCTGTAGCGTCTGCTAGCTGGAACAGGTTGTGACCAGGGTGGTATGGGTCCCTGACAATGTTCCCGGCTTATAATGTTGACCTTCTTGTAGTATATACCGTGTTCCCTGAGCGTACATCACACTCACGTTAGTTGTATCCTAACCATGAGTTCACTAAATTTGTCAACTCTCATCCAGTCAGATTGTCATAGGTTTAAGATCTCCCTGGACACTGAATTTTGGATGATCACATTTGTCCACTCAATGATTTAACTGTAACTAAGGTTTATTCTTGATCACCAATCTCTTTTTGTGGCAGCGTCACTCCGTGCTGAGCTAAACCACCTCCACGCGACAGCCATAGAGCACCTGAGGCAGATCCACCTGAAAGAAAACTCTCATGCTAAACGAGACCTGGAGAAAGCTATGGAGCAAAGCCGCCAACAGGTAGCAAAGAGCTCATTTTCATTCATCTTGGGTCTGCTCGTATCTGCTTGCAAGTTCAAATGAACTCGTCCGGGATTCTGTGCTGTGCAGGAACAAGAGCTGGTAGTTCGAATCTCAGATTTTCAGACAGAAGTGCTTTCCCGTAGCAACCGCATCACAGATCTGGACCACGAGATCCACACTTTGAACGAGACCATTGACACACTCACTCGAGAACTGGAGTTGAAAGGCAAAGAGGTGCTTCGGGTTCGCAGTGAGGCTAATCACCAGATAAGGTAATCCCATTCAATGGATATATACGCATCGCCTAGATTAATGACAATTAAATAAAATCGGATTTAATACATACCAATCCCAGATCAGATGACGCTGTCTAAAATGACGCTTTTCTCTCCATATGCGTGTATTTTTATGATTATTCTCTGAGACATTAGTGGTCCAGGATACCATTTTCATCAGTATGAGTGTATCTGCATGTGTGTTATTGCCTTAAATGCACGTTTGGCCTCTGCAGGGCTCACGAACAAGATTTTGCTAAGAGGCAGGAAAGGGAGTTGGGAGAGCTCAGTGTGGTCCATCACAGAGAGACTCATATCATGTTGGCAGACTTCAACAAGGCTCAGGAGGTTCTCAAAGACAAGATCACCGCTTTGCAAATCATGTAAGAGCCAGAGCGAAAGGCTTCCCGAATGGCTCTCTTCGTGCCTCCTTCCTACTATTGCATTTATTACTTTTTGTTACTTTTTCCCTCCTTCTTTTTCCAGACTAGAGGGGACCGAAGAGAAGTTGAGAAACAGAGAGAGCCGGCCTGAAGACCTACATCTTATCGCCGAGCTCCGTGAGATGGTCTCAGAGAGGGAGGCTTTGGTCAAAAAGCTGGTGGTGAGTCAACAGTCAATACCTTTGCGGCAAATGTTTTCGGCAAAGGTCTTAGTTTTTTGGCATTGTGTTGGTCTTAAAACAGGATGACAAAAAGTTTTATCAGCTCGAGTTGGTCAACAGAGAAACAGGCTTCAGCAAGGTCTTTAACTCCAGTGCCAATGTTGGAGTCATCAATCCTCTGATAAAGGTCAGTGTGCATGGAGGTCTTCACCTGCCCGTGCCAGATGGCAAAGTCCTGTAGACAGATTGTCTGTTCTGATGTGTATCTGCATGTTTGCACATCATGCATGGTTACAACACATACACAACCAAATATTGTGTTATTGTTACCTTGTAGTACAAGGAAGCATATTTGCTAATATAATAAATGGATCCAATGGACTACCTTTTTTTAGAACCGAAGCAAAATTGATGAGTTGTATAATACTGCAGTTTTTAAAAAAAAGTATACATAATGCCATTTGATATAGAAATACTTCAATAATGAGTTTGGTATGACAGTACTCGGAGACATGAGGTAAACCTGCTGAGAATAGTAAAAACCGAGTAATTGATAGCGCGCTCTCCAAACCAATTTTATAAATTATGCCCTATTTCTTTTTGAATTGTTAAAAGAAACAAACTAAAAAAAATGATGCAAAAAAGTAAAAACATTAAATAAAATAAAGGGGGGAAGCTTTATTTCCTGATTATTTTCAGTGCTTGGTACACATAATGCTACATATGTTTAAAGAAATTGCTGCAAAAATATCTCTCAAGGGCTTAACTTAAAAGCTGCTATGTAGCAATTTCCATGGGTTTCTTGAAATTTGCCAAAATGACACGGTATTGATTCCCTGAAACTATTTCCACAGTACTTTAGCGCCCTCTGATGGCATCATGTGTCACTTCAAAAATCCAAACAGCAAATACAGCTGAACATTGATTGGTTCTCCAGAAAGAAAACCTGGCTTGATGAAATCGTAAATAATAGAATTTTATCGTATTCTAATGAGATGCGTTATTTCGTTAGACAAAAAGACAGATTCTCAGCATCACGTCTTTCGCTCGTGCACTTGAACCGTCTCATCAATAAATGATCCGCCAGTGCCGAGAAAAGCAGCATGCTTTTGTGGACACCCACCTCTATAGAAATTTGCTGTTTTGCTTAGCGTGCAGTATCTCCCCCCACCCCGCCCGACACGCCTCTCTATGTTTGTGTGTAGCTAAAACCAGGCAGCCAATCAGACCAACGCTTGGCCAGCTTCCCTAGCCAGTCAGCTCTCCGATTCGTCAGCCCTCCCACCGTGAGTCTTGCGAGCGAGGAAGCGGAGGGTCGGGAAGTGGAGGAGGTAGGACCGGGCCGATTTGTGCCTGCCCACTCCCCTCTCCGACGCACCTTCCCCCGGCTTAAGAAAGCTCCGCCGCTCCTCCGCCCTCTCCCTAACGTCCCTCAGCATCCACCGCCTCTTCCTCCTCATCCCCCGCCAAGTCATGCTCTCACCCATCCTCCTCCTCCTCCTCCTCCTCATCCTCAGGAGCCCCAACATCAGGCAAGTTGTAGGAGGTGAGAACTTGCCGCTTGCCACTTGCCGCCTCGAGACGACGCGGCAGCTGTGTTTTGCTGCCCTCGCTCATCACCGTCTCCAAACTCCCCTTTTGATTTTCAAAACCATCCCCACCCTTTCAATCCGTCACTTTGTCCGCCTACCCAAAACCCTCCAAGGAGTGCTATTTCAGCATTTTTTTTAACGAGAAAGACCGTCTTTGCTTCCCCACCATGCCTTAAGTCGTGTGCGGTCGATTGGTCGTCGGTCTTTTGTTCGCCGTCTTTTGTTCGCCGTCTTTTGGTCGCCGGTCTTTTGGTCGCGGTCTTTTGGTCGCCCCGACCGCGACAACGGGCGACCAAAAGATCGGCGACAAAACAAGGTAAAACAACACGGTCTACGCATCAATAAAAGCCAACAATGGCCATGAGAAGTTTCACTGAGCCGACGTGTGAGTGTAGAAGAGTTTGTATGTACATGCGTTGTCCCTTTAAGAAGCTACGTCAGTCAGGGTCTTAACAAGTTCTCCAACAAAAACAATAAAAGTCCGGGAAATTTGGAGCTTTTCTTTAGCCTAATAATTAATAGGGCATTAAGTATGACTAAATAATAATTTGCAGTTTGTATTTAGGGAATTTGAGCAACGATTTAAATGGTAATTATCACTTACCTTCTGGGCGACCAAAAGACCGGCGACCAAAAGATCGGCGACCAAAAGATCGGCGACCAAAAGACCGGCGACCAATCGACCGTGTACCGCCTTAAGTACACAGGCGTCGTCGCATTCAGATCACTTTATTCTTTTTGAATCACTCTTCATTGAGAATCATGGGAATTGATCCAGTTTACAATAAATATTTTTCACGTGAAAAGTTACATTCTGCAGGATGTTGACATTTCCCAGCATAACGGAAAGCGATGATCATGACTTAATGAATCATTTTTGTCGCCATTATGCATCTACATTACAATTCCATCTTTTCACCAGTTTCCCATTTAAGGGCTTTCAAATCCAACTCCAGTTTTAGTCACTCTGTAACCGGGTCTAAATTTACCAATTATTTGGCCGTTCCAAATGAAAACAGGCGTCAAAAAGATAACATCTGCAATGAGTTTTCTCTCAGAAAGAGGGCTTATGAACATCCATTCTGGAAACTGTGGAGGACTAACACCGTAGTATAATCGATATAACTCATCACAAAGAGGAGAAAAATAACATTAAAATACAAGTACATGGGTGTAGGATATTTAATCTGCTAAATTACGACATGATTTTGCACTAATAGGTTATATCCGTGGACATGTAAGTTTCTTAATAAATGTGCTTTTGTGGTGTGTTTTTATGGCATGTTTGTAATGTTGGATCATTTTAAAATGGAGTCCCACACTGTGTATGTGTTACTATTGCATTAACGAATGCGAAAGTGAAGTGTTGTGCCAGCTCGATGCATGCGTAGCATGTAATGTAGTGCCTCTGATGCCACCGATTTGAAGACATGCGCATCTTTCTATTTTTATCAAAGCGACACAGCGTCACCAATCGGAGTCATTTTAACAGATGTTTTTATTCCCTTCCGTAGCCTTCATGAGGCAAACGCAGAACCGTCAGACTGCAAAGCAAAGGAAGGAGGAAAAAGCAAAGATTTCGCTGCCAAAAAAGAGGAGCCGTATGCTCACTGCTTCTCTTTCTGATGGTTAAACGCAATTCTGCTCCGCGGGAATGCAATGAGACACACAACTACATTTGGGGAACAATTCAATTCAGCAAGAATAAAAACATTCTAGTACAATCGCAGCAGTCAAAGTTTTATTTGTCCTTATTTCTTATGTTAAGAAATCTAGTTTGATACACAGATTTTGGTCTTTCTATTCCGGTTCAGACCTCCTCAGTCCCAATTGTAGCTATTTGTCTCATTGCATTGACTGTGCAAATTCCGTGCAACCTCCGAGCTCACTGTGAGGCACCTCGGCAATCTGGGAAACGGGAGCCAGTGATAAAGGGGCTCTTTTCCAATTCCAATCTTTTTAATATCATGAAAAACTGCTCATTAGTGGTCCGTCACCAGACCAGAGACATCTAAAGAAGATGTTCTACTGGGGGAAATTGGCAATGAAGCACCCCGTGCTGAATGATCTGGTTGCACAGAAGAAGCATTAAACTTATATTTGCTTTGTTTGTGTCTCTGCCTGCACTACAGACCATAAAGCATGCGAAAAGAAAATCACTCTTGTAATGCCGCTGTTGCTCACGTGAAATATCACCATGGATTCTTTTTTAGTACTGTCCATTTAAAAAAGAAAAAAAAACTTGAAGAGTTCCAGGGAATTATTATTTTCATGTCAAATGACATGATGTTCATTTGATATCCTGCACAGTTTCCAACTGCATGATCATCATTTGCCCAGACAGCCTATTTTTTCGAAAAGAGCAGTTCATCATTAGAAAAACGTTGCTCATATTGACTCCGTTTAGACATATTTTCATTTTCACAATACATCACAAAGAGTGATATGAAAGGAATGGTATTATTTTTTTGTGCAATCTAATGGTCAACTTTTAGATTGCATCGAGCTATTGGTTCATCATTACTCTCTTACTCTCTTTTTAATTTCTTTTTCCATATATCGTACTGCGTGACCGGACGTTTGGTCGCCGGACGTTTGGTCGCCCGGACGTTTGGTCGCCGGAAGTTTGGTCGCCCGGGTGAATATAATTTTGAGAGCTGGTTTCAACAGTAGATATTTAGATATTAAACTCTCTCTCATGAATATAATTTTGAGAGCTGGTTTCAACAGTAAACTGTCACGTTGTCAAATGTCCGGCGACCAAATGTCGGGGCGACCAAACGTCGGGGCGACCAAACGTCCGGGCGACCATACGTCCGGGCGACCAAACGTCCGGGCGACCAAACGTCCGGGCGACCAAACGTCCGCTGACCAAACGTCCGCTGACCAAACGTCCGAGTACCATAGTACTGCATGCATATGCAATTGGCAATTTGAGTTCAACTTGCTAGCAACTACAACCTTATTTTCCCTTTTCTTCAAAGTTAAAAAGAAAATACTATAAATCCGTAAATAAAGACTGGACCTTTCTAAATTTAAGGGTGCAATACATTGGTTGACACATTGAAAACTTGAATATGTCCAATCACTATCCCTACACTGTCACTGTTAGCTCATTTCCGACATCTTTCATCTGATTAGTTTTTTTGTTGTTGTTGTTTTTTTCATTTTTGTAGCAAAGTAGCAACAAGGCTTAGAAGGATGAGAAAAGTTTCTTTTTAAGCTGACAAAACAGAAATGGAAACTAAGAATGTATCTTTACCAATGTCACATTTCGGATGTGAATCTCTTCCCGGGTGTCGTTGCGCTTTTTAAAATGACGTCTTTCATTTGAATTGTTGGTTCAACATAGGAAAAACAAACAATAATAATAAAAAGCTGATTGTATTGTTTCATACAGCCCTATACTGAACCACGGTTGGTTCACTCCACTTTGCACACTGTGATGAGAACACTGAGCTGTTGATGCCATTAAGCTTTTATTCTTATATTACTTATTTGCATCAAATTGCACTTATTTTTTTACTTTTCATTTCAATGTGGATAGGGGGTTAAAACGTTGTTTTCTGACTTTGTTCATAGCAAAATGCACAACTAACATTTTCGTATTTATCCATGTAATTCTCTGTTGTGGTTGAATGTTTTTAATTGTGCACAGAGGTCACTGACACCAACTATAACCATGCACTGACTTCAAGAGTTAGGGAGGATAATCAAAATCACTTTTACCGCTTGTATTTTCTGTTTACCTGTGCGTATATATTTTTTTCAAACAATTCTATTTAAGTTTTGTATCTCGTACTGACATCCATCGTCTTCCAACAAAAGTACTGTAATTAAAGGCAGTGGCTCCTTAGCCGGTAACCGGTCAAATAGCCTATATGGCCCCATATGCCTATTTAGTAAGAATTCTGTGTGGGGTAAATAGTAAGAAACTACGGCTACGGAGCCACTGCCTAAATAATAGTCATTAAATCCCTATTCACCTAATGTTAAAATCTATCAATTGACAATAACACATCAAATTTCAATAAGATTGGTTGAATGGTTTAGAAAATCCCCTATTCACTCAATGTTAAATACATAATAGTCATTAAATCCCTATTCACCTAATGTTAAAATCTATCCATTGCATGCTAATTGGGTGAATGACTATTATTTAACATTGAGTGAATAGGGGATTTTCTAAACCATTCAAGCAATCTTATTGAAATTTGATGTGTTATTGCCAATTAATAGATTTTAACATTAGGTGAATAGGGATTTAATGACTATTATTTAGGCAGTGGCTCCGTAGGCGTAGTTTCTTACTATTTACACCACACAGAATTCTTACCGGCTAAATAGCCATATGGGGCCATATAGGCTATTTGACCGGTTACCGGCTAAATAGCCCCTGAGACTATTTGAGCGGTTACCGGCTAAAGAGCCACTGCCGTAATTAAAACTTTGAGTTCACCACTGCCGCCCTAACATCTCCCACTTAACGTTCGAATCACCAAAAAAGCTAATACTTCATTGGCCGTATACGATATAGTATTTATTCACTTTTGTGAGCATCTGACGCTGAGTCCTGCGAAAGTCTCATAACAGCTGAGGAGCAACTCATGGAAAATGATCGAACACTGCCACCGGTTGGCCGCCAGTGAACCATAAATAGCAACTCCTTTGGGTAAATGGAGTCTTTTATTTATGTGGTGTTATATAAAGTACTGTCCAAGGCTTGCTTCATTTCACTTTGAACTCCCGTTGTCATACTGAAGAGAGACAATGGTGCTGCTCTACTTTAAACAGGGGTGAAAGCGGATGATCAACCTTGTGTCATATAAACGTTTGTTTGTCTTGATGTAAATGTACAACAATTATAACAATGTTTATATTTATATCATTTCTGTTGTATGTTATTAAACAGTAACCATCTGGTTGTGAACTTTGGCTTTTGTGTAATGTCTTGTTTTGAGAGATTACTTTTAGGCAAGAAAGAAAATAATTACCTGAGTATTGTTTGTTTTATTCTGTAGGCTGAAGTTTGAAAAGTCAGATTATGCGAGAGAACATTACAATTTTCGGCCGTGTTTTAGGCTTGGTCTTAGTCTAATTTTAAAAATGTGACTAAAAAATGCAAAAAGATGTGAATCCGTCAATACAACATTTAACAGGCAAAGCTACTTTCATGTCAAATCGCACTTTACTGATTTTATATAAGGTGTATTTTATTTTATAAAGCAGAAATGCTAATCTTCAACATGTTTTGGTTTGGACTTTTGCAGTCAAAGGCCATTAATTTGACCACAATTCACAAATCATTGTCCAATAGCACATTTAAGAGGCTGAGTTTACAAATAATTGAAGTTAAATGCTGGAAGAAGCTAAATCCTCTCTATTTTAGTCATTGTTTCTCCCTTTTCTATTGTAAATGGCCTTAATTTCTGTATGTCTCTCACTGAAAATTACATCTCTTGACAATTTCCTGCTGAATATAAAGAAACGGCAAATCTTCTCAATCATAATCATGGTTTCTTTGTGTTTATTAAACAGTGCACAACAAGCAATGATTTGATCTTTTGTTTTCAGAATATAAGAGTGAGACGTCAACCAACCTGTGGAAGTCTTGAGTTGCTGTGAGTGTCACACATTGGTTATGTTTTAAAGTAAACGTGACACAATCTTTCTGGTAAATGTATAAAATGTCCAACTCTATACTGCCGACCGGTGTTTAGCGTAGCTCGCTCATGTTTTCAGTTTCCAAAAAATTGCACCAAGTTGTGGTGAAACAAGGGGCAGCAGTAGGGAGACATGCAGTCAAACATGATGTGAGCAAGTGAAGTGTGAGGGTGCCGGGTCACCGCCGCAACATCAGCTGCTCAGCAGGACGATGATGTAGATGAGAAGAAGGCAGATGAGGATGAGGGTGAAGTTGACAAAGAGCTCCTGCAGGTTCCTCTTGGCCTGCGGAGTCACCTCGATTTGGGAAGCGCGGCGGATGGCTGACTTGGTCATGTGCTGGACACGCTCCATGTTTGGACTGAGGCTCTCTTTTATAGCTGAAAAGATGCTGGAGTTGAGACACTGAGACTGCAAGAAGGACTCAGGACATGAAGATTTTGCTGGATGTGAGTAGTTCTGGTGATGCCAAAGGAACGTTTCTTTCTCCTGCAGGTAAAGAAAACGTGAAAAAGTGTCATTTGGCCTGCTTTTGTTGTTGTCGTTGTGCTTAGGTAAGTAGCAAATGCACCGCCTTACTTGAAAACAAATTAGCACACATTTTTAAACATGTTTTAGTAGAAAGTCAGCTAATGGTATAGAAACATAGCTACTATAACCAAGTTACCAACCAACTTACTAAATTTCCTAAACCCCTTCTGTCCTATCTAATGTTTTCAAGTTTCATCTGACCATTCACAAAAATGTAACCATTTCAAAGCTATAACATTAACCTTTCAAATGCATTTTATTTTTTTATTTTTCAATGATTGTTCTATTTTTGACAAAATTCCATCAAAATTGTGCTTGTATGATACCTTCATTTTTTCACACTATTTGTACCATATACTTACGACTCAATGAAATGAGCGGAACACATCCGAGGAATTCGACCCGACTTGGCCAGATGACAGCTTTTGAATTCGAATATACAGACGCTCCCCTACTTACGAACGAGTTACGTTCCGAGCGATTGTTCGTAAGGTGAATTTGTTCGTAAGTTGCTTCAGTGCTATATTTTGTATTATAATTTATGTTTAAGGCCTATATAAGTATATTGAAGGTTTATATAAGTATGTTTAAGGCTTGTATAAGTAACACACAGTATGTATATGTACATAATAAGATAAATAAAATGAAGTTTAACTTTTGGAAGATGTACTCGAAGCTTAAGGAGATGATGATGGAGGAGGAGGAGGAGGAGGAGGAGGAGGAGGAGGAGGAGGAGGAGGAGGAGGAGGATTTTATATCATGAGACGGTCTTCGTCGTCGCTGGAATGGGCTTCAAAAGTTACTTCCTCCTCCGTAACTTCAATGTAGGAAGAAGTTGAGGGTCGAGGAGAAGAAGATGAGGGTTGATGAGTATCTTCCTTGGAGGATTTACTAGAAACTGGCCGAAAGAAGCGATCTAACGACAATTGCACAGTTTTCTTCTTTTCTTCATCATAAATGATGAGGTAGCACTGTATGGCATCATTCAATTGATTTGCAACCTTTGTGCAACGTTCAATATTTGGGTCTTGCTGCTCGAAGAGTGCGATGGCTTTATCTATGAGCGAATTTCTTCATGGGGACAGGCGTTTCTTCCTCCTCCTCCTCGACACGCTGCTGAGCCTCCTCCCTCTCATAGCGCCAAGCGTCGGTATTAGCGGCGGAAAGAAGCACTACTCGGAAAAAGGCGCGCAATACAAAATCTAACTTACAGCATCTCTTTCTGAACATTTTTCGACATATGCCATATGCGCAGACATGTTCGTATGTACCGTTGTTCGTAACTCGAATGTTCGTAAGTAGGGGAGCATGTGTAGTACCTTGTCTGACACCGATGAAGTTCTCAAGAACAGAAATACAGATAACCAATATTGAAAAATTGCCACCATCTCTACCAGTCTGTTTCAACGACTGTTCTCAATTAAGCAAGCATTCAAGCTGAATGACTCTACTCTAATAGGCTCTTTGCCCTTGATGAAGGTTAGCACTCAAGTGTATTACTCCAGCGCCCTCCACTACTTTCTACATTATAATCGCACGGCCTCCACATGGTGCGATGATAAGAGAACTGCCCGGAGGCGCCAGTTGAGGTCCGATGATGCGTTCACCCAGACCAGCAGGAGCGGCAGCATCGATGTCATGACAACAATGTGAACTCAAAGTCGCGGCGGCTTTTTGACACATTTCTCCACCACGGTCGCGAGCCAAAAGGCCTGTCGCGCGTTGAGCTTGATGGAAGATGAATGCGAGCACATGGGATGACATTTTAAATGTCTTTCAACACCGCCTTTAAATCCCTTTTATGATTTGATGCGGGACTTTCCTCTGAACAGTGCCAATCCCACAAGGTGACCATGCTTTTGTATTAGCAGCTGCTGCTAATAGCCACCATCTTGCATTTGTGTGGCACCTGCACTAAGTCCTTTGTTATTTTTACTAGGTAGTGAGCTTCGGAATATTTCGATAGGCCCCTACTGTATTTTTATCGTTCTGATTTGTTTCTTCCACTCCTGAACTCTTGAGTCCCTGATTATCGCTCGACATGTTAACGCCTCTTACAGCCGCACTTCTTCAAAGATTAGTCTTTAAGTGTGTTGGTATGCTCTGCACCAACAACCCCAAAGAGAGAAAACAACAATCTATGGAACACTTGGATTATTTAAGTAATAATACATTTATATTTTTTTGTATATTTATATTTATTGATATATCATTTGTATGTATATATATATATATATATATATATATATATATATATATATATATATATATGTATATGTATGTATGTATATGTATATGTATGTATATATATGTATATGTATGTATATATATATATGTATGTATATATATGTATGTATGTATATATGTATGTATATATATGTATGTATGTATATATGTATGTATATATATGTATATATGTGTATGTATATATATATATGTATATGTACATATATGTATGTATATATACAGTATATATATGTATATGTATATAGACATATACATATATACTATATATATATATATTTCAGCAACACGCTTATTTATTTATATATTTATTCATGTATTTATTTATTAACTTGCTTATTACCTATCTATTTATGTCTAAAATGCCTTTCCTATTTCTGCATCCTCACGCTCTTGCTACTGTGACAACGAAATTTCCCGAATACGGGATGAATAAAGTTATCCAATCCAATTTGCTGTCCTTAATCCAGTTCTTCATTTTTCCTCCTTTAAAGTCTTCCACATGTAAATTGTTGGTCTAAACAGCAATCGAATTGCGACCCCAGAGAAGTGACAACATCAATTCATCTGAGTGTGTATGCAGAGCCACATTCAGATTGTCAGCTGTTCCCATGTAGAACAATGTACAATTAATCCTCGGTTTTTCACTGCTAATGAGTGAAAATAGTTCAGTGTTGACAGTAAATACAAGAAGCTTTCAGGGGCCTCGGCTAATTTTAGCTGTCGTCTAGACTAGGTAGATTTTAAATCGTCATTTTTCAGCAAGTCATCTCCTTGTCGCCACTAGCTGTCTGCACTATATTTGGCCTTGATGCAGCTGAAGCCATTATTTGTATGATAACGCCACTCTGCCAGAAGAATCAGCAAGCTTATACACAAAAAGGTTTTATGAAATGGTATTGCATGTGGCCATATAATGATAGAAAACCGCATTTATGACACAAATCCACTGAGAAAAAAGGGAAAGAAAATGCTTAATAGTCAAAGTAGATCCTCATATGTCTTCCTTTTTCGGCTACTATGTGTTAGAAAACTAGGAATTATTTTTAATTATGTTTGTGACGTCACAACCAGAATTGCAGAAAAAAGTGAGTGTCCCTAGATGGCTTGTTTTGAATGAAATAACCATAAAAGAGTACAAGATAATGAGATTTTAGTTACCAAGTTGTTTTTGTCATTGAAAATTACATTATTGCAGTCCCTTCCATGCTAATTTTAAGACCGTTTTAAGTGTTATGGATTTTTGTTTTTGTTTTCTGGGTTCTTTCAGGTCCATTTCAGGAGGAAAAAAAGAGACATTCTCCCATCCAATTGGCAAGCGAGACTGTACACAAACAGCTATTGTTAGCCCTCTTCACATGGCATCACTCCAGCGTAGCTGTGATGCGTCATGTGGCTGCATGTGAAAGTACAAAAAAGTGTTGCTCTGCTTGGAATGCGCAGTCAATTATGTCCGCAAAAGCAATCTCAGGCTCCTCCAAGAACTTGAAAAGTTAGGATAGCCTAACCCTTTAACAGCCTAGAGCCGAGATGGACTTTTACTCTACTGGTGATGTCCTGTAACTGCAAGTGGAGTACGCTTCAAAATGTGTGTGACTGATAGCAGCTGTTGAGCGCCACTGCCTTGCGCAAACATTCTTTCACTTTAGACCATGTGTCAAAGTGGCGGCCTGGGGGCCAAATCTGGCCCGCCGCATCATTTTGTGTGGCCCGGGAAAGTAAATCATGAGTGCCGACTTTCTGGTTTAGGATCAAATTAAAATGAAGAGTATAGATGTATATTAAATTTCCTGATTTTCCCAGTTTTAAATCAATAATTGTAATTTTTAATCAATTTTTTTCGGTGTTTTTAGTTCAAAATCATTTTGTAAAATCTAAAAATATATTAAAAAGCTAAAATAAACATTGTTTTAGATCTATAAAAAACTGAATATTCAGGGCTTTTAATCAATTTATAAAAAAAATAATCTAAATATTATATCTAAAATGGTCCAGCCCACGTGAAATCAAGTTGACGTTAAAGCGGCCCGTGAACCAACCCGAGTCTGACACCCTTGGTATAGATGTATATTAAATTTCCTGATTTCCCCCCTTTTAAATCAATAATTGTAATTTTTTAATCTTTTTTTTCTGTGTTTTTAGTTACAAAATCATTTTGTAAAATCTAAAAATATGTTTTAAAAAAGCTAAAATAAACATTGTTTTAGATCTATAAAAAACTGAATATTCAGAGCTTTTAATCCAGTTCTTTTAATCCACTTATTTAAAAAAATCTAAATATTATATCTAAAATGGTCCGGCCCATGTGAAATCAAGTTGACGTTAAAGCGGCCCGCGAACCAACCCGAGTCTGACACCCTTGCTTTAGACTCATTCATAGTTCCTGTCAAATTGGGTTTCAGCTGCTATGGAAACTTGACATGGCATACAAAGATGAGCCAAAGTGACAATGGAGTAGCCATGGAGGAAACTATTTATTTTATCCGTTAAAGATGGCAGTTCCTTGATAATGGAGATCACCGAGCTTTCTTTGTAAGCCAATGAATTGATACGCATCGGTTGTGATTTAGCAATGAATAATTGCTCCTACGAAGTCTCTCACTTGCCATAGCGTCGGGTATAACTGCTCTCGCAAATGAAGTCCAAAGGGATGTGTCATAATAGTTCAGAATGACACTCAGAGATTTAGAGTTTTTTTGTTTAAAGTTTGCACTACATCATTGAAGTTTCTCTAAAAATTACCTTGTTTAGTTCATCAATAACCAATGCACTAAAAAGGGAAAGAAAATCTCTTGGTGGGATGCAGTACATTTCTACATATTTGTGAATATTTTATGAACTATATTTTTCATCAACAGACTCAACCAAACCCCTGAATTAATTGAGTTATATCTGCATTATTTGGTGAAACTTTCCTATTGAATGTTAATAAATTAAGTATAAGTAACAACACTTAAGTGTTTATATGAAGATGTGCTTACGTAAGTGATGCAAAGCACAACCCTCCAACACTTTCATATTTTCACATAACTCATTAAGAATGTTGCTTCTTACCTTTGAGATGAAAGCAGGTCTGACTGGTGTTTGAGGGGAGAACAAATGTCAGATATTCAAAGCTGTAAACAGAGAGAGAGTGAGAGAGAAGGGCAGAGAGAGAGAGAGGAGTGAGTGAGTGAGTGAGAGAGAGAGAGAGAGAGAGAGAGAGAGAGAGAAACAGAGAAAAACAGTAACGAAGTGAACACATTGAGGCTCACAAAACCCTGACAAAAAAAACTTTTTGACTTTTTTAGACAAAATTATGAGGGGAGGGGCGGCCCGGTCGAGCGAGTGGTTAGCTCGTCGGCCTCACAGCTCTGGGATCCTGGGTTCAAATCCAGGTCATGTCCATCTGTGTGGAGTTTGCATGTTCTCCATGCGTGGGTTTCCTCCGGGTTTTCCGGTTTCCTCCCACATTCCAAAAACATGCAAGGTAGGCTGATTGGACACTCTAAATTGCCCCTAGGTATGGGTGTGAGTGTGCATGGTCGTCTCCTTGCCCCCCGCCTCTGGCCCGGAGACAGCTGGGATGGGATCCAGCACCCCCCACGACCCTAATGAGGATAAAGCGATTCAAAAAATGAGATGAGATGAGATTATGAGGGGACTCTATAAATGAATGCAGTATACAGTGTGTATGCATGTGGGCATTGGTCATTAAAGCGCTCAGCCACAACCACCAAATTGAACTAACACATTTATTTGTAAAAATCTCAATATTTAATTAGGCTGAAAGTTATTGTAAATAAACTCTCAATTGCTGAATGCCGTAATTACCCCCAGACACACACAAACAATGACATTTGCTATTGTTGCCTTCCTAAAGATTTGACTGGACATGACATTTTCCATCCTCCTCTGGGGAAATCCAGTCGGTGTTGAAGAAGAATTAAGGAAGACAAACACAAATGTTAAGCGTCTGTGCAGTGTGAATTAAAGATAATCCAAATGTTTTCTCAGCAGAGTCTTAGTCAGTCCAGGCCGCAATGAGAAAGTGTGTGAAGACAAGAACTAAATGGAATTTGCTGCCGTGTATTCATCATTTAAAAGAATACAGGCAGATATGAATTGGCACGGAAGTTTAGTATTCCTACGATTGTTAAGGCAAATGCAGCTCACAGGCATTCTGTTTTTAACTCTTTTTGAAAAGAATGAGAGTTCTTCTTGTCTTGCTTTTTTTTCCAGGAGCAGTACAGCCTTGTAGCCTTACATGGTGAAAAGATGACTGACCCAAAACGAGGGCAAGAGGATGAGAGACAGAAAGAAACCACTTCTCTGGCATACCAGCGAGTCATATCCTCCAACATTGAAGAGGAGATAAAAGTAGGCATGCAGTGCTGTGGCAAAGTCAAAGGTCACCAATACATTTTTTTTGTTTGAACGGCCTAAAATGCCTTTATTTCACATAGTTATCATATATTTTCACACTGCTCTCACCCATAGCTAAAATCGGTTAGAAACATTTACACACTATAGTGGCACAACATGGAATGGTCAATGTCTTATCTACTGTCATGAGTGCATCTGCTATTTTAGGACCTGGTGTCTGAGTATTATTTTTGATGAAAGGTTCAGTATAGTGCAAGGGTGTCGGACTCGGGTTGGTCCGCGGCCCGCGTTAACGTCAACTCGATTTCATGTGGGCCGGACCATTTCAGATATAATTTTTTTTTTTTAATAAATGCATTAAAAGAACTGGATTAAAAGTCCTAAATATTCAGTTTTTTATAGATCTAAAACAATGTTTATTTTAGCTTTTTTATATATTTTTAGATTTTACACAATGATTTTTGAACTAAAAACACAGAAAAAAATGATTAATAAATTACAACTATTGATTTAAAAGGGGGAAAATCAGGAAATTTAATATACATCTATACTCTTCATTTTAATTTGATCCTAAAACAGAAAGTCAGCACTCATGATTTACTTTCCTGGGCCACACAAAATGATGCGGCGGGCCAGATTTGGCCCCCGGGCCGCCACTTTGACACATGTGGTATAGTGTGTATGTCAACAAGCATGGGATAGGTATTTTCCAACCCCCTTGTTTTCATGTTTTTGTCCAGTGAAGTATAGAAAAGGGTCAAGAAGACTTCACCCCATCATCTGTGTTTACTCTGGAAGACCTACCGCTGCTGTTGGCAGCTTCACACGCATTTCCTCTCCAGTTCAGAATCTGTCCATTACGCCCCCATAACCCTTTCCCCAATCGCTCACGTCACCCTTTCCCTCTCAGTGTTTTCCAGATTTAGACAACAATGTGGAGAGCTCCCCAACCAGATTATCCCCCTAGGCCAGCGCAAATTCATATTTATGGACTTTTGGATGCCAGTATCAGCACTGCTTTGAAGCTATTAGTACTGCTAACTTAACTAAGGCTAGAAAACTACTCAGTTTAACTTAATTTAATCTTCTCTAGACTGTTCACATCCCTGGAGCTGAATAACAAAATTCACAATCAATTGAATTAATGGATAAGTTTTCAAGGAGGTCATTTTTTTACGGATTTTCTGTTACTCCTCCACTATCACTCAACGTGCAAATGACGCACTTCTTATTTCATTTTAGTCTCATGATAACAAAAACAGTGACCTAGGCAACTGTTCCAATACCAAGTTGATTAGAACCAGGAAACATGCACAAAAGCAGGTGTATTTCACCTCGTAACATTTTAACACTGCAAAGTAACCGCAGCAACTTACAAGTGTAACAATAATATTAAAGTCATTGTATATTTATGAACTCTATCGAGCTGCACTCTGCAGTGCTATAAAGCATGTCCTAATATTTAAAGAGCCAGCCAATCGCAGGGCACAAGGAGACAAACAACCATTCGATCACACTCATACCTAGAGGCAATTTATAGTCCCCAATCAGCCTACCAGGCATGTCTTTGGAATGTGGGAGGAACCCGGAGTACCCAGGGAAAACCCATACAGGCCCGGGTCCACTCAGGTGGACCGACCTGGATTTGAACCCAGGTCTCCCACTGTGATACCGATGCGCTAACCACTCAGTCGCCGGGCCGCCCATCTAAATTCTGTCTTCAAATAATGCTTCTACAAATTATACATGATTGATTCATGTTGGGCAGCTAGATTGAATTTGCTCTCTTAAGTCTGCACTGTATTTTATCGGGCACACTTGCAAAATTAATTTAAATAGTGTCCATTAATAGACTGAAAAAGTTCTGACGGTACATTTTGATAAAAAGAAATGGGCTAACAAAACTAAAACTGTGAAACAGTTAACATTTCTGAACATCAAAAATTTAGTTCAAGTAAAACAAAAACAGCTTGCCCTTTTATGACGGTAATAGATAGGCTCTTTTATTATGTATGTCAGCCATTTAGTTTAGTCAAATGTTGTTAAAGGCTTGGCTGTTGAGCAGGTGGGTGGGGGGGGGATCATGAACATTCTGACAGTCATGTGCTGGAACGCATAAATCTATAAGAATGCTGTAAAAAAATTAGAATAAAATAGGTATGTGTAAAAGTGTATTGCTTTTTTTGTCATTTGAAAAAAAAAAAGAGGCCCCCCTCGAACACTTCCGTTGACACAAATTCAACAGTGAGAAATGAGGTGCTCACAGCTTTGACAGGAAATAACCTTCATATTGAAAAGTAGTTACCATGAGGCTGACACTGAAGATGGCGGCTTCAATAATTGTCTCCTTGCTTTTCTTTTGCTGCTGTTTGACCTCAACAGGTATAGCATTTTGATACCTTTATCATAATTGAAATTGTATTGTTTTCAGTTTGGGGCTTTTGCCAAGGTAATGAGAGTTAATATTATTTACCTGTTTTTATTGATACTGTTACGGAAATATTCTTCTGCGGTTGTTCTGTCCCCCCCCCCCCCCCCCAAAAAAAGTAACAAGATTGTTTTGAATCTGATTTAGTTTGTATTATTCTGTAATCTTTCTATAAATTCCAAAAACACATTCCTTATGACAACTATAAACTAAACAACAGATCCACTTGTATCCTAAATGCTTTGGTAAAGAAAGAAATGTCAGGTTATTGACAAGAAAGGGCAAAAATTGACCAGAAAGTGAGTAAACTTGAAAAATCTGCAGATTGAATCATTGGAACAAAAAGAAAGCACTGCAAAACTTTTCAATTCTTAAACAATTCACACATTTGAATATGCTTTACCTTATTTTCTTTTGTTCCACAGATGCCCGGGTTACTTGTAACGCCCACGCCGTTGTCGGCGGGACTTTTGTTGTGCCTCTGAACCACGAACTGAAAATATTGGAGAATCTGAGATGGAAGCACAACAAGACCAAGATCTTTGATCGAAGACCAGACAAGAAGATTGTTGTGGGGAAGCAAGATGACATTGATGGAAATGGTTCTCTTATACTGACAGACCTCACGAGAAGCAGTGAAGGCTTCTATTTACCTCAGGGTTATGATGCATATGGAGTATCTTTACTCAATGAGAAACCCCTGTATTTGTGTATTCTGGGTACGTATCTACTTGTACATTTTGTCTTCCTTGTTCTTTATGGCATTTGTCTTTGCTTTAGTTTCAAAACCATTAGTGTCATGCATTTTACACAGGTTTTTTTTTAAAACCCCTCACATCAAATTACACCATCATTGGGTTATTTGAAGAATAATTATTGTATAATTAGATGGGAAAATTGTTATATTAATCAATGTATCCTCCGTACGTTTGTTAATATCGATGGTTAAAACAAACAAGTGAACACCCGACAAGGATTTTCTGGCGTTTAAAAAATAACAACATTTCGGTGCCCTAAAAAATGTTTTTCATGTGAGCTTCTTGAGTTTATCAGTAGTTTTGGTGTGCAAGTAATGATCTTCCATATCTGGTCAGATCCTGTTCCAAAGCCTGATTTGAAAATGGAATGCGCCTTGCCCAATGTGAAATTCACATGCATTCCTGGTCCGGTAAGAACCAACACACACTTTTCTTTTCTCATTGTAGCTGAAATACATGCAATGTGATGAGAGGATTATGACTGGGTTAAAAGCAATTGTAAACATAATAGTGGCTGTATTTGTTCGACAGTGAAATGTGAGAATCACAAGGGCAAAAAATGTCCTTCTTTTTCAATTATGGATGATAAAATCATACTAATTTTCATCTCTATCGATACTCAAAAGATTTATAACCTGAAATTAATAGCTTTTCTTTTAAGTTACCAAGGTAAACGCAAAAAATTGTCATCAATTCTAACAGGAATAGCAAAAAAAAAATAATACCATGACAACAACTTCCTCGTAACCTGTGTTAATGTAAAAAATACATGTCACCAATTCGAATTATTTTGGGGTAATACTGTGCAACAAACTTAAATGTTAGCTGGATAAATAAGATGGGCTGAGTATTGATACTTTTGCATGGTAGATTTTCTGTAGCCAATTTTTTTTAAAAATATTTTTACAAAAACACTTTGAACCACTAGATATATTTTCACCCACAGACACCTTATGACACTGTGCAGTGGTTTCAGAATGATAATCCTTTGCCCAGAGAAAAAAAAAGCACTGTCCTGCGAGTTGCTAGTGAGATCACCCAAGATTTATTCAAATGCAAAGTTTCCAATCAAGCCAGTTCTATGAGCAGTGAAAGTGTGAAACAGAATTGCATGGACTCAAGTGAGTATTATCCAAACAGCAAAACTGTTGTTCTTACATTTACTGTCGCTTCTCTAAAATAATCATTTCTCTCTGCGGCACCATTAAAGGTACATCCATCTTCCCCGATGAATTATTTGGCCAAGATTTTACGACCATGGTGATCATCCTCGCCAGTTTGGGAGGTAAATTTGCTTCACTAATCGATTGTTTAATATTAAAAACATGGCTTCCAAATGTATATTACTTTTTGCCTTTATTAGGCCTGGCTCTGTTGTTGATCATTATCTTATTTGTTTGCTGCATTCGAGCCATAAAGGAAAAACAAAAGCAAGAGAAAGGTAAAGTAACAAATAAAAGTCCAGTAAAGTAGTATATCAAGTATTTGGAACGTTCATTTGTTTGAATTAAATTGGAACAGAGGAGGAGGAGCTTCGTTTGGGATGGACCAATTCTGAAGGGGCACATCAGCAACATCATTGTGGTCAAACTGGTGCTCAGAAACACTGCAGCAAACAGCGGAGAGAGAGAAGGTCTCCAAGAAGCCAAGCTCAGGATGGACCCAGAAGAGCCACACAGGTCAGTGTAAAAATAACAGGTCCCAGGATTAAAAGCGGAGGGTGTCATCACCGTGTGCGGTCGATTGGTCGCCAGTCTTTTGGTCGCCGGTCTTTTGGTCGCCGTCTTTTGGTCGCCGGTCTTTTGGTCGCCGGTCTTTTGGTCGCCCGGACCCAAACAACGGGCGACCAAAAGACCGGCGACAAAACAAGGTAAAACAACACAGTCTACGGATCAATAAAAGCCAACAATGGCCCTGAGTAGTTTCACTGAGCCGACGTGTGAGTGTATAAGAGTTTGTATGTACATGAGTTGTCCCCTTAGGAAGTACGTCAGTCAGGGTCTTAACAAGTTCTCCAACAAAAAACAATAAAAGTCCGGGAAATTTGGAGCTTTTCTTTAGCCTAATAATTAATAGGGCATTAAGTATGACTAAATAATAATTCGCAGTTTGTATTTAGTGAATTTGAGCAACGATTTCAATGGTAATTATCAATAACCTTCCAGGCGACCAAAAGACCGGCGACCAAACGACCGAGTACCGTCAACACAGCTTTTCTATCTAGCTCTCCTCTCCAGAATAAATGCGAACAATGGTGAATTTGTCTTTGCCTACAGGACTCTCGAGCAGTGGATGCACACAAGCATGGTCCTCCTCGTCCTAAGCCCAGAAGAACGGCGGTCCCATTACAAACAATGTGACGGCGTGGGATTTCATCACGTCCAGATACAGTATCACCCTTACCACCATTATTTTCAGTATTGTTTTTTTTCTCCCACGGCCTTCAATCCTCTTAGTTTTTCAGGATATAAAATGATCAGAACCAGAAATAAAACCCATTACAAAGGCTTTCACAGCAATAACATGACCTATAAATGCACAACTTATCTTTAATTGTTATTTTCATTTTTATCATTATTATAATAATCTTCAAGAAGGAAACTGCACTGCTTTTTTTTCCCTCTCAATTGTTTTGACTTATGTCATTACTTTTTCTTACTAATCATTTTTATTATAAAAACTTTTAAAAAACAATGACATGTATGTCTCTGTACTTTACATCAAAGTTCAATATAAATATTTGTTCTATATCTGAACATTTATATGTATCTTTTATTTTTTTACAATTGGATCTTTTTTTGTGTTTTCATTCATTCATTTGGAATTCTTTAAATACAATTCCAACATTAGAACATCAAAGTGGAGCAGTAGACAGATTTTTTTAATGCTTGCGCTAAACAGAAGATTGGTAGTACTTGACAAGAATATGTGTTGCCTATGCGATGCTTTGCAGCTCAACACAAAGCAGGTGCATGAGATTTCATGCAGAAATGTGGTTTTCTGGCGAGCCCATATAGCCCACTAAGAGAAAAAAAACTATGCAAACTGCAAAAAAACCTTTCAGCACTGTGGGAAATTATATAGTACTCAGCCATCGGGCCGCCCCATATGTATATATATTGTCTGAGTGGTTAGCACGTCTGCCTCACAGTGGGTTCAAATCCAGGTCGGTCCACCTGTGTGGAGTTTGCATGTTCTCCCTGGGCCTGCGTGGGTTTTCTCTAGGTACTCCGGTTTCCTCCCACATTCCAAAGACATGCATGGTAGGCTGATTGGACACTCTAAATTGCCCCTAGGTATGAGTGTGAGCGTGAATGGTTGTTTGTCTCCTTGTGCCCTGTGATTGGCTGGCCACCAATTCAGGGTGTCCCCCGCCTCTGTCCTGTAGTCAGCTGGAATAGCCTCCAGCACCCCCCGCGACCCTAATGAGGATAAAGTGGTTCAGAAAATGAGATGAGATAAGATGAGACATTTCACAATTCCTATCCTTGCTCAGCAATCCAAGTGAAAAACCTGCATTAGTTAACTGTGTCCACAAGATGGTAGTGTCATGTTAAATTAAAATATGTATTTTTTTTTCTACTTTAAACCACATATGTCGTTGCTCCTTAATGATTGGTGATTGTATCGGATTAATTTTTGACATTTAGAACATGAGGTGGTGAGATTGAGGTTTCTCTCACAGCCAGTCACCACACAGAAAGACACGCCCTCTCACCACAAACACTTGATGCTGTTTTGTTTGCATCCTCAGGCCTCGTCTAAATGATGACCTTGATCCTGGGGTTGAGCTGAGGTGGCACTGAACACACCTCGTGGTACTTCCAGTGACTCAGTACAGGTTCTGAGGCGTCGACACACTTTATCCTGTGAAAAGGTCAGATGGTTTTGAAAGCACAGCGGTTTAGTTTTGTCAACAAATGCATCGCAATGGGAAAACAGATATAGAAGATACCTGCTCAAATCACATGGAGAAACGGATGGATGGAAAATAGCTGGATTTCCAACATAATACTACCCCCAAAATTAAGGTTAAAAGACGTCTTCTAATTTTCATTTCCAGAAACACACCCAACCTTTTTGTAGTGTTTTTTTTCATTTTTATTTTTAAAATAAATCCTGTTTCTTGTGCACTCATCCGGAATTATTATTCTTTGACACCCATTTCTCAGATTTAAAGGGCAGGACATTCTAAAGTAGTATCTTTCAATTGTTGTTAAATGTAATAATTGATGCTATATTTAGTCATGTGAGGGCAGACTTCCAATCAGAATTGCCTTTGTTGTCATTGTAACGGAACGTGAGACAAGATTGTGCCATCTGTTTTGTCCAATCAAGATTTGAGAAGTATAAAATAAATTGTCAGTATTAAAAAATATATTTGTAAGGAAAAAAGTACAAGGAATTAATATTGCCTTCACCATTACACTAACAGCGACACATTTGATTGACTAAAATAGTTCTGGCATTTAAAATACATTTGACAACAGATATTTTTACCAACTTCCTGGAAATATTGCCTTTTGACTAAATACAGGAAGAGCCCGATCGGAGAAAGAAGTGGGCAGCATGTGGCCCTCACGCCTGAATTTTAACACACCACACGGAAGGTGAATACGTACACTGTATTCGGGCCGTCAGGGCCTTCAAGGCCTTCTCTGCTGGCCTAGAAATATCTGAATAGAAAACAAGGAAGAAAGAAAGGAGGATGGATATTGTGTACAGTTAAAAAGGATTTTTGCTGAGTAAAATATGGCTATATATTCCTAAATAATATTTCAATTGTAGGCCCGGTTCTGATATCTGAAAAGCTCCAGTGTTTGTATTTAAGCTCCAGTGTTTGTATTTAATTACTAAATGCTGCTAGGAAGTGGATTTTACCCGTTGAAGGCGCTACGAGAAAATGCACGGACCGCCACTGGAATACAGTAATGATGACATATGTTCAAAGAAGCCATTTTTTTCCAAGTCTTGTCATGTTTGCTCATCGAGGAACCAGACTCGGAGGGATTTGCAACTTTGCCAGTGAAGGAAAACACTAGGACACCATGCTGCGTCGGCAATGTGTATCACATAAAAGCTAATTAAACTAATATGTCATGCAGCAAGAAAGCAGCGTGAATTGCCTCTCTCTCTCTCTCCCTCTCTCTCTATTTCTCTCTCCCCCTCCTTCGCAGGCGCCCTCCCTTCTCCTCCAAACCACCTAACTTCCGGCCACGCTCCCCGGCTATTCTACCTGCCTTTTCGTGACTCGTATCCCGCGTGCAGTTTCCAGTCGCTCCCCGTGTTCGAAACCACTTGAAAGCTCCATGTTGATCCGGAAAGTGTGGATTTATCGGCCTCATTGGAACCACGGCTGGCATCCCGTTTGTGTTGCGGCTCCGCCCGGCGATCGGTGCTAAAGTGGCCGGCAGAGTTTCTTGAAGGGTCCAACAACCGCGGTTAGTAGGGGGGTCGGTGTTGCTTCCCCCCCTACGCTGGACAAAGAAAGAAAATGGGATATAATCGCGTAATGGAACGGAAAATAATGGATATCTACCTCCTCTCGGTGCTTTGGGCGACGCTTATGTTCGGTAAGACGTTTGTTGCTTGAGAGCTAATTAACTCGAGATACGAATCTCGCTTTAGGAAGATTCTTTTTTTTTTGTCTTTTTCTTTTTGTTTTTTAATTCCACACGAAATTAGTTTGGAAAATTCATGTAACTGTGAGAGGGGGACATCACGCAAAGAAGTTAAGAATATTCTAAATTAACACAGCAATTTTAAATAAATTAATGATGCACTTGACACTTTTCCATCATAGAAGTAGAGATTGTTGGTGTGTTGGACAGGCGGACTTAAAAGTGTTGTTACATTAAAATATCAAATGATTTTTTTTCGATAGTAAATTAGAAAGTACCTACTATGGAATTGAATTACTGTACTTAACTTGTTGGGATTTCTACGTGCTATGTTAAGCACTCCGACGCGCCTGGTGTTGTTTGTTATGCTCTGTTGCCTTGGCAGCAGTAGGTTTGTTGGTAAATAATCCAAATATTAAGATTTTTTTTAAAGTTTTGGGTAGTTTTTTTAACAACCAACTGCACTGAACCTGCAGCTCGATAGTTGTGTGTTGGTAATATTTATATTTATGTATATTTGTGTGTGGATATAAATTGTGCTAAAAAAAGAGGGCACCTGATAACTGATAACATCCTTGAATTTCCTCCATTAATAAAGTTATCTATGCAGGTGGAACAGACATAAGCCATATTGGTAGGACCAAGAGAGGCATTAGTTGAAAATGCTGGCCAAGCAAACGGTTAAGAGGCAAATAGAAAGATATTAACATGTGGAGAGAGGAAATATTTGCTTATAACCTCTCTTACTGGATAGGGTGTGATCATACAAAACAATTTGAAATTGTTTCCCAGCTACAGAAACTTGCTTTATTTTAAACAGATTCTTTCAAAGGTTAGAGAAAGTTGTTTGGCGAGATCAAATTCTTTCACACCAAAACACACTGGTCAGCCTAGGTTTTTGACATGCCTATTTTTCTCAATTGTGATGGAATAGAAAAGGTCCTTCCCTGGAATGCTAGTGCAAATTGGAAATATCATTGTAAATACAAATACAGTCATACTTGAACTTACGAATGCCTCTAGTTATGACATTTTCAGGTTACAAATTTATGCAAATGAGTGACTCAAGATACGGAAAAGATCCAAGTTACGAAATCCCCCCAAAAGTAAATGCATTTCCTTATCTGTTATTTTATTTTGAAAATATTGTCGTGGATGCATTGATTCTCACTTTAGAACATCGCTACCCTCTAATGGGCTCTCAATTCATTTCGTAAGTAGATTTACGACTGTATATGCAAGTGTCTACATGGCTTCATGTGACCGACATTTTTTTTGGCAACACTCGACACACTCGGCAAAGATTGTTACTCCTCGATGAATGCCTTTTTGATCATCTCTTGTGATTGGTCTGTTCAGTCACATCCTGTGACAGCATACTCAAATTTCCCTGGCATGGCTCCTAACTACTGTCAAATTTAAAAGCTGTGCAAGGACAATGTCTGCGTTTTTTTAATGCCACCACTACTATAATAATACAAAAATTCATAAGTGTCAGCGAAATCCTGGCATTAGATTTCCGCGCTGTTAAGTTTACAGATATTGGCATACCAGTGAAGGTGGAAGTGTCAAATCTAGAAAAGAAGTGTATATGAAATGATGCCTTTAGGCCCTATTTCAAAATGTAGAAAAAACTGCCATGATCAGGATGTTGCCACCACCATCACTATACAGTTGTGGTCAAAAGTTTACATACACTTGTGAAAAACATAATGTCATGGCTCTCTTGAGTTTCCAGTTATTTCTACAACTCTGATTTTTCTCTGATAGAGTGATTGGAAAAGATGCTTCTTTGTCACAAAAAACATTCATGAAGTTTGGTTCTTTTATGACTTTAGAATGGGTGAACAGAAAAAAGTGATCAAATCTGCTGGGTCAAAAATATACATACAGCAGCGCTAATATTTGGTAACATGTCCCTTGGCCATTTTCACTTCAATTCTGCGCTTTTGGTAGCCATCCACAAGCTTCTGGTTGAATCTTTGACCACTCCTCTTGACAGAACTGGTGCAGTTCAGTTAAATTTGATGGCTTTCTGACATGGACTTGTTTCTTCAGCATTGTCCACAAGTTCTCAATGGGGTTTAAGTCAGGACTTTGGGAAGGCCATTCGAAAACCTTAATTCTAGCCTGATATAGCCATTCCATTACCACTTTTGATGTGTGTTTGGGGTCATTGTCCTGTTGGAACACCCAACTGCGCCCAAGACCCAATCTTTGGACTGAATTTGAAGGTAATCCTCCTTCATTATCCCATTTATGCAAAACACGCTTGACTGTGGACACTGACACCTGTGTTCCAGCTTCTAATTCTTGGCAGATCTGCTTTGTGGTGATTCTTGGTTGAATCTTCACCCTCCTGACCAATTTTCTCTCAGCAGCAGGTGATAGCTTGCGTTTTCTTCCTGATCGTGGCAGCGACAAAACAATGCTATGCACTTTATACTTACAAACAATTGTTTGCACTGTTGCTCTTGGGACCTGCAGCTGCTTTGAAATGGCTCCAAGTGACTTTCCTGACTTGGTCAAGTCAAGATTCGCTTTTTCAGATCCATGCTGAGCTCCTTTGACTTTCCCATTGTAGCGTTTGTGGGCGTTTGCATCCAATGATCCCTATTTAAATGGCCTCAGAGAAGTCACCAGCTGTAGTCACTCATAATCACTCACAAGAAGTTAAGAGGCCATGCTATGAAGCTCATTTCACTGACACAACTTTCTAAGTCACCAAAATTGCTAATTCGTGTTGCTGTATGTATATTTTTGACCCAGCAGATTTGATCACTTTTTCTGTTAACCCATAATAAAGTCCTAAAAGAACCAAACTCCATGAATGTTTTTTGTGACAAAGAAGTATCTGTTCCAATCACTCTATCAGAGAAAAATCAGAGTTGTAGAAATAACTGGAAACTCAAGAGAGCCATGACATTATGTTCTTCACAAGTGTATGTAAACTTTTGACCACAACTGTACATATGGTGTTTCTTGGTGATGAATAGTGTTGTATTTGTGACAAACACGTTTAAGAACTTTGGCCCGAAAAATGAAATTTGCTTTATAAATGAAATACAATTTTCAACTTGTTTTGGAGATGTTATTTTACAGTCAATATAACGTGTTTAATATATGTCACAATGTGCAGCATTTTATTGGCAGTTTTCAAGCAGTTTGCAGAATTAATTGGCATTGGTTGGGTTTCTAACAACTTTTTGTTGTTGTTGTTATAATGTAAAATTATTGGTATTATTATTAGCATATGGTTAAATGCAATAGTTTTGCTATGAGCTAACTTTAGATGGTTTCTGACAGAAAGCCAAGTTCTGTATAAAAAGACCTTGTCTTGGCTGGCATAATCAGTTAAAAGGCTGCAAACTCGCCAACAATTGAGCTCAGTTCTCCCTTCATCAAGTTTCTGATCTTTTGCTGCTCATTTTCAGAAAACATTTTCACGGTTGTCTCTTCAAATTAAAACTGAAAAGACAACACATCAAGTTTTATTGTGTAGAGAAGGTGAACGGGAGGCTTTCCAAGCCACTCCCTAAATGTAAACAATGATAACCTAGGAAGGATATAAATCTTTGAATATTTAATAAAGCCACCCAAACTAGGATAGGCTTGCAAAATTACAGGAACAATTTAACATTGGACCCCTTTTCATAATTGCAACAGTGGGAATAAACCAGAAATTTTGCAACATGAACTTAACTTCTTAAAACATAATTTACATATGACAGTTGGGGAAACATGTAGTATATGTATATTTTTTAAAGTGTTTTTATGTACAGGTTAAACTTGAACTTCAACTTTAACAAAATCAAAAAAAATCCTTTGAAAATGGAGCAATTAATAGCTATATTTCAGAGAAGATGCTTCATTGTCCATAATGTTGTGCTTAACAAATGGCCCCAATGTAAAATGGCTGGTGGTTGACGATACCTGTTCAAAGTATAAGTGCTGCATATTTCTAATTTCCTTGCTGTTATTGTTTAAAAAAAACATTCAAAATATATTGATGAGATGCGATGTTAGGTAATTGACTGGTAGTTAAAGTTAATTGGCCCGTGCTGACTCTGAATCGCTAATCTGAGTAAGCATTAGGCTAATGTTAATAGGTTTTTTCACTTTATTTATAATTTTTTTATAATATGAATGATGTTAATGTTCCGTGCAACAAATATATACATTTAAATGATTTAAAATAAATAAACATAAGTAAACATTTATTTTTTTTAAATGTATTTCTGTCCCTGGTCCTGAAAAACAATCTTAAACGAAACACACGGGCACGTGAGGACACACAGTCACAATCTAAACAATTTTCATAAGTTGAGAACCCTGTCTTTACATCTTTTGCTCTGTTCATATTACATTGCAGATTACTTTTTCTCCCCACTCCTTTTTGTATATACACAAACCAAACAAAGAGCTCAAACTGGTTTGAGTGGATTAGACAAAGTAAACAAAAATGGCATTTACAAGCTGAACAGTCTTTTATCTTTCTCAGGTTACAAGTGTAATTCTTCTACCTGAAATACAGACACAAATGACAGCACGTGACATACTAGCTGTTTGGTACACCATCCAGTCATTTGTTTACCCCTCACTTGGATTGCAGGTGATCCTATCTGTGCAGTAAATATATATTTTTTTCTTTTATTTTTTACATCAATAAAATACTTTGAAAACTTTTCCTCTATGTGGAGCTTCGCTGAGACAGTGCATTCATTTGACTTCCTTTGATTGATGGAACAGAGTCAAACAGCAAATCTATGATAAATAAAAATAGATTGCGAAAGTGAGTTGCTTGAATGCACAACAACAGTAATTGGAGTTCATTACTACCAATCTCTGGTTTGAAATTATATTTCAAAACAACCTCCAAACTTTGAACAGTCTACAAATAAGAAAGAACAATTGTAACAGGTGTCTCGTAAACATATTTTTGTACAACCTTTGACTGCTGTCTACCTCGAGCAATCTTAGTCAAATGTCTTGCCTAAACAATTTGGAAAATTTGGATTTAAAATATGCAGGTGGTTTATCGGTGACGAGCAAGGCCACGAAATTGGACTCCAGTTCAGAACTCAATGAGTACCCATAGGTGGTCAGGTCACATTGTGCCTTGTCTCTTCACACTCTTTAATACTAGATTATTTGATAGGATGACATTTGCCTGTGCTAATGAGAGAAGGATGATTTGTAAATTTTCGAGTGGCTCATCTACGTAAATCTCTCGCTTTCTGCTTCCTGGACAATCATTCTTAATCTGCTGACACAATCATTCACATGAATTCTCTTCATGTTGGTTCTGATTGCTCATGTTCCTGTTCCTGTTCCTCTTCTCTGCATGTTGCAGCGTGTTCACTTTGTCAGCTAAATGTTTAGTGTTCTGTAGTTTAGGATGTAGACCAGTGTGCATCTGATTTTATGGTTGGTTTCATGCGCCCTTGTGGTTGTAGTTTTTGATACTGTATCAGCATAATTTTAGCTTATATTGTAAAATACATAACACCAGTGTCATCTTTTCGGACTCTAAAGATGGAGTTGAGAAGCGATTAATTTCAAACCAGAGTTGGGGCTGTCACCTTTTGAAAAAAATTGTTTTAACCAATTATCTTAACACTTGAAATTGCCCCTATCCTATTCATCCTTTCCTGTCCGTGAGATTTATGAAGGACCAAAATGCCCAAATAAAAAATAAATATAAATACAAAAATAAGAAATAAGGTTCAATGATTAACAGTAAATATGGAAATAAATTCAATTCAAGACTCTTTTTTTTTTTTTGCTTAGCCGATTAGCTTTTCTGTACTTTTTATGTTACTTACTCATTTATTGGCACCACTTGTGACCAATTTTAAATTCAGATTTTTTTTTGGTAGTGATTGATCTTTGCTATTCACTCAAGGTGGATGCTTGGCCCGGGTGGTGACAGTATCTCCTGGCCCACTGGTGCGTGTGGAAAGTCAGCCGGTCTCCATCAGATGTGATGTCACTGACTACATGGGGCCTCGTGAGCAGGTAGGTTCTTTTTACTACACTACAGGAATACTGTTTTTTTTTCATTTTCATTTCATTTTATCCAAACAAAAGGTAAAAATAAATAAATGTATACATTGATAGATAAACAACACAATATCTTCACTCTATTATCGGCAATCTATCCAATAAAATTCAATCCGAAAAGGGTCCGAGAAGAATTAAAACAACTTATCTATTCCCACCCATTTACCTTCACCAGGATATGGCATTTACATTCACCCTGAAGCCTTGTTCACTGGTAACCAATTGATAAGTACCTTCTAAAGCAATAGCAATGTCAGAAAAATCGGCAATTAAAAAAATCAAATCAAAAGCCTTTATTGTCATCATACAGCTGTGTATAACGAAATTGGTGGTGCTACTCCACAAAGTGCGTTTTCCCAGTAAAAAAAACATAAATAGTAATATAAAAGTATAAAAAGTCACATCCCGGCTAGGTAAATTCTAAAATATTGCATATTCTAAGATATTGCACATTGTTATTGCACCCCCAAAAGTTATTGCACAGAAGGGATTGTGTGTCGTGCTAACGCAAGTTCAGAGTCCTGATGGCTGTGGGAAAGAAACTGAAAAATAAGAATAATGATGATAATGCTACATATGTATGGAACAAATGTCAACATTGAATACATAACACAACTAAGTGCTCAATTTGTTTTCCGATCCTAATATTCTATATTTGGATTGGATTGGATTGGATAACTTTATTCATCCAGTATTCGGGAAATTTCATTGTGACAGTAGCAAGAAAAGGCATAGTTATAAGTTAGACAGTACAGTCAAAGGCCGCAGAACAACAAAGCAAAAGCAAAAAGCACAAAGTACAAAGCAAATCTAAGTCAATGGGATCATTAAGAATCACCAAATCATTAAGACAGAAAAGCAGCAAAAACACAAAACGAGCTACGAGTTTCGGTAGCAAAAACGGATAGACTCAAAAAGACGTAAAGTTGGACAAAAACTGGAACCACACACAGGAAGTCTTCCACGAGATGGGGAACTTCTGCAGACTGTGACCGAGGTAGAGAATATGCAGAGTCACTCTTCCAAGCTTATCCGCAAAGTTCCTCAGTAGTCTGGAGCTGAAGAAAACAGCAGCAGGGCAGAACTCCTCGACTCCGTTGCTGGTAAGCGCCGACAGCTCTTCCATCTTATCCCACTCATGGAATGGTTGGTCAGAAGCGTTGCCTCTCCTCCCGGCACTTTTGGCCAGCTCCGAAACTCCGGCGGCACCGAGGTGTTGCTCCTTCTGCTGCGTATTGCATACCTGTCAACCTCTGCCGATAACTGCCCTTATAAATGATTATGATTCCCCTTACAACCCCCCAAAAAACCTTACAAACACCGTACGTACGGTGTTTGTAAGGTTTTTTGGGGGGTTGTAAGGGGAATCATAATCATTTATAAGGGCAGTTATCGGCAGAGGTTGACAGGTATGGTATTGTAACAGCTAGTCCCGTGTGTGTAGGCATGGCTGAATGGTTCCAAAAAAAGAAGTAGCCGAAAGAAGCCAGGCTAACAGAACAAGGAAAGTTGTAAAATCATTAAAGTAAAAAGTATAAAGTACAAAGTAAAGTAAAAAGGGATGTGTTAAGAAATATTAAAATGTAATTTAAAAAAAAAGATTGAAGGGCTGTAAAACACGAAAAACATAAGAGTGTACAGAGCTACTCCCACTGGTTCCCGCGTGAACGGCGCCATCTTGGAAATTTTGGATATTTACTTAGTATTTAATTTTTAAACATTTCAGCCTAGTACCTTTTAGTTATACCGGCTTTCAATTCATCAATGCAGCAGTTTTCCACAGTGTGACCGCCTTCATTTTGAACTGTCTAATCCACTGTCCTTCAGGACTTTGAATGGATGATGTCCAGGGAGGCCAACGGCCAGCATATCAAAATTATATCAACCTTCGATGCCAGCTACTCCCACGGATCGCTCAGCAAGCGAGTGGCGTCAGGTGACATCTCAGTGATGCGTCTCCAGGACAACACAGTGGAGTTGAAGATAGCGGAGGCCAAGTCACAAGATGCCGGTTTCTACGTGTGCCAAACGCCAAGCACTGACTCTGTCATCAGTGGCAATTATGAGGCTCAGGTCCAACTCATTGGTATGAGGGAATGTGGGGGGGTATTTGTGTGTCTGTGTTCGCGTGGCAAGCGAATCATTTGACCAAGCTATTTAGTTTTACTTTTTATAAGTAGTTATCTCCCCATGGTTCATTTAACAGCCATTGCCATGACTTAGCAATGCTCTAGTGAACATGTTAAAACCTAACAACATGAGCAGCCATAAAGGCTTCCTTTACTATGACCCCGGTTTGTGTTTTGACTTTCACACGAAATTGCTAAACACGCGTCAAACTTTCGGCACGACTGAAAGAACATCTGAATTACTTCCAAAGTACATAATACAGGAAAAAGGTGTCACTTGAACATTCATCCATCTTTTATACTTTATCTCCTCACAGTGTGGTAGAAAAGGCCATGAATACATAGAGTAGGACCACTTCTTATTACAGTATTTTATCAAGTTGATTCACTCCTTGAACCCTTGACCCTGGACTGATTACTCAACAAAAACTGAATCTTTATTTGCTTAAAGGGCAGAGTAAATTGGAGTTTTGGGGAAACGCCTGCTGAAAATATTTTTTCTTTGAATTTTTAGCGCATTCATGAAGCCTTAGTGCAATTTCAGTCCTGCATAATCTGGCTTGTTTTATGGAAAAATAATTTGAAGATGATGTGTTCAGCATTTCTTTGAATTTAATTGAGTTTTTGGCCTGCGGTTTGCTCGTAAACACCCCGGAATATTAGAGGGGACCTTCTGTTGTAACACTACGTCTGTCCCCATCTCAAACATGCATAAAGAAAAGGATGCTTGTTTGGCATTTTTGAAATATTTGACACATAAGCGATGATGCCTGAGAACAGGTTATTTAGCTTCATAATGCACAATCATGTTCAGCTGCTCCCTAGTTTAACTCCCCTGGCACCTTGTTAAATATAGACCTGAATTAACTTGGCAGAACTGTTATGTGGACCATGTGTGTACGCGTGTGTGTGTGTGCATGCAATTTGCTATGCACATGGCGCAGAATATTCATGTAGTGTGTGAGAGAGAGCCACTTGGTTGTTAGCCGAGATGATGAGTCGGATTTGCTGCTGTAGGGTGTGTACCAGTCGAGACTTGTGCACTACACACACACACACACACACCCTGATGAGGGTGTTTGGTTATGTAAGAAACGAGTGAATTGGAGGTCGCTGTGGGTTTCAGAACTCAGTTCGGGCTAATTTTAATTGATAGTGCAAAACGAGGATTATTATTTCCTTTGGCCTTAGCGACGTGTCATCAACACTCATGTCATAGCCCCCCTGACCACAAGTTGCACTGGGCAGTAGTCGTGGCATCACGAAATCCGTCTTAATTCTCTTGACAATCAAACCATGGAAACCTGATAAAGTTATTTCTGTTCTGACATTTGAACAAGGGGGTAGTTGGCTTTTTCTTTTTTTAAATCGACTGTACTGTATTCCAAAGGCCTGAATAGATTAAGGAACAAAAGTGTTGAAGTAAATATCTGCCTTGCAATTGGCACTATCAGAGGTACATTTATATTATTTGTAGCAGTGTAGAACTGCACAGGATTATACTGATGTTTTTTTAATATATAAATTGTTCCCTTTTTGCAAAGCTTTAAGACATAAAAAATACACCTAACCATGTAAGCACAACACTAATGTGCGTATTACAATAACGGCACAACATTCACGCTGTGTGTATCTAACGTTTATGTTTTCCAATTTAGTGATATTGATGCTCTGTTCTTTTAATGCATCATATGGTACTTTACGTTCTAATTATTGCTGACTCCCCCTTTATTACAAAAGATAATTACTCATGAATGGGCAAATGTACTTTTGGTTTTAAATTAATGACTTGGTTCACCAAAATGAAGACAAAAACTTGCATCTACTAAATTGCAACAACAGCTCCTGGGTGTGTTTAATCCACGCACCATGTGATCTCACAGTTCTTGCAATAACTTGTCGGACGTCATGCTGCGGCAGATGAATCATTACAAACTTTTAGCTTTTATGTAACATGTGATTGACCAACCCACCCTGACCCTGAACAGGATAAGCAGTAAACCATAAATATATGAATGGATGGGTGTTTGGTGTTAATTGACAGACAGTTTTACCCAAACCACATGCTTCCCTCAGGCTCATTAATTTTTATATATTCTCAGTGAATTAGATTTGCCTTGAAATTAAAAGTAGGGCAATGGGAGCGTTGCTGGCAAAGAGAGCTCATCTTCATTATGTCTTTTTGTTTTTCTCCCTTTTTTATTTTTGTCGCAAAAGTAGCAGACATGAATCTGGTGTAAATTTTCTTTCCGCTACAAAATAAACTGCTGTCAGATATCCGAACAGCAGCAAAACATTCCGAAACAGAATATGCTATCAACAGCATGTAAAGGCTTTTATTGTCGATAATTTTTGGTAAATTTTATATTTTAGCAAGAAAATAAAGTCTCAGTGGAAAGTGGTTAGCTTGCCGGTCTCACGGTTCTTGGATCGAGGGCTCGATCCCAGGTCTGGAGTTTGCATGTTCTCTCCGGTCTTGTATGGGTTTTCTCCTGGTACTCCAGTTTCCTCCCACATTCCAAAACCTGCCGGATATACTGATTGAACACTCAAAATTGTCCCTACATACTGTGAAGATATGTCACTGCATTATTTTTGAGTTGCATGTTGCGGTCCTGAACTCTATTGGGTATGAGTCTGAGCGTGAGTAGTTGTCCCACTACTTGTGCCCCACGGTTGGCTGGCCTCCAATTCCAAATGGCCCATAGTTGGCTGAGATAGGCTCCAGCACCCCCCGTGACCATTGTGACAATAAGCGGTACGGGAAATTAATCAATGAATAACGCCTCATGTAAGCACTTAAAAAAACATTTCTTTCATGAAGAGACCATTCATTATCTTGAAGCACTTGAATGACTTTTTTAGTGTCAACACATTGTAGACATTTTACCATTCATAACAGAAATGAGTCATTTCAACATAAGCCACCTTTGACAGTATAGTAGTATACATTATCCTACTTTAAACTGTCTCGTGTTTTTTTGAGAAACCAGAAATACATCAAGCAGCATATAATGGTCAACCTCTAAAAAATGTATATCCTCCAAAGTGACCAGTGAACAGTTTTAAGCATGTTATTAAACCTGTAATTTGTCTATTTAAGAAAACATGCTGAACATAATCAAAAGCATATCCTCTCGCGGTAGGTTTAAAATAAAAATAATTTGATCTCTTCACCTTTTCTTTTTCAGTCATTCCAAACACACTCTTGGTGACCCCTCAGACTCCGCCCCCTGTCGTCCCAGAGGGTAGCGATGTCACGCTCTCCTGCAACGTCACCAGGGAACTCACACAGTCTACCTACCTGTCCGTCACCTGGTCAATAAAAAAGGGAGGAACGTCAGAGGAGATTTTGACTTTTGGCCCTCAGGGTGATGTGGTCACGGGTGCCAAGTATGCGCGCCGATATGCTGATGGAGCCATCCGCTTAGTGCCCGGGAAGAGTGGATTGTTCGAATTGGTCATTTCCAGAATGACAACATCTGATGAGGGGATTTACGAGTGCAATGGAACAGAGTGGACTCATGAAAATGGAGGCAAATGGATTCAAATTGTGGGAAGCAAAAAGGAAATGGGAACTATTGCTGTTACTCCAACAGGTAAGAAACACCCATTCTTTCAAAATAGAAGAAAAACTAAGACTAAGAAAAAAACGATTTGTAACATTGCAGTGGTTGTTACTCAGCTTTTATGGCCTTGGCTCAGAGTGCTATTTATTTAGAGAAATCTTGGCTGCAGTGACTTGAAAATTTTGGAGCAGGTGGTGAGAGCAGGCTTCAAACTTATGGTGCTATGTCCACGCAGTTATTTTTAAAAGAAGCGCTGCATTTGGAATAGACTTTAACGTCTGTTATAGACCTTTTCATCACATGTTCCTGGTGGCAAAAGTCTTGACTCTTTTCTCTTCCCTCAAACCTAATCATAGTGGTTTGGTTCTGTGTCTGTCCTAGTATGCCACTAAGAACTTGTGATCACTATGGAATTATTTATACAAGCCACCCTATTTATTTCTTTCCCCAAAAAATAACCCTCGATAAATATCCATAATTTATTTGGAAAGAGCTGAAAACAATCTCAACCTTTTGGGAAATGTTTAGATGTAAGTACATCATTTTCTGTTACTGTCGGCAGTCATCTCTTACATTCAGCCCTCTAGATATTGCAGAAAAACAGGTTGCTAAAAGACACTATGGTGGTTTTTGTTTAAGGATGGAAAGAAGAAAGGCATTACGGTGATGTGTTTTGTATTGTTAGTACCTCTCATGAGAGGTCGTCTGCGATAGGCTCACCTGCAACAACTAATAAGCACCAGTCTAAAGAAAATGCTTGGATCGACTTCACTCAAAGAGGGTACCCTCCATTGTGTGGCTGTCTGCATTGGAATGGAATCCTTTGCTCTGTTTTCTAGAAGGCTGATGACCCTCACTGCTTGAGTATTGTGTTTTAGTGAGGCCTAAGCACACATACTTGACTCATTCATTGTTGTTGCCGTAGCCACCATATCTTCTATCTTTCTGGGTCCCCACATCCTCTAAAGTACTGGAAAACACACTGACTGATTTATGATTACTCTCGTCTCGAGTTCAACTACTACACACTAAGGTACACACATGCGCCCGTTGGTCCGGGGTACGTCTTGTTTCTTATTGACTGAGCAACTTAAGCAAAGAAGATGAGAGAAGTCAAACAGTTTGGGCTTTGTCTCATTGTGTCCAACTCCAGACTCCATATAGAGACTTTTCCCAACATGGAGCGCTCTTGGTTGCCACTGGAGACTGTGTCCAAGTTGTCCGTTTGAAGATAGCCAACCCCCGTTTTTAATTAAGCAGTCTGTTTTTTCAAAAGGCAGCACAAATTAAAAATGTTTCTGTTCTTTGTTGATGTTCGCAAATTTGGTTTTTATTTTGACTTTTTCCCAGTGATTTTTAAATAATATGAAGAGATAAGCATCTCTGCCAATTGCTCATTTTCTTATAGAGGTATAGATCAATAAACAAAGCATCCTGTTTAGGACTTAGCAATTCAAATTTGGCACGACTGTTTTCTGCGGGGAAATCTAGAAGATTGACAAGTCTTCATGCTTTATTGATGTTATGACAGTTTACGCTGATGCGCTGCTTTCAATGCCTTGGGGACTAGTTTACTGGGTATGGCTTTAAGGTTTACAAAATATTAGGTCTCTCCAAAAATCTGCAGTGTGTTTTTTTGTGTGTAATTTTGAGAATTTTTGTTGATCTCCATTTAATAATCAATATCTGTAGTCTTAGATTTGCAGTTTCAGCTAAATTATTCGACTTTTACATTCATTACAAGTGTAAAATGAGCACGAAAGCCACACGGTTAAGTTTTCTGTCTGATTTGCAGCCATTTGTTTGTTCTCTTTTCAAGGTCAGTCTCTCAGCGTGAAGGCTTCTTCGTTTTCCTCGGCACCCTCCATGAATCTGCACCTCACACCCGGCGACAAACTGATGCTGCTTTGCTCTGTCGCCGCCGACAACTTGCCCTCCTTGTCCCTGGAAGTTTCCTGGTTGGCCAATGGCCGAGATATCATCACTATGGAGCGCAGTGGGGTCGTGATCTCCAATACCTCTGCCAGTTCAATGCAAGGAAATCACGAGGAGGCCAGCATAGAGAGAATTGGTGCTAATGAGTACAGGTTAGCGCTGAGGCAGGTGAGCACGGAGGATGGTGGAGCCTATGTTTGCCGCATCCGGGCCTTCATCGAGAAAGGAGGCAAGAGCTCTGGAGGAGGAGGGCGCTGGCACATGGCAGCTGAAAAAACATCCAGCCCTGTGATGGTGAAGGTGATGCATATCAGTAAGTGTCATTTTGGTTTTCTTTTTAAATTCAGAGGCAACAGATGTTAGAATGAAGAATGAAAGCCCTAAATAGATTCAAAATGCAGGTAATTTTAAACATGTTGGTCTACATAAATGTGTGTTTGCACTCACACATACATACACGGGATGTGGAACTGTTCTAACTGGTGGTGTTCCCATGTTGTAGCCTGGAGGCATGCATTCCGGCATCCTTCATCTGTCGACATACTACACGTGACCAAGTCCTTCCATACACGCACCAGACTGTCAAGCTGTTTTGTGGAAACTTGTTATTGAAGTGCACACATGCTCACAGTCACTTATACACGCACTAGGGGTTAAGTCCTCTAACCCATGGGCTGTGCTTTGAAGTGTGTTTCTTTTGTTTGTCTTTGTGAGTGTTGCTTTGTCAGCTGGAATTGTTGTCAATAAAGTGCTCAAAATTTCAATAGAATAGCAAACTTTGGGGGCAGGGCTCGGAGTGAAGCCGATGCTCCTCCGCCTTGAGAGGAGCCAGATAAGGTGGCTTGGGCATCTGATTTGGATACCTCCCTGGTGGGTGAAGTGTTCTGGGCACTTCCCCCTTTAAAAAAAAAATACAAAACTTTACTACAAGGGACAGTAGGGAACGGTGTTTAAGTAGCCATAACCAAGGTTTTGGGTTCGATTCCCCACGTCTAAGTGATTGTTAGTTAAATGAGAATGTAGGGCAGGGGTGTCAGACTCGGGTTGGTTCGCGGGCCGCTTTAACATCAACTTGATTTCACGTGGGCCGGACCATTTTAGATATAATATTTAGATTTTTTTTTTATAAATGGATTAAAAGAATTGGATTAAAAGCCCGTAATATTCAGTTTTTTATAGATCTAAAACAATGTTTTATTTTAGCTTTTTTATATATGTTTTGATTTTACAAAATGATTTTTGAACTAAAAACACAGAAAAAAATGATTAAAAAATTACAATTATTGATTAAAAAGAGGGCAAATCAGGAAATTTGATATACATCTATACTCTTCATTTTAATCTGATCCTAAAACAGAAAGTCGGCACTCATAATTTACTTTCCCGGGCCACACAAAATGATGCGGTGGGCCAGATTTGGCCCCTGGGCCGCCACTTTGACACTGGTGATGTAGGGTTTAAAGTCCCTGAAAGTTGGAAAAGCGCTACTGTAAAAATGTAAGTCCATTTATCAACCATTTACCTGGAACAAACAAATATTTAGTCTCACTGTAATGTATTGTAGTTTTTTAGTAGTTTGTCTTTTGAATTTTTCTTCCATTGCCTTCCTAGCCTTACGATTTTACCAATTAGTATTTCTTGCGGAGCGTTGTATGAATGCACATAGTCTTGCATTTGCTGGTTAGCGGGAAAGTCAGACAAGACGAATTGGGTGGGTGTCTGGCTGTTTAGTGTTGTCAGAGTCCGGATCAAATCAGCCTGTCGCACCCACGCTCTCCGCTGGCAACACAAAAGGAAGACGTGTAAGTGATGGCACCTTTAAAAAATGTATGTGTCATCTGGTGTATCTGAGCACAATAAATATGCAAGTCTTTTTCTTGGCCCTGATCCGTCTTTAAATTGATAAAACAGTTTCATTTCTTATAAGCATGTTAATATGCCTCAAAATTCTAAATAAATTACAATGTAATATAGCTAGCTTCATAATGTTATTTTACTTTATTTAAGCATGCCCTACAGAAGGGAACGTGCGAGCAGTTAAAATACAATTTGTAATTTTAATTTTTATTCCTTGCAGTATTATTTTTTCCTCAAAAGCTACATTTTCAAGTCGCTACTTGAAGTTTTGGCCTAATCTTGGTGAGACTGGGGAAAAGGAGTGCCAGTTGACATCAACGGTCTGCTTGCGGTGCCTTGCTTGTGTTGCTTTGCTAAATAAGCCATTCCAGTGAGCGAGAGTGGCACATGAATAATTGCCAGGGAAGCTTCACACTTTCTCATCCATCAAAGTGTATGTGTGTGAGTGGGAGTGCCTGTGTGCCTGTGTGTGAGGGATGTGCTGGAGTGTAAAAGCAGATGGTGGCTGTGCATGAGGTGCTGTGTGTATGTGACGTCCAAATGACATCACTCTAAACCAAACGCATAAATGTGCATGAAATAAATGTGCTTTTTTTTTACTGTGCTGATGCTTTGGAGGGTGATGTTCACCACAGATCTGTGAACAATGTGGGTCAATATTAGGAACATCTCACAGCCCAACACCTTCGTCATGCAGGTGTGTGTTTGCTGTTCACTGAAGTGTAACGATGCAATCTGTAGGGCTGACAAGAGATGCACACCTCATCTCCCAGAGTCAACAGTGTTATTTTTCTTTTCGTCTTGTGGCCTGGCTCGTTGAATTCGAGATCCAACGCAAAAAGCAGCCATCGCTACACTGGACTTGTCTGTCCACTAAGGACAAAACCTGGCAGGGACATATGAAAGTAATGTGGGAAGGGAATCATTTGTCGAGAGGCAGCCCCGTTGCTACCTGCGTTATTATTAGAATTAAGCTGTTGTTCAAGGAAATGCTGCTCATGATAACACTGCTTGAAACAGGTCCAAATAGTACTTTGACTTGTTTTAACAGCAGATATGATATTTCGAGTGAGAAGGAAATGTAACTTCAACTGTTATATAGAAGCACTGAAACATATTCAACGCAAAGTGTTTGAGAGTCTCTAAACACTGAAGTGTAGCTGCTGGTACTCAATCAATATCTGGAGCACATTGAGTAACATGTTTTGCTTTCTTTTTTCCCCCAGAACCGAGTTTCACCCTGGATATTGAGACCATCGTTCACCCCCAAATGACCAGTGAACCGACAGAGTTGGCTTGTCATGTAACCAATATCACACACTTACCCTTGGGAAGCAGGCTGGGTGTTACATGGGAGCACATTGCACTTGCTGGTACTTAAACTCTGGTCATCAGGAACATAAAAAAAATGCATTCGTGAAGAAAAAAAAATCTTTATGGCATTGAATCTTTTTCATTGTCACAGGAGCTACCAGTGAACCCAAGGCTGCACATTCTATTGGCTCTATGGACGCTTATGGCAATCTGTTGCCTGGTGCTATTTATACTGACAGACTGAAGAGTGGCATGATGTCACTAACAAGAGTCCAGCCTGACACTTTCAAACTGCGAATCCTCCGCTCACAGGTATAAAACGTGACCGTTTCGTCGAAAGACGTTTGGTCTCCGTACGTTTGGTCCCCGGACGTTTGGTCGACCGGACGTTTGGTCGACCGGACGTTTGGTCGAACGGACGTTTGGTCGAACGGACGTTTGGTCGAACGGACGTTTGGTCGAACGGACGTTTGGTCGAACGGACGTTTGGTCGAACGGACGTTTGGTCGAACGGACGTTTGGTCGAACGGACGTTTGGTCGAACGGACGTTTGGTCGAACGGACGTTCGGTCGAACGGACGTTCGGTCGAACGGACGTTTGGTCGAACGGACTTTTGGTCGAACGGACTTTTGGTAGAACGGACATTTGGTAGAACGGGTTCGCTCGCTGTCAAATTATGACAGAGAGTTTACTGTTGAAACCAGCTCTCAAAATTATAATCATGAGAGAGAGTGAGTTTCAACAGTAAACTCTCTGTCATAATTTGACAGCGAGCGAACCCATTCTACCAAATGTCCGTTCTACCAAATGTCCGTTCTACCAAACGTCCGTTCTACCAAACGTCCGTTCGACCGAACGTCCGGGGACCAAACGTCTTTCGACGAAACGTCCGAGTACTGGTATAAAATCTGCGTTTTTTTTTTCAATGGCTCAAGAAAGCATTCACATGAGTCAATTCCTGAGTGTGTGATATTTGCCATTTACAGGAAATTGACATGGGTCAGTACATTTGCGCCGTCTCTGCGTGGAGCATTAACAGCCAGGGCGATGTGCTGAAGACTGCCGAGCACCACAGCTTGCCGCTGATTGTGCGATGGGAAGCTAAACGTATGGGAGTTTCAATCATCCAATCCCTATGCACATGTTCTCGGAATATACCAGTTTGTTGTCTCTATGAACCTCAGTATCTATTTCAAAACGGCGATGTGTATCCTGTGGCCTGGTTTAAAATGGATGGCTCCATCAAGTCATAATCACCCCGCTGTTGGATTTGATCAATGAGTTTATGTCTGAAATACAATTGTAGCATTTCTAGACTTCAGAGGAAATCTCTCAACGGGGTCTTTTGTCTGCCTCCGTCGATGCACTTCCCCCTCCCCAACTAAATCCACATGCTGAACTTTATGCCCTTACCCTAGCTAATTGAGCCATGATGTAATAGTCTTGCTCTGTGGGCACGCACATCTGCTATGAATCAAATTTACTTCATGGTTTGATTGCTGCTGTTGTGGGCTTGGCCCTTCAAAGAGCATGTACTTCCACCGCGACTGAATAATGTCTTTCATAAAGTTAAAGGATCCATTCATTGATCCACTGGTGGGTATTTCTAGGGCCATCGCTGGACGTTGTAGCCAAACGCATTCGCGAGGCTTCCGTGGGCGGTGCTACCTTTGAGATGGGCTGCACCATGATGACCCAGAACCTCGGTGAGGCGGGATATTCAGTTCTCATCCAGTCACAAGAGAGCCTGCAAAGCAATGTGAGAACCATTATGACCCTTAGCCCCGACAGTGTGGTGCAGCATGGAGGAGCCACAGACCCAAACAGGAGGTATGCAACCCCCCCAGGGAAACCCCTCCCACTTGGCTCACTGTAAATCAATTTGTATTTCAAAACAATGTCCTTTTTGTTTATTCAGAGACAGCCTCGTTTTGACAAAGTCCGGCCCGGTTGAGTTTAGGTTTCGCCTCGGTGGTGTCCAGTTGTCAGATCGAGGTTTCTATTGGTGTGACATCACTGCCTGGACAAAGCAACAGCCCGGTCAAACATGGACCAGAGCCACGAGTGCAGAGTCCAACAAAGTCAAGATCGACTTTCAGGAAAACGGTGCGTTCAAAGCCATTTGCAAATGCTCACATTCCAGCGTAGAAGCGTAGCATTCCAATCGACCACCCACACTTGTCAATAGCTCACAACTCTACATATGTGTGCGTATCTGACCTACTTTACTGTGTTTGATGTGAATGGGAGGCAATCAGAACAAACGTTCAAAAAGGAGTAGACGTGCTTCTGTTTAAGGATGCACACAGAAGACATGTGAAGGATGAAAGGAGGTGGAGCTAAGCAAAGTAAATCTTTCTCTGAGGAGAAAGCCAGCCCTTGAACGTGCCCTCTTTCACCTAATTGTCGATTTTTCTCTCACGTTCCAGCCGTCAAACCTCTCCTTTAAGTTTCTTGCCTTTTCTCCCCCTCCCTTACTGGGATGTCTTCAAAGTGATACCCTTTGGCTAATAATCCATCTACAGAAATCTTCACCACTGCATGCTTTTCCCTGCGTGCATACACGCATGTTGTTTCCCAAAAATATGCTGGGTAGGTTGGTTGAACACTCTGAATTGCCCCTAGGTACGAGTGTGAGCGTGAATGGTTGTCTGTCTCCTCGTGCCCTGTGATTGGCCGACCACTGATTCAAGGTGTCCCTCCCCCCTGGTGCCCGTAGTTAGCTGGGATGGGCTCCAGCACCCCCGTGACCTTTGTGAGGATAAGCGGTTCAGGACATGAGTGATTTTAATGAGAAACAAATTGTCTGAATTAAATGTGGGGCCACTTCATTAGTGAAAGTTGTTTTTTATGCTAAGACTTAATGTTGAAAAGGCTTGGAAATCTTTATTATTTCACAATACGTGTAATGCTTTCAGTGTAATTATTCTATAGCAGGGGTGTCAGACTCGAGTTGTTTCGCGGGCCGCTTTAACGTCAACTTGATTTCACGTGGGCATTTTAGATATAATATTTAGATTTTTTTAAATAAATTGATTAAAAGCCCTGAATATTCAGTTTTTTTATAAATCTAAAACAATGTTTATTTTAGCTTTTTTATATATATTTTTTAGATTTTACAAAATGATTTTTGAACTAAAAACACAGAAAAAAATGATTAAAAATTGCAATTATTGATTTAAAAGGGGGAAAATCTGGAAATTTAATATACATCAATACTCTTCATTTTAATTTGATCCTAAAACAGAAAGTCGGCACTGATGTTTTACTTTCCCGGGCCACACAAAATGATGCGGTGGGCCAGATCTGGCCCCCGGGCTGCCACTTTGACACATGTGTTCTATAGTATAACATGTGTAATATTGTTGAAGTCATGGGGTGACTGAAGAATATTAAAAGACAAACATTGCTCTCATGTTCCATAAGATTTATACTAGCTTTCTTTTTCCAATATTGTCTATGGAAAAATAAAAAATTCAAAGGGTCCACTTCTGTTTTTACAACCTGGGTCACATTCTCCACAGCTGAGGCCCCTTTGCTATCTGGACCATGTGTATGAAGCTTTTTTTTTGTTCAAAATATTTGTATTCATGCACAGGTCACATAATGGACTGTTAAATGTAGAAATAAATTGATTAAAAAAAAGGATTAGGCTTCAAAATATATGAACACTGGATAAATGCCCACTGGATTTAATTAATGATGTCAAGAGTGATCTAAAGGTTGAATTGTCATTGTAACTTATTTTCATCCATTGTTACCCACATCCTCAGGGATTACAATTTTTTTTCTTGAGGCAAATACTGCTGCTAAGCACGTTTTTTAATTTTTTTCCTCCCCAGGACCTTCCTTCTCGATTGCCATCCATTCAGACACCAGCACTGTTTATCCCTGGCAAACAGCCAAAATGAAGTGTTCCCTTCGCGTCTCCGGATCCTCACCAAAGACCGGTACAACACACAACCAGAGGCTCGCATTACATACGTTCAAAGTCATCTTCAGAAGCCCAACCCCCACTAAAATTCCATTTAAAAAAAAACATTAACAACCAAAGTGAATCCAAATCACGTAAAAAAAAAATCCTTCTTATAAATCTTAGCGTATCCTATTTTTGGTGAATACACACTTTCCACGTGCTTTTTCATTCACACACAGATCCAGAAATAGACAAACCTGGATCTCAAGTGAATAATTTGGAACTTTCACCTACCAGTCAACACCACTGCCTATAAGGCTGCTTAGTATATAAGAGATTTATGAGTAAAAGTACAAAAATACAGGAAACAAGTTACATTCACTCTTACAAACAATATTTATTCCTGCTCAAATGAGTTGCATTTATCAAAATCATTCTGCAAGAAATCGCATGTTCGTCTCATTGTAGCAGACTATGCCACATGCAGAAAAAAATGATTTTGTTTGTGTTTTCCATTCCGCTATTTCACTGCATCATTCCAACCATGAAGGATTTTATCTCACATTTAACCATGCCTTCATCCTTCTGCTTTCTAGAAACCCATCAAGTTTCCCTTTGTCGTCATGCATACGTTCTGTAGATGTAAACATGTCACGTGATCCCATGTGCCACTCCCTGCTCGCTTCAATCCATCTGTCAACATTCTTTGCCTCTTTACCATACCAGCCACCACATGCCTTCTAAGATTAATCCCCAAATTGATCAAACACGGCGCTCGTCAGCCACCGCTTGTGAGCTTGTTTGGGGTTTCTTTGCAGGATGGCATTCCCTGCCATGCTTTGTTCATATGCAAATATGTTTCTTTGCACTTGGGTTCTTGCATGAATGTGTGCATGCATGTAGTGTGGAGCCTGGCTCTCGATTCTTCCAATGCGATCACCTATTTTCACCTGCAGATGCAAACTGCAATTCATCTTCACACTTTTATTGACCCTGAAATAGAATTGTTTTGTTTTGGTGTTGAAACTGTTGATGTATCAGGTTTCCACAGTCTCAATGAATGGCACTCCTAGTTGTTTCTCAACTGTTTTGCAACTCAAAATTCCCAAAGGTAGAGAATGTCACTCTATGGTTCAAAGGTTGAGGATGCATGTAGGTTTGAATGTTAAGTAATAGGCCATCGAGCAGCTTGGTGTCATGTGACATGCATAAACAAAGGCGTGCCGCTTTTGCTAGCCAAACCTTTGCTTAGGTGTTCTGACTTAACTTGTCTGCTAATAGCTCTAATGGGTGTGCCAGGGTATTTCTTTTGTAACACCAGTACTGCCTTTTTTCTCCGTATTTTTTCTCTATCGTTTAGGGAATGCAATTTACTGAACATTGGGATCAATGTTGTACTAATCAGATGCCTTTCCAACCTGCCTGTGGAGACACAATTCCTAAATACATCTTTATTTAATCAAATGGGCATACAGTACATGAGAAGTTTATTAGCATAGTACAATAACTAACGAATGCAAAGTAAACCCTGGTCCTCGCAGTGAAATAGACAAAAGAGTATACTAACCATTATAGTACATGGTACCAGTTGCCCTTTCCCTGACATCAGACGTTATAAGATCATTGGAGCATATCATCCTTTGTCACGTGAAAATACATGCCTCTTTCTTCTTTCAAGGATGCAAATCAGTTTTGCATAGAGAGGCCTTAGATTCCTTGATGACTGTATCATTTACGCTTTCCAACAAATTTTCAAATTAGTATATCTTCAGTTTTCACAAGCGCATGGAACAGTGGGCTATGGGAGCCTCCTATTTCATACCATGCATTGTGGTCATTCAATGTTGTTTCTCAGGCCATTCAGGGCATACCTGAACGTGTTTCAAGCAAAAAATAATAAATCCCATGTCCTCCATAACCATCTGGTGTAACAACTCTGCCAAGCACACAAAAAGACTTCAACGAATCATAAACGACTAATAAAAAATCATTGGCCTCCGTCTTGTATCAGTGGACAAACTCTGCACCAAATAAAAAAAATCCACGACATAAACTGTCCAACACCACACACCCTACTAATCTTGTCTTCTGACTTCTGTTTCCTGGAAGACGGTTCAGTTCCCTCAGAATAGTTTTCTCCAGCCAGCACCCTCAGAATAGTCTCTCCAGGTTCATTAAGTATATCAAATTACACATTTCTGGTCAATTCAATCTACACATTTATGCGGTTGCGTTGGCATATTTAAAATCATTTATTTAAATATATATATTTAAAAAATTATATACCCCACAGTATGTCACGTTAACACAACCAACATCGGAATGCCAGAGATTCATTGCTGACTTGGTGAAAGGCAGACAACAATCGTAAGGCACACGTAGAAACAAATAACAATTTGCACAGCAATCACAATCACACCGCCACTAAGCGGGAATCGATCCCACACTGCCCGTACCTAAGTCAGGCGAATGGACCACTACACGACCAGGGGGCCTTGATTTGGAATTTTCCACCTACATAGTTGGTCAATTTGTATAACTCATTCTTCCCTGATAGATGTTTGTGTGCTCACCACAGCTCGCTAGCCGTTTTGTAACTCAGTTGCGCAATTGAGCAAGTACATTCCTAAAAGGCCGCTAAAGACAGCTTTCCTGTTCAAACTTGCTTTTAAGATGGGCATTATTTATTCATTCATGCACTTCCTATGATTCGCCCTCACTTCATCAGCAATCATTTGTACTGCAAAGTCAATTGAACTGCAAACGTGTTTTTAAAAGACCAATCTTGTCTGTGTAATGGGAATAGAAAGTATTTTCTTCCAGATGGTAGGTGGCAATGAAATAATCTCACTGGTTCTTGTGTAAATAACAGGTGAACATTTCAGTAAAATAGACTGTACAGTGGTACCTCTACATACGAGCTTAATTCGTTCCGGGACTGAGCTCGTATGTCGATCTTCTCGTAACTCGAACCATTGAAATAAACTAAAAACAAATTAATTCGTTCCAACCCTCTGAAAAAACACGAAAAACAGGATATTGGATTGGAAAAAAAAATTATTTCTTCTAATTCGCCATCTATTAACAAGGTAACACATAACTAGTGGTTTAATAGTAATAAAATCTGTTTAATAGAACTAAATTTACCTCCAAATTTTCACTCTCCTGGAGCTCGATTAAATCCTGTGTCATCAGTTCTTCGTGGTGCTCGGCGATTAGATCATTCACATCTCCCTCGTTAACCTCCAGCCCCAAGGAATTTCCAAGTGATACAATATCATCCATGACAATGAGCAAGCTCTGTGACATGGGAAAATGCAAGCTCCGCCCAGTGCTCGTAGATATCTGTTATACACGAAAGAGATGCGGCAAAAAAGACTTGCATCTTGAAATTTTCTCGTATCTAGAGATAATTATTTGCTCGAAATGTTCCTCGTATCTCGAGCATCTCGTATGTAGAGGTACCACTGTATTACCTGCTTTCTTATATCCCACAGTGCACAACAAGCAAACAGCTAATCGTTCGTTTTGCGAGGTGAAAGACACAGACAGTGTTTTCTATTTTTCAAAAAGGAAATCCATTTTGGGAGAATTCAAGATTGTCGCATCTATAAATAGCAAACAATTCAGTGCTTTTATTTATCAGTATATTGATGTCAATTTTAGATAAGAATAATTGAAGTCTTCCCTTAATTACGGCTATTTCACTTATCGCAAAATAAAAGTATAAATAATGTTATTACACTGTCTTTATATTCCGGGAGAAAAAAATCAAGAAATGACACTTAATAGATACACTAGATAATTAATACACTTAATGGATGAGAACACAGTGATTTGACAGGTTTAGCACGAGAAATGTAAAGCGCCATTCGAGTGTACGAAATAGTATTTGTTATTTACATTTTCAGTGGCTTAAAAAAATAATAATTCCTTCTTATTAAAGTGCTATTCCAACCAAAATTGTGCCTTCCTTTTTTCTAGGCCAACTTACTCTCTCTAATCACCTGAAACATAATAGCAGGCTTTAGTCTCAATCCGTCTAGTAGTTTTGACACAATTTGACATCAAAAGTGTGCCTCCCCCTCTGCGTTTCGCAGACCTCCGGACCAGAGTGCGACATCACACGAGGTGTTTACACTTTTATGAGGCCACACTTCATTACTATTCCAATGACGAGTCTAGCCATCCATCCTCTTCGTCTTTTTTCCCCAGGAGTGATTTTCTATAGTAGTGTAACATTTGCTGCTAAGTAAATTTGGGTCTCAGGCTAAGCAGGGAGAAAGGAGGGCAGGTTGATAAAAAGAGAGATAGGTCAGTTGTTTTGACTGCTGCTGATAGCTTTAGGACAAGGGTGTAAGACTCGGGTTGGTTCGTGGGCCGCGTTAACGTCAACTCGATTTCATGTGGGCCGGACCATTTTAGATATAATATTTAGATTTTTTTTAATAAATGGATTAAAAGCCCTGAATATTCAGTTTTTTATAGATCTAAAACAATGTTTATTTTAGCTTTTTTATATATATTTTTAGATTTTACAAAATGATTTTTGAACTAAAAACAGAAAAAATTGATTAAAAAAATACAATTATTGATTTAAAAGGGGGAAAATCAGGAAATTTAATATACATCTATACTCTTCATTTTAATTTGATCCTAAAACAGAAACTCGGCACTCATGATTTACTTTCCCGGGCCACACGAAATGATGCGGCGGGCCAGATCTGGCCCCCGGGCCGCCACTTTGACACGTGCTCTAGGAGGAACGTATTTTGAAAGCTGAATTCAATTCGTCTATGCGGTGAACGTCTATTACTCTGATGTACTTCATGACAGCCATATATCAACTAAATACATTTAATCCTTTTTAATCAGGGCTAAAAACCCTATTGCTTACAATACTGGATTCCTAACACCTACCAATTTTCCAAATCTAAAGGTGTTGCGCAGTGTTCCCCATAATCCCCTTCCATGTCGAATGATATGTTTACTCTGCTATCGGTGTTGTATGTCCGTTCAAATCAATAGGCTCCGGCGCCAAACTTCTCTTGTTGAAAAGCTATATTTCCAACAAAAAGTTTGCAATATCCACCAATTGTGTTTCAGTCATGATCCCATGTTGCTGCTTGACTATTTTGCTTGTACTAGGTAACAGCATTCCCTGAAAGCCATTTTCCCCCTGCTGTGTGTCACTAAATGCCTTTTACTCAATGATTGACTAAAATCGGTGCATTTAGCTACCAATATGTTATAATTCAGATGTACGTGTAGCAATATTTTAGTAAAGAAGAAAGCTCGAGTGAAAATGAAATGAAGACCCATTTTTGTCAATGGTAGGCAATGATTTAAGGCCATATTGCAGCATTTGTTTTTGTTTGGATAATAATAGCCCTTAATAATTCAAACAGGATTGGCATAGTTGCTCATACTACGCAAAACATAAAACACACATGACACTATCTTTTGAACTGTTATGTTGTTTCTGCCAGTTTACCACTGCATGCTAACAAGAAACTTGTATTAAAACAGGGATTTCATGTATCTTCAGGAAGTGTGTTTAAATCACACTACAATTTTACTTTCCCGACAGCAATGACATCATCATTCGGAATTTTTTTTCTTCCTCTACAATGAAGCTTTGTCCTTATTTTCACTGATGTGAAATGCAGTACCTTTTTAAAAGCACCAGGAAATGATAAAGCTGTGTGCATCATGCAGCTTTTTGGCTTTTCAAAGAACAAATCAAGATTAACGTTTTAGAGCAATCGTCTTTAATCTCAGTATTTGCTCAAAATCAATTTGGTACCAACAGTCATTGTTGCTACATATGCACATGCCCATGTTATGGATATTGGAGCATGAAAATGTAAAAAAAGCATCTCACACTGAACATAAAAAAAATTCTATCCCTGACCAAAACTCTCTTTAAAAAAACGAACATGTTCTGCCTGCTCGGTCATTTGATCCCAAAGTATTTCACAAATATTACCACTCAGATAAAATTCCATCTGTGTCATTTATAACAGGTGGAACTTTGAAACGGTTTCTGCCCCATCTTTTTGCAATGGCTAGGATTGAAGCAAAGCGACAAACATGCCGATGTTTGTCGCGTTTGCACTTTGTGACCTTCCTCAAGCAGGTGATTAACACCTGCCAAATTGTTGAGCACCTCTGATGAATGGATCGTATCATCTTTTTGAGTCACAAGTCTATCGTCTCTCTTTTCATTCCTTTTGCTCCTTTTCCTCCTCCTCTCCCTTCCTCTCCACTCTCACCAAATTACCCAGCTGTCTTTGCAGGGGCGACAGGCAACCGTTAATTAGCCAATCTCACGCTCCGTTAGCCGGCCGAGGAGACAGAACGAGCTCGCGAAAGAATAGGTGGTGATGTGGAGAGGGAGTGAATGAGAGAAAAGTGGAGGCCACTAAACAGACTGTTAAAGTGAGCAACAGCGATGGAGGGTGAATAGCGGAGCCGGCAAATGGAGAAGAAGGATGCTTGAGAATGGTGTGAAAAGTTTCCCTGAGTTGGGAAAAAAAGCTTGTTGAGGGGTGGGAAAAAATCCTTCCCCATTGGTTGCATTTCACAGCAGTTCATAAAAAGCATTCCCTGTCCGGAAATTAGCCAGGAATACACATTATATGGTGCAAAAAAAATAAAAAAAGATGAGTCACACTAGTACATTTCTTAGCGGTGGCAGTCAAGTCGCATTTGAATAACGTCCAAAAACGAACCACCATTAGAATGTTTTGCACCCCCCACCATCCCCACTACTGGAAGAGCTCCAGGAATCTAGAAAGTGGTGATTATGTAAGTAACAAAACCAGGAGACAGATGGATTTGTTGATGCAGCTTGGCAGCTTGAAATCACACCACCTGATTGGATGTTAAATCATCAATGTTCATCTCAACAGGATACGCTTGTACAGCATAAGCTCTAATTCTGTTTGGACAGCAAAAATGTCTTGTTCGCTTTGACTCAATGTACTGCATATCCCACAACTAAGGTGGGATAGATGCCTTTTCCACATTATGAAGTGGGAAGAGGATTCTTTCATATAACTTTAATGCGCCTCAGCCAGTCTCATTTAATTATTCCCAAACATTTGTAATATTCAGAGACCTCCAGATGACTTGAATCAAAATTGATGCGCATGCTTTTGACACTTTTATGCTACTGATAGCGTAACAAAAAGGAATGCGTAATGGAGGACGTAGTGGGAGGCTGGTCAATAAAGAAAGAGATGCAGAAGAGAGGTAGACAAGAAAATTAATTAAATATGTCAAGGAAATAGAAAAATAGGTATAGATGTACAGTGATTTTAATTTTATTAGCCGCATTGTTAAAAAAAGGCAAAGAATTTGAAGGAAGCCTTAAATATCAAATTCAACTCTCAGTTTACCGATCAAAAAGCCAAAGCGTGAAGAACAAGAATCAGTCAGTAGATGAGCGCTAAGCAGTAATGAGGGGTGGATTGCTGCCCGGCAGCTTTGTCTCTTAAGGCTAAATGTTGTTTTTATCTTTTGTCGGGATTCCGCTCTGCCAACGCCGCCTTGCTTTATGGTGCGGAGAACTCAGCCATTTTCATTATAAGCCTGTGTGGTAATTGCCGGTATTTTGCGTGTCTGTGTTTGAATTTCAGGCAGTTAGGACCCTTGTAGTCTTCTCCAGGGATTAATCAGAAGAAAATCCAATCAGGCTGTTTTCATTTCCACAGACAGCCATTTTAGTTTTATGAGCTTAGACGAGAGCCGGATACTCCGTTCTAGGTGCGCTGTAGTTCCCAATATGCCATCGCAATGCCGCTCCTTCCCTGCTTAATGAAGCCACCACATCACTAAAAAAAACATGTAATGAAGCCTTAGCACTTAGTGAAGTTGTTCGCTAATCAGGTTGACGGGATTTTCCTCCAGTGTTGCATCTTGAATTCCTCGTAGTGCTAAGTTACACTGAAGGGACAAACTTAGCTGGACACGAAACCCCGTAATCTTGTTGGAAACGGTAGAAAACAAAAGATTGGTCTTAGTTTTTATTTTAATTGTGCCGTGGAATGTACAGGACTGTTTTTTTTTCTTTTATTGAACAACAATTTTTTTTCTGTTGTTATTTATGACTTAGAGCTGATTATGGGGGGGAAAAAAGAAAATATAGTCCCTGCCCTGTCACTTCCTCGCAGCATTCCGTGTGCGGTCGTTTTGTCGCCGGTCTTTTGGTCGCGGTCTTTTGGTCGCCCGGACGTTTGGTCGCCGGTCTTTTGGTCGTGGTTTGGTCGCCCAAATGATCGGCTGCTGCCATCTACTGTCAATTTATTAAAAAGAAGACAAAGCAAATTCACAGATAGTGTTTTTATTGAAGCAGTAAAACGTACAAATTCTAGCAACCTTCATTCTCTCTGGGAGAAATAAGAGCACTCATTTAACACATCGGCTGCTGCCATCGACTGTCATAGGCGTCCAATGAACCTTCATTCTCTCTGGGAGAAATTGCAATGTTGAAATACTTTAGATGGTCATTTTTATGAAACAAATAAAAGTCTTAGTATACTTTTAGCCCGGAACTTTGACATTAAAATAAAAGGCAATAAGTAAAATTAATTTATTAAAAAGAAGACAAAGCAAATTCACAGATGGTGTTTTTATTGAAGCAGTAAAACTTAAATTCTGTACAAAAATTACAAATACAAACTTACAAATTATGTACAAAGGGAATTCACAGATGGGGGTTTTTATTACAAATTGTATGCAATGGCTTGCAGGTGCTCTACATTGTTCGCGAATCGATTCGGGTTTCCATAGTCCTCCGAGTTCATTGACCAAAAGACCGCGACCAAAAGACCGGCGACCAATCGACCGTGTACCCCAGCATTCTCGCCAGATCAAATAAGGGGACACTTCTTTCACAATTTTGGTTTGAAAGACCTAACCTAGCAAGATCTAGAGACTGTGGTCCACTTGCGGGCCACAGCTGCAAGTCAGCCTAGCTGAGGAGTCTGTAGGAACAAATTGTGGGTAGATGCTCAAGGTGTCCCCCTTTATTCTTAGCTGTTTTGTAAACAAAATAATCTCCACACCCACTAAGTACTCCAAATCTCCAAATTCAAACCACCCCTTCTAAACTGCTCATTCCAGTCATCACGGCTGTCAAGAACAAAGACGTAATGGATGAGGGATAGAGGACAAACTGTTAGAAAGCTGAGGCTTACTAAATATAGCTTCATTCCTTGAACGTGGTTGCCATTACCAAAAATGAGCAGCCTGTGACATTATGCAAAATGTGTGTTTGAGTACTAATGGGAAAGGCATCAATGTCTGAAAAACTGGTGCAGTTTTCCAAGCAAACCATTTTTTGGGACAAAAAAAAACAATAAATAAATGAATAACTGTCATGTGACATTTCCCTATTCACATCATCAAAGATTTATTTTTTGGAACATAACCCTGACTTTTATGCAAGAACTTTGTCCGGACTTGCTTGGGGACTTTCTTGGTCTTTTTGGCTTTCTTGCCAGTGTCATAACAACTAACATTTTTTTTATCTAAAGCATGCTTCAGAAACAGTGGATACCAGAATAAATTATTTAAATTGCTTTCCTGGTTTGCATCTCATGTGTGTGGTTTGATATTGTCTAGCTAACAGATGTGATATAAAAACTGAGCACATGTTGTGCTTTCTAAGTAAAGTTCCACCAACTAGGTACTCATTCATTTTTATTTTAACCTGAGAATTCCCTCGTTATTGTCAACCCTGTTTGCATATTTTGACAAATACCCATTTCTAACAATACTAATATGATTGTATAGTGGAAAATCTCAATGTTGAGGGGGGTGAAATGCAGTGATATTGATTCATACTCCAAATCAAGCGTGCAAAGTTGTTTTCAGCCTTTATTCAGCACCGCTAAAATGTAATGAGGTATTTCATCCTTCACATCCATTCGTTGTACTTGCATAGTTTGTCATCTGGTTTATGTAATTTTTTTTACAGTGATAGTCGATACTTGGTCAAGCACAACTGTTATAATATGGCATTTATCCGGTCTACAACACAATTGACCGAACAGATGTCAGGACATTTTGTTGAGTGAGTGTTGAAGGTAGTGCTCAGCCTGATGAGAACCAAAATCAAAAGCTTGATTATCATAGCGGGTGCCATGACTGTTTTTAAAGGCGTAACACTCAAATCCTTTAGGAAGTGAGCAAGCGAGCGAGGGAAGTTGAGATGTGATTCATTACTCCGCTTCGGGTGACTTCACTCTTTCCTCTTCATTATGTTCGCTCCATTCTCTTCTCTCATCCACCTCGTTTCTTCATCTATCATTTTCTTGCCTGACACCCACCGTCTTTTAATAGTTTTCATCTTTGTTTGCCTTTTTCTTTCCTTTTGCGTCAATTGCAAATGCTCCCGTGTTTCACTCATCTGAAATCTCTCTATCTGCGCAATGACAGGGTGACTGTCTATATCATATGGTGCTTATTGTATGTATCTGTGCATCTCTGTTTGTTTTTCTGTATTTTTCTACATGTATTGTATGAAGTGTGAGTTTGTGTGTCTGTGTGTGGGAGGCATTACAGTGTTAATGGTTCTTCTCCCTGACACACTAATGACTGGTTTGTGCTCTCCCTTTCTGCCTATCTCACTTTTCTTCACTCTCTCCTGCAAATAATTAGCTTTCCCCCCTCCTCCGACGATTACATCTATTATCATAATTCTCTCTCATCCTCGTTTGCTTCCATTTGTCATCACCCGCATCCTTTTTCTTATGGCACCTATCCATTAGTTTTATCGCCATAACTGGGAGAGCAGCAGCCACTCCCTACGCTGCTCAGAAGGTTCTGATGTATACACGTGGGTGTCACTTGTCGGGGTGCATCCAAAACACTACAATTAGCTGCATTTCTAAGATGTGACATGTCTTTGTAAATGGTATGCTAGATGCAAAAGTACAGCTCATCATTCCAGATGCATGATGGGACGGGATTTTGAGGGAATCCAACTCTGAATTCATCTGTGTTTTATTTGTATTACTAATCTCTAAAAAGTTGCTGGTATTAAAGCGGGACCGGACGTTTCGTCGAAAGATGTTTGGTCCCCGGACGTTTGGTCCCCCGGACGTTTGGTCGACCGGACGTTTGGTCGACCGGACGTTTGGTCGACCGGACGTTTGGTCGACCGGACGTTTGGTAGAACGGACGTTTGGTAGAATAGACGTTTGGTAGAACGAACGTTTGGTCGCCGGGTTCGTTTACTGTTGATATTTAGATATTAAACTCTCTCTCTCTCTCTCACGATTATAATTTTGAGAGCTGTTTTGAACAGTAATAACCCGGCGACCAAACGTCCATTCTACCAAATGTCCGTTCTACCAAACGTCCGTTCTACCAAACGTCCATTCTACCAAACGTCCGTTCTACCAAACGTCCGTTCTACCAAACGTCCGTTCGACCAAACGTCCGGTCGACCAAACGTCCGGGGACCAAACGTCTTTCGACGAAACATCCGAGTACTGTATTAAAGTACCCATGTTGTTGTGTCGTGGTAAGTGGTAGCTGGGCTTTCGCGTTTATACTTCTACCCGAAAGGCACTCAAAGCACTTTAACACTGTTTCCTAGTGCGGCTACTGATGATGGACAATCAGCAACAAATGGGATTCAGTGTCTTGGTCAAGGATACTTTGGCTATGTTCGTTCACACTTAGAGGTGTAATTCCTAGTTTAGATTTTTGGGTCGGGGGTGAATTCCACTTCTCTTGTGTGTAGCCGTTTATATTACAAAAATATGCAACTCGTAGTGTCAACACAATGCCACTGCAAATTCATACACTTGAACTGCGACATGCCGCCTCGTGTTGCAGTGTTTACAGAGAAGTAAATATTAACCAGTCTGGAGGTCTCTGCTGTCGTGCTCTTGTGGATAGTTTGAAGATTTTATGCTACCGTAGCTATCTTGCCAGCAGCTCATAGTTTCAATGCAGTAAAAGTAGGAAAATATATCTTTTGTTCATTTGTTTACGACATATGAGCCAAATTCATGCATGCAAATGGGCGATCAAAGTGCAGTGTCAAATAGATGCAATTTTTATTCATGAATGAGCCGATGAAAAAATCGGAATTGGACTGTTCACACTACATAATTTATAAACGAGATATTTGTCGCAAATCTAATCTGGAGTGCGAACATAGCCTGGGACATGGTCGCATGGGTTTAGATTTGAACGCACAATCTTTGGTAGGCATAGAAAACGACCATTCCACCGACTATGTGGTTTATTTTATACTCCTTCGTTGCGTTTAGAACAGCAAGGTAATATTATTAATCGAAGGTTTTGACAACAGCCCTTAATTAAGTAACTACGGAAGAAAATATGGGCACTAGCCCCATGTTCATCCTTTGCACCAATTAGGGAGGGACATTAATCTAAATATTAAACTAGGTTAATGGGAATTACTTGACATTTCAAAGGCTTGTTTTTCTTTTAGACCACCTGGCCTATGAGGTGCGTTGGTTTTTCACGCGACTTCGAGGTGGGCAGACAACAACACAGGTAGCCAGCGTTGACCGCTTTGGAGTGATCAGCAAAGCGTATCGCAACGCCTCCAGTGACGTTTCCATAGAGCGTCAGGACACGCACTCGTACACGCTGAATGTCCATGGCGCACATGACAGGTGAGTGTGTGTTTTTACCAATGCAAACGCAACTCTGTGCAATATTTGTAAGCAGGGCTCACTTTAATACAAAATTCTCATTTGTGATTTACTGGTTACATTATTTTTTTGGGCATTAGTTTTACTGGTCTAAAAATATGGGCATCGGATCAGTATCGACATAACATATCCCAAATAAATCTGCATCAGGACATTCCTAGTTGAGATCCCAATTTTCACGTTCTACAAAAAAGAAACCCGTGAAATTGGTGACAAAGGGAGTGAATCAGAGAGCATTCCAAAACAAAACATTCCGCATCACTGGTCTTATATTAAGAGGATTGTTTGATTGTGTTGGCTACAAAAATCATTTGTGCTGAATCCATTGTTTACCTTAAACAGGTACATTCAGTAAATTAATAAAGTAAAACTGCGCATATGCAGTCTTTTTTTACTCTGGACAGCTTACGTTATAATAGTAATAATCATACATCTGTCAAGTGGATGGATTTTAACTCGTATTATGAGAATTGAGACAAACTGGCCTTTTTTTGTATTTTATGTATGACTACAGAGTGATTCTCTTTCTGCTCATGGTTCTGAGTTTTGATGTGTTTGTTCTCCTAGTGATAGCGGAGAGTACCACTGTGTCGCCACTCCCTGGTACCTGTCTGCCTCCACAGGAGTTTGGACTCAAGCTGGGGAGTTGACTTCATCTCGAATATTCTTGACAGTGCGATTCGCTGGTAAGGACTGTGTGCACTTGAAGTGCATTGCCAACGCAAATTTACTACTCATCCTGTTTTTTTTCTTTTCATTTACAGTTTGGGAGTCCCTAAAGTTGCCCCTCTTGTACGGCGTTACAGCATCGATAGGTAAAATATATTTGGTATACATTTGTTTGCATGAATAAGAACTGATATTGGACTGGATTTAAATGGGACAAAAATATATTGTGGTATAGGCATAATGTACTCTCCTGATTTTCTTCTAATTTGTTTTGATCCAAAAACCATTTGTCACTGTAAAAACAGGCACAATTTTGAGGGTAAAATTCAAGGATTTTAAGGCAATTTTAACGGTAAAATTCAAAGATTTTAAGGCCATTTTAAGGGTAAAATTCAAGGATTTTAAGGGTAAAATTCAAGAATTTTAAGGCAATTTTAAGGGTAAAATTCAAGGATTTTAAGGGTAAAATTCAAGTATTTTAAGGGTAAAATTCAAGGATTTTAAGGCCATTTTAAGGGTAAAATTCAAGGATTTTCAGAGTAAAATTCAAGAATTTTAAGGCAATTTTAAGGGTAAAATTCAAGTATTTTAAGGGTAAAATTCAAGTATTTTAAGGGTAAAATTCAAGTATTTTAAGGCAATTTTCAGGGTAAAGTTCAAGGATTTTAAGGCAATTTTAAGGGTACGGCTTATACACGTAGACGATAAAATAAGGTAATGACTGCTTCCCTGAAGGCTTCCTGCCATGGAAAGAGCCCCACCAACCAAGACAAAACCCCGAACTCCAATGTATCCTTGTACTCTCCACAGGTGTGGGCCTCTTCTCACTGGTTCTAGGCCTTGTTTGCGCCCAGTGCTGCTGTCGCAACGCCGCGCACACTCCACGCTCACGCAACAAATTGATGGACCTGGAGATGGACTGACAAATACTTTCCCCTGCACCCTCACACTGCAGTGCTCCCAAGAAACAGCAGACGCACCACAGACACACTCCCGCCAATGACTTGTGGGACACCCAGTTGTTTCCAAGCCGAGAACGTTGGGAGTAAAATGGGCGCCGTGATTCTTTGGGAGCGTACAAGAAGCTTCCTGCTGTACTCAGAAACATTTCAGCTCTGCAGTGGAGGAGCAGGGATTATTCTTTTTTTTTTTTCTCCATTTCTTCTTTTTTTTATTTTTTTTTTAACGGCACAGGAGAGTTCACTGCCATGTGGGAATAAAAGACCACTTATCTACCCAATATTAACAAATGAACTTCTCAGGCTGCCCCAGTGCAAACGAAAGCCACATTTTGAATGCACAGAAAGTGTTTGTTGGAATTAATGGGTTTGAAATGGAACATCGCGGTTCGGTCCCACAGCCAACCAGACAGTGTGACTGTTGAGACAGCATGAGGTTTTCTTTGTGGGGGGGGGTGATGGAAGGGGCATTGCACTACTGACCCCGAGGGATCCGATTTTAACAAATGGACGATAACTACGTTTTAGTCACGACTCTAGTTTTTTTTTTTTTGGAAAGATAACAAATTTTAAAGTGAAATATTTCTATGCGTCCCAAGGAGACATGCCATGTGTGTGCGTACGTAAGTGTGTATGAATCAAGATACTGTTCGAGGATTATTTTTTGTGAGTGTGCATGTTGTGTCTTATAGCACTAAGTGAGCAGCAGGAGCCATTTTAGAGGTACATCAAAGCCTCCTAAAATTTGCCTACGCTCCCTAGAAGGAATTGTTCCTTTAATTTCCACATCTTGCACATCTCACCCTCCAACAATGATTGCATTCTTCATTTTTTGCTGGGTTTGAGCAAAGCCAAGCCACTATATTTGTAGACCCTGTGGAGCTCTTGTTTTTTTTTCTCCCTCGATTAAAATGCTGCTTTGAAGATACGGGTTTAATTTGTCCCTTGACCTCACATCTCAAAATACTCCAATGATCTTTGCCCATTGCAATAAATATAAAATATCGTCTCCCCAAGAATTTAAGGAAAATGGATTATTTTAATTAAGGAAAATTGCATTGTCTCATTGACTACAAATGGAAACAATAGGAAACTGAATAGGATTTATTAAATGGTTTGTGGATCATAATGACTTCATTGCAACTTCTGATGTTTATGCATTACGAAGTTATGCAGTTATGAATATACATTAGTCACTCACTAAACCTAGTAATATTGGTCGCTTTTATCAGAGGACAAAGAATATACAGTCTGTTTTCTGTCTAAAATTGTGTTTAAATTATTATTCAGTAGCCCGGCTACAGAGTTTAGCATTGGCAACAAACATATGCATACCTGTCAACCTCTGCCGATAACTGCCCTTATAAATGATTATGATTCCCCTTACAAACCCCCCAAAAAACCTTACAAACACCGTACGAGTCGTACGGTGTTTGTAAGGTTTTTGGGGGGTTTGTAAGGGGAATCATAATCATTTATAAGGGCAGTTATCGGCAGAGGTTGACAGGTATGCATATGGTAGTTTCAAATACCTGACGTGTATTGATCCTTGGGTTCTTTGCTTTTTGTATTTAGTTTGACAACTGTTTTTGATCCTTTTTAAGCCATTTATAATATAATCACTGCTTGTTGCAGAGTAAATTCAGTTGAATTCACCGGTGCTCTTATTTTGGCTTCCTTCTCAAGTCGATGCAAAATAAAAGCCAAATGAGTTCTCGTGTAATGACAAACTAATCTGGTTCCTGACTATACTGTAGTTGGATCGCATCCGCATGTCACGTGAGCACGGCGTTGTTTTTGCACAAAAGTAAGGCAGTCCTTTTTTGAAAAGGTACCAGCATTGTGTAACCACGATGGATTTTTACAGAACTGTCAGGTAGTATTGCAAGCAAGCAGGAATACTATGTGAACGTAGAGGAGCAATATTGTGCCGTCTTTAATTATTTTCCACCCCGAGTCCGAGTCCTCGGGGCCTGATAAACGGCGCCTGTGAAAGTGCAGCTACTCTTCAAATAGTGCGCCACATGCAACCGTTATTATTTCACACACCTGTTGCAATACCACATTTAAATATTTTGTGCCAAATTGTCAACCTAAACAAATGCCACTGACAGACTTCCTTCTTTTTGTGTACTGTCATTGTATTGTGATGAGATGTTTTTTTAAACAAATAGAATTGTAAAAGGCTGATTCTATATGTAACTCCAACCAACATGCAGTTATAATAAAAGTGGCTGTCTCTTGATGGGTGTGTTTTGATTGGCACAGACTAGATGGATTTGTGTGTAAATAGAGAAGCGGGTGTAGGGTCTCCAACCCCGCATTCCCCTCTCGCACAGCTGAAGATGAGTTTTCTCAGCGAATCTGATGTGGTTGAGAGTGTTACCACAAGGGGGAAGGGGGGGTATTATGGGAATAAGAGCAACATTGGTTTTTGTCTGCATTTGCAGTTCAAGCCATCAATCATTTTTAAGCAACTTCCGAAACTCTCCTCACTGTTTCATAATTCAGGACTGGGCCACATTTTACTGTCTTCCATCCACTTGTTAGTCTTACGGGAATCCACTCTGTGCGTATATTCTTTTATTCCCCATTTGTCTCCGGCTTCTCTTTCTGCGCTCCATTTTGACGCATCTTTCATTGCCTCGCCACATTATACCAATTCCTCTCCTCTCACTCTTGATTGAAAATGCAGATGAGGCCCGGCTGTTCTCCCGGGCTTTGATTTTAGCACCTCTTCATTGCCGGTTTCTCCATCCATCCTGCTCCCTCTCATTTGCATCTCATGTGGAGAGAAGTGGGATCGGGTGGCGTCTGGTACGCGTGCGCGGCTTTCCAGCGTGATCTCACAGGGTCCACTTGACCCAGTTAGGTGGTCCTGCTTGGGGTGTTCATTTTTGGCATGGATCATTTAGTAATGTGGGCTTGGTACGGCTCAGCTATTGTCTTCCGCGAGGATTATATCTTGCCTTTGAAAATAGGACTCTCTTTGCCGGTACTTGGCCGTTTGGTCGCCAGACTTTTGGTCGCCCGCAAGGTTATTGATAATTAGCATTTAAGATTGTTGCTCAAATTCCCTAAATACAAACTGTGAATTATTATTTAGTCATACTTAATGCCCTATTAATTATTAGGCTAAAGAAAAGCTCCAAATTTCCCGGACTTTTATTGTGTTTTGTTGGAGAACAAGGTTAAACAACACGGTCTACGCATCAATAAAAGCCAACAATGGCCCTGAGCAGTTTCACTGAGCCGACGTGTGAGTGTATAAGAGTTTGTATGTACATGAGTTGTCCCCTTAGGAAGGGACGTCAGTCAGGGTCTTAACAAGTTCTCCAACAAAACACAATAAAAGTACGGGAAATTTGGAGCTTTTCTTTAGCCTAATAATTAATAGGGCATTAAGTATGACTAAATAATAATTCGCAGTTTGTATTTAGGGAATTTGAGCAACAATTTTAAATGCTAATTATCAATAACCTTCCGGGCGACCAAACGGCCGAGTACCTGGCTACCCTGCTAGTTAACGTCTAAGGGCCATGTCTGTTTAATTAAACCAAGAAACGGAACAGATAAACATTTATTCAGTTCCTGAATAACTTTGAAAACTATATTTAGCATGTGCATTTTAAATCATCTTATCTATCTCACTTTGAAGACAAATAATATATTTTTTTTTGTTTGTTTTTATTTTAGCCATACTTCACACCTCAATAGGGACCTAAGGAACCAAAGTTTGATAGCCTCCCAAATGACCTCCAGCACAACCTCCCCTTACATGGTGTGTCATATACACGCATGACCACAAATAACTGGTCGTGCAAATATGAGCCAGGGATGAGTCAGTGGCTTGCCGCCAGCCTATAGCTCGCTGAAAGATCAGCCAGCAGCAACAGCTTGACGTGCATGCCATTAATACTGTATACTTCATCGTCTGAATGGTTATTAATACCCGCGATGACGAATGCAACTGATCATGACCGTGCCGGATTGACTCTCAGTTTATCATCATTAGGACGAGAGAGTCAAACGTCTTCACGTCAAGAAGCAATCAGGTAGCTGAGATATCAAAAGTCCTTTTATTTCATCTCCTATTACTGTGGGTTCTCAAAACTCTAAGTATGGCACGATATAGTGTCTTGAGGAGCACATCCAGCTAATCGCCAACACTGTGTATTGACATCCCGGCTATAATTCCACATTAGGCTGCAGGGATCTCAGCTAATGCTTCATCGGGAAAGCATTGAAGTGAAAGGGGATAAGGAAAGTCACTGGAAGTCATACGCAGCTGTCAAGACTTGTGAGTCTCCGCCAGAAAAACTTGCAGAATCGTGGGGCCACTACTCCAACTTTGTGGGTCTACAACTTGCTTTTCACCAGAAGTGCTCTTGTAATGTCTCGCAAGCTAGAGCTAGTTTCGTGAAATCAAGAGCCAAGAATAAAGGCTGCTCAGACAGACATAAATGTCTGCAATTCCAGCTTGCCGGATTGTAAATGTGCCTATAAAACCCTGCTTGACCTGCTTCTGCCCTCGATTTCTATAAAAGTCAGGCATCACATTGAAAGGCACATATGTGACTGATAATAGACACTGGCAGACTATTATTATAATTGGGTGATCTACAAACTGGTGATGACGTTTCTCATGTACACAATGTGGCCCACAGAAAAGGCCATGAATAGACTTTTATAAGTATCCTCATAGAAAGAGTTAATATGGCAAAATACCATGTAGAATGATTCTCCTTATATGGTCCTATTCAACCTCAACTTAGGGTGTTGTAAGTCCACCATCCCTTAAGGCACATCTTTCAACGTGGTGGTCCGGGGGCCAGATCCGACCCACCACAGCACGGTGTATGGCCCGTGGAAGTATAAATTGTGTGTGCCAAGTAAAATTCAAATGATTATAGATATATTGAGAATATTTATGTTTTTGTTTCCTTTTTTAGAAAAACTAAATTTTAAATAAACATATTTTCAATCAGAAAAATCTAATATTTTCATTTTTTGCACTTATTTTTTAACTTAAAAGAATGACCAATCAAAATAAATAAATGAAACAGGATATTTCCTGTTTTCTAAAATTATTTCTAAAGCAAATAATAATAAATATTTCTTAAAATATATTTTCTGTCTTCATTTTTTAATGTAAACCAAACAATTTAAAAAAACATTTCAGTTGTATATAAATAAATAAAAAATGAATATTTACACTTTTTTCCTTTTGATTAAAACACAAGATGAAGATAAAAGATCAGTAGTTCCTTTTAAAAAGCTAAAAACAAAAAGAAGATTTGGCTAAAAAAATTGTCATTAAAAATGTCTGCTGTCAATTCAATAGTCAATTATTTTCGGCAGCCTAATTGGCAGACATAGCAAATAAGACCTGGCCCATGAAAAAATAATAATTTTGACCTAAGGAGTCATTGTTTTTTGTTTTTTTAATTTCTTTTGTTGAACCTTTTTATTTGAATTCTTGCTGCATTGAACTTAATCATTTTACATCACAGTATTGCTCTATTGACACACTGACAAATATTTGTGGCCCTCTGAGATTGATGTGTGACTAACTGCTATATTGCGTGTAGACTTCCTTTCAGAAAAAACAATCCTTAACACACCAGTCTGACTCATTTCACTGAAAAGTGCATTCATTTTTTATACTAAATATTCTCATTGAAGAGTGCATGAAGCCTGATAGATACCCCATCCCCTACGACAATTGTAACCATGGTTTAAAAACTAAGACTAAAATGAAATGGGTTGTGTAACCTTGCATGACCTGGTCCTGTCGGGTTCCCCATAAATGAGAAACGTAGGCAAAATGTGGGTCAAGTCATCTTGAAAGTGCGATGCCATGTTTGTGTGTTCCTGTGGCCAGCGCACCATCAATCACTGGATTTCACGGTCACATAAACCCCGAGAGCGCAGAAATGTCGAGCTGGAACATGTCGACATCAAACAACAGCCCAATGTCTCATAAAATACTGTATATCATTATACACACACTGTATATATTGGCAAACTCAACAACGCGACTGAAAATAGTTGTTGCGTAACCTTAAAGCAGGAGGACAAATAAAAGTCATTGTGTCTATCTAGTCTTCAGAGACTCTAATACCGGTGTGCTTTTCATTCTAAGAAATGGAGGACAGCTTTATCGTACCTTCCAATTCTAGCAAATCCCAAATGTCTGTCAATGTGACTGGAAAAGCATCTCAATTCACGTGAATTTTATTTATAATGGTGATATAAAGAAAAAACAACCACTGAATTGAAATCTGATTCCTCCCTCTTCCTCATTCTACAAAGCTGGTAAATGTTCCAATTTTAAATTTACCCCCTAAATCTGCTAGTCCTTAAAATCTTGTAAAGAATGATTTAATTGTCATGAATCTGTGTTTATCTTGTAAAACAGTCTATCCTTGTAAAATGTTCAATCGTCAAATGGAATGAGTTTATTCTCATAAATAAAGAATGTTATATTGTATAGAGGTCTTTATACCCTAATCACATGTGTCAAAGTGGCGGCCAGGGGGCCAAATCTGGCCCGCCGCATCATTTCGTGTGGCCCGGGAAAGTAAATCATGAGTGCCGACTTTCTGTTTTAGGATCAAATTAAAATGAAGAGTATAGATGTATATTAAATTTCCTGATTTTCCCCCTTTTAAATCAATAATTGTAATTTTTTAATCATTTTTTTCTGTGTTTTTAGTTCAAAAAGTCATTTTATAAAATCTAAAAATATATTTAAAAAAGCTAAAATAAACATTGTTTTAGATCTATAAAAAAACTGAATATTCAGGGATTTTAATCCAGTTCTTTTAATCAATTTATTAAAAAAAATCTAAATATTATATCTAAAATGGTCCGGCCCACATGAAATCAAGTTGACGTTAACGCGGCCCGCGAACTAACCCGAGTCTGACACCCTTGCCCTAAACGATGTCTTTATTGTCATGACTAATGACTTAAATCCCAACAACTGTGCTGGGCCATCAAAAAGCTAAAATAAAACATTGCCTAGCCTAACACAGCTTCCACTAGCTTATACTTAAATGTATTTTTCATGATCAGTGTCGTATATTTATTCCAGAGCTTGAAGACCCTGCGGCTGATCCCCAAGGGTGCAGTTTGTGCGGAGTTGAACATAGAAATGAAGTGAGTACACGGTAGTTCTGGTTGAACAGGTGGAAGCTTTATTCGTGCAGAAATCTGATATCTCCAAATAATGCAACCATTGTTTTCTCACGAGTCAGGAAGAGAAAAGAGTGTCCCCTCACCCACTAAGTTAATAAATTATCTTGATGTTTCTTTCTTCTTGCAACCTGGACAATAGAAGGAATCTAGACCCCACACCCTTGGTTGTGGTGGTGAGGGGGTCTTGCCTTGCATGGTACTGTGTCTTCAATATAAAGTCACATGTTTACTGCAGATAGGACATGAATAAAGAAATATTCATTCATTATTTTTATGTACCACCTAGCCTCAGAGGGGGTGCTGGAGCCACCCTAGCTGACTTTGGGCACCAGGCAGGTACACCCTGAACTGGTCGCCAGCCAATCGCAAGGCACAATGAGACAAACAACCAATTACTGAAAGCTAGGTACAATTAAGCATCCAATTATGCATGTTTTTGCTTTGTGGGAGGAAACCGGAGTACCCGGAATAAAACCCACGCGTCAGGATCGACTCTTGTGAATAAAAATATCACTTTATAAAATAATAATTCCATAATAACACTGTTTAGGTACCAATGTTCCCTCCAAGCTGCGCGCGTGGGCAATTGCGCGCTACTCTCGTCTTCTCTGCGCACAGCAAATCATATGGAGCGCACAAAATAAAATCCCAATTTTTTGTTTATTTTTATAATAGCTGTGATGCCGACGCGCGAACCACTCATCCGCCGGGCCGCCCATTCGTAGATATTAATCATTACATTTTATTATTACTAAATCATTTATGTGTAGTAGACATAAATCTGCTTATGGCAGGTGTGATACTGGTGTGTGCCCATAGCGAGCAATGATAATGTTGCTCACACCGGTACTCAGTGTGCTCAGGGAGGTTGTCTTTCTGCCCAGACAAACAAAAAAATTAGAGGGAACATTGTTTCGGTACTATATTAATCTCCTTGATACAATGTGAAAAGGAAAAGAACTAATGACAAATGCAGTAAAAATTGATTCACCTTAATCAGATGCGCTTTGTGCGAGAAAAAAAAAGTCGATTGATGGTGTGACTTATAGTAGTCTGAAAAATACATGTAGTTCTTGGCGTTAATATTGTGGAAACAGCAACAACCTTTTGGTCGGCTTGAATGAATTATATTATTCTGAAGTATGAAAAACAACAACTCGTAGAAAACACATGGGTTGTCCTTTATTGGGATGGTTTACATCAGAAAATGTTAAAGTGAACCTCGGCTGGTAAAATATGCCACCCTGTCTTTGCTTTCGTGCGCTCCTTGTCTCGGCTGCTTCATGTTCTCTTGGGTCAAATTCCAACAATGAATGAGCACTGCCTGCAGCCATATTTCCAATTAATTTTTCCTCTGTGCGCGTAACTGCGGATTTTATTCCTCCCTGCCAAGACTTCTGCAGTGTTTTACACTTCAGACGCCATTGCAAAGCCTTTCGTTTCTGTGTCCTGACCAGTCCGTCCTCCACCTTATTGTCAGTTTAAGCCTCCCGAGAAGTCTGTGTCTGTTGCTTGTTAAACCTTCAAACAAATAATCTGAGCATGATGATAAAATGCAGAAAATTAGGATTATATCATCATAGAATTGCCAGCCATCACATGCCATTTTCCAGTGGCGGTCCGTGCATTTTCTCGTAGCGCCTTCAACGGGTAAAATCCACTTCCTAGCAGCATTTAAAGATTAAATACAAATACTAGAGCTTTTCACACATTACAACCGGGCCGGGGGGTGATTTTACCGGGAAAAGACAGCGATGGACGTCAATGGCGAAACGGCAAAAATTGCACTAAAATGGGGTAAAATCCACTTCCTAGCAGCATTTAGTGATTAAATAAAAACACTGGAGCTTAAATACAAACACTGGAGCTTTTCAGATACCAGAACCGGGCCCACAATTGAAATATTATTTAGGAATATAGCCATATTTTACTCACAAAAAATCATTTTTAACTGTACACAATATCCATCCTCCTTTCTTTCTTCCTTCTTTTCTATCGCCATCGAAGCTAATGCTGAAAGTCGAGCCTGTCCTGTCGTATTTCTGGCATAGTCCGTCTTGAAAATGGCTTTAAATCAACACAACAACATATTTGCTTGTGCAGCTCGCTACATATACACTTTGGTAGCTCTGGCTAATCACTAGCCAATCATAGTTGGTGAAAGCGATGACTTATCCATACACCCGCGACAAGGCATTGTGGTGCTGCCAACTCAAAATCTGATTGGTTAAAGCAATAGTCTTATCGGCGCTTGTTTAATGCAGCAGAGCCTGCAGAACTGATTGTGAAGGCCTTGAGGCAGATTTCTGACCCTGGCAACAAATAATGGCTGAAATGTGATTGGTTAAATGCTTCAATATGAAAACACACATCTGGAAGCAGTGTAACCAGGGGGGAAAGCAATGAAAGGAAGCTAACAGACAATTTGGAATGATTTAATAAGTATTGATGGACAAAATATAATATATGATTCACATATTTCTTAGGCCAGCAAAGAAGGCCTTGAAGGCCCTGATAGCCCGCCACTGCCATTGTCGCACACATTGACATACAGCATTTACACAAGACTCATGTTACTTTAGATCAAGAAATTGGAGAAACAAAAGACAACGAGCTACACCTTCCCTGTCGTACATCTGTCAATTTTGTCCTCTCCAATATGCTGAGCCAGGGATGCACGTCAGCATTTTTGAATGTGAGGATGTGTGTGACTTTCCCCTGTGACCATAATACTGTATAGGATATGACTGCATAAGATCCCACAAAATGAAGGACATTTCACCAAGGTCTTTTTCTTCAAGCACATTCTCCAGTGAAATGATTGCAATTTTACTTCTACATTTGGTTATCTAATCCAGGAGTTGTACAAAGGCATATTCTCCTCTATTTCTCATCTCCCCACGTCTGTCTGTTACACATATTCAAACAATGTCTACTTCGTTCTGACAGGCGTGTTTGTAGAGATCACAAAGTTGTGTGCCTTACTCTGGTGTTTAGCCACTTTGTCCATCTATTACTTTCGCAGGCGTGCACGGGCACTTTTTTTCTTCCTCCCAGAATTTGTCTTCTGCACTGACGTAAGTGTAACCGTAGCAACAGTTTTACATTTATCAAGTGGCGGTCCGTGCATTTTCTCCTAGCGCCTTCAACAAATCAATCCAACCCTCAAAAACTATTTTATGGCTATAAAACCTCTATAGCTGCGACACATAAAAAATAATCAATAAATCAATGCACAAAAATGGGGTAAAATCCACTTCCTAGCAGCATTTAATGATTAAATACAAATACTGGCGCTTTTCAGACATTACAACCGGGCCAGGGGGGTGATTTTCCCGGGAAACGACAGCGATAGACGTCAATGGCGAAACGGCAAAAATTGCACTAAAATGGGGTAAAATCCAGCCGAAAACAGCATTTATTGATTAAATACAAATACTGGAGCTTTTTAGACATCAGAACCAGGCCCGGAGTATCATTTCCTCGGGAAAAGACAGCGATGGACGTCAATGGCGAAACGGCCAAAAATTGCACTAAAATGGGGTAAAATCCACTTCCTAGCAGCATTTAGTGATTAAATACAAACACTGGAGCTTTTCAGATATCAGAACCGGGCCCACAATTGAAATATTATTTAGGAATATAGCCATATTTTACTCACCAAAAATCCTTTTTAACTGTACATAATATCCATCCTCCTTTCTTTCTTCCTTCTTTTCTATCACCATCGAAGCTAATGCTGAAAGTCGAACCTGTCCTGTCGTATTTCTGGCATAGTCCGTCTTGAAAATGGCTTTAAATCAACACAACAATATATTTGCTTGTGCAGCTCGCTACAGATACACTTTGGTAGCTCTGGCTAATCACTAGCTTGGTGAAAGCGATGACGTATCCCTACGCCTGCGACAAGGCATTGTGGTGTTGCCAACTCAAAATCTGATTGGTTAAAGCAACAGTCTTATCGACACTTGTTTCATGCAGCAGAGCCTGCAGAACTGATTGTGAAGGCTTTGAGGCACATTTCTGACCCTGGCAACAAATAATGGCTGAAATGTGATTGGTTAAATGCTTCAATATGAAAACACACATCTGGAAGCAGTGCAACCAGGGGGAAAAGCAATGAAAGGAAGCTAACAGACAATTTTGAATTATTTAATAAGTATTGATGAACAAAATATAATATATGATTCAGATATTTTTTAGGCCAGCAGAGAAGGCTTCGAAGGCCCTGACGGCCCGCCACTGCATTTATCCCTACATTTATGTATTACTGCTACTGATATTAGTTTGATATCTTATTCAGATTACAAGCAGAATAATGTTTTAGTCAACCAGGGGGTCTGCATTAACAAATTAAGCTTGCATTTGTGTTTTTCATTAACGCAAGGGAATTAGTCCCCCCTCCAACCACAAACTTGACAACGATGAACATGTTGGAAGTGATTTTTCCATCTGCCTTTCATTCCTGCCACCATCTGCCACCCACAGTGATTTTCTTTGCAGAATTGCACCGCCCTTCGTTTCCATACAGAAGTGTGAGTGTGTCAATCCTGTGGGGGGAAAAAAGATAAGATGATGTACCATAGTATCACTGATCCTCATCCAACCCAAGCTCACACACAAAAATATGTATACTAAATTACGTTACATGATGCAAAACTTTTTAAGTAAAAAAATGGCCCTTTGGGTCTGTTAACTGTGTTACAATGACACTTCTTATTTATGTATTTTATTTCCTTTGGTTGAAAAGATCCAATGCAATGATGTTTTTCAAAAATGCTTTGTTTACATATGTTATACTGCTGTATGTATTTTTACTGTGGTGAAATATTAATGTTTGTGATTGTGGTTGTAATTTGCAATAGTAGAAACTGCTCTGAATCATATACTGCTCTTTATCTAGAGTGTGACACTCTGAAACACATTTTTTATGATGCTTCATTGTTGTATTTGAACATAAACTGTGTAAAAGTCCTGTAAAAAGGTAGACAACATAGATAAATGATTTTGGCTGGACCAAACTAAAGATTTGATGATTTGATAGCCAAATTTTGAATGAGGAAGTTGCACCTACGCCAAGTAGCTGTAAACCCGGATTTTGATAGACATCAGTTGAAATCTGAAAAAGGGTTCACTTACTGCTATATCTCTGCAATTCAGCACTAAATTGTTATCAGATTTTTTTACGTTTCCAGTACTTACCTTAAACATATTTCCTGTATTTGCAAACAACAAATCAAAATGGCTTTACAGGACTGGACACAAGTGACATTAAGGATTGGGGAATGTACATATGTAGCAGGGAAAAATAGTAAACGTGCTGATAGTTTTAAAGAAAACACCACCCTCTAGTGGGATATTGCTGGTATTGCAATGGAATATTTTAATATTGTCAGCCTTTGGATATTTGAAATGAATGATATTTGACCTTCTACTTTCACATTAAAAACAATATATTTGACTAATTAATGCAACACTCCAGATAATTTCAAAAATGTTCTCATAATTCATGATTGCGTGTGTCGCAGTTCAAGTTGCAGGGTGCCTTTTGCCAAGTTATCTGGGCTCTTTTCATTGAAAATGGATAGATTATACATATTGATTCATTCATTTGCTGCACTGCTTATCATCACAAGGGCCACAGGGGTGCTAGAGCTAACTCTTTGTAGGAGACAGTGTAAACATCATTCAGCTCGCCAGCCAATCGCAGAATATGTAAATAAACAAAATTCACAGATGTGGAATTTCTGGAGTGTTTCATCGATCTTGCATGTATTTTTTTTAGATGTGGGAGGAAACAAGAGGACCTGGAGAAAACCCATACAAGCACAGGGATAACATGCAAACTCCACACAGGAAGGCCATTGCCCGGGATTGAACCCTTGATCTCATAACTGTGATGCATCATGTTTAATCAGTGACAGATTTACAAACTACGTAGTTTGTATCAAACCTTATTAACTTGACTATGATTCTAGCTGGCGTTTGGGAAAGTGGATGCATACATACAATACACATTTACATTATACAAATCTTTATGATTATCATCAGTTGAGACACCTAATGTTCGATTTCGCCAATCAATACCAGAATTCAATTTGAGTGTAATGTTTTTTTTCTCTCTTCTTTTTCTCAGAAGGTGCAAATAATTATCACTGACCTAACTTCAAATCTGTAGATTTACCGGCCTTGGGATGTACAACTAATGTCTCATAGCAATAAAATATATTAATCATTGTCATAATAATTGTCATAATTGTCATGACCTACCGTATGCATGCATGTACATCTATGTGCATGTATGTATATATGTGCTAATATGTGTATGTGTGTATGTATATGTATAGGTGTATGTACACGTATGTATGTATGTATGTATATATATATATATATATATATATATATATATATATATATATATATATATATATATATATATATATATATATATATATATACTTCAGAGACACGTTTATTTATTTATATATTTTTTCATATATTTATTTATTTATTAAGCCTTTCCTATTTCTGCATCCTCACCCTCTTGCTACTGTGACAACGAAATTTCCCGAATACGGGATGAATAAAGTTATCCAATCCAATAAATGTAATTTTGATTTGTAAAAGTCACGCATGAAATGCAAACTGCTCTATAGTTTAAAAAGTCAAAACATACTATTATAGGAGTTGTGTTCATTTGGGGCGCAATCAATTAATTTGGTGAGCATATACTGACTGTTTCATAACGTGATATCCGGGTAATCATTTTTCCCCCCCAGAAAAACGCAGAGAGTTGCCCATAAACAAATTTCATTTATTTAAAAACATCATTTTGACCTCAACTGCGGATCTTTTTTCCCCCACGTAAAATAAGACTTTTATTTTCCCTTTATTTTTCCACCGTCACCGGATGTTTTTTTTCCTATTTTGTTCACGCGTGCTTTCTTAACACATCTTCATTCCCAGCTGTAGAACAAATCGACATCAGCTGGCTTTGCATCAAGTAGCACCTTGGTTGCCATCGCCGTGGATTTTTAAACAAATTATTTCGTGCTCTCTGCAAAGTGTCGGCTATTCTTCGAAACCTGCCGAATCTCTCTTTTGTCGCGGCGAGGCACGCGACAAAGGGGCGATAACGTTACATCGAACCCCGGCAGACAAAGAGGTCTTTTTCTCAACGTCAACATTTTTCCTCCATATTCCCTAGTGATGAGTCATGTGTCCGTCGAGAATGTCCATGGTCTAGAACAACAGGTAAATAACCTCGTTTGTTGTTGTTACTTATGGCGTCATGCGGGGGGAAAAGTATTAGAATGGCGTTAGCTCGCAGGCTAACCATGGCTAGCGAGATGCTATCGTGCTAGCTTTGGGTGCGTTTGTTTGTCAGCTTGTGCAACGAAGCCCACAGAGCGGCCGCCCCGTTATTCCCTTTTTTCTCAAAATTTTTTGCACTTAGCGGTCATGTTGCATTCCCACGAATGATATTTTCAAAAAAATCGTCGCTTTGTGAAGTGATGCGATACTCTCGAAATGTTACTTGGTGCCGAAATCTGCTCAGGAAATAACGGTGGCCTCCGTCGGGCTGCCCGGTGAGAAGATGAAACGTACCCTTCCGCTATTCTATTGACTGCGTTTGCCTTGCAGCTCGACAAAAAATAAAATGGAGGTGCGCTAAAGCTTTAGCAGTGGAGTTGGTACCCTCAAATGCTGCAATTAACAGCAAGATACACTTGCCGGAAAATTCAACATGTTTATAATTTTTTTTTCAATATGTGGAATTGTTCTGCGTCACTAACGGCGTAGGAAAGGCGTCCGACTGTGACTGGTTAAGCAGCTAAATCGATAGATTTTTTTTGTATGGTAGTAGTCCTTATTTTGCCAAATGAAATGAAATTAAGTATTCAACCAATTTCACTTCCATTTGTAAGACAATTTGGATATTAAACGCGGCAATTAAATCCACACGCTGAATTTTTGTTGAATCAATCAAGGGGAAAAATAACGTGATTTACAAATTAAACATCTACTATTCATTAATAAATATACAGAACTTCATTTCAATAACAAATAATATATCTATTTGAAACTCGCAATACAAAATATCGTAACTTAAAACATGGAATCTTTAAAAAAAAAGTTATATTTTGTTACAACACTGAAAAAAAACACAAAAATTGTTCCACTACCTGAATACAAATGTTAAGTTTTTTAAGTGAAACTTTTTGCAATTTTTTTGTGCAATGTAACATTTCTGCAAAGTGATGTTTTTAACAAAGTGAGCATATAGTACTTACAAATATATCAAAAGCAACAATATGTAGCAATGTGTTATATCATATTTTAGTAAACTGCAGACACAGGAAACCAATAATAAGGACAATGCGAGATGTGCTTCGTTGCCAAAGTGCTCAAATATTTAAAAATCAGTCAACTATGAAAAGGTAAAGTTAACTGTTCCCAAAGTGCTTGAATATTTAAGTAAAGATAGAAAAGGTAGAGAAGGTAAAGTTAACTGTGATTCAGAAAATAATAAATAATTTTGCAAAGGACTGCAAAGTTAAACAGTATTGGATGAAAATATATAAATGATTTGTTAAACAAAACAGAAAAAAACACATAAGAATCTTTAGAAAGGAAAAAAAATCCATAAAATCTAACGCACAGAAGAATTGGGGAACAAAATTGTATAGGATCTGTTGGGGAAAACAAAAAATAATGTTGTGTGTGATTACTTCCTCAGCTTGCTGTCCTAGACTTGAATGTGGCAGACGGACAAGGTGGTGGCACCAACAGTAAGTCTTTTTTTTCCTTTTTATTCAATGTGTTTCATCTATGAAAGCTCTTAATAATAATTATTACAATATAATTAAGCAAGTGGCACCTTGGAGACACAGTGGCAGCTGCATGGGGCCATAAACAGGCACTATGAATTTTGCAGATCGCCACCACAATTTGTTGCATTAAGGATGTTTTTAGGTTTTCTTTGTATGTACCTGCCCGACTTACTGATTATTAGAATGAGGCTGATGTCTCTCTCGTGTCTGCAGGAAGATACATTCCTCCACATTTACGGAACACAGATGGTCCTAAAAATGGTGAGGAGCATCTATTCAGTGCTTCTTCCAACAAAAAATAAAATAAAATAAATACTTGCTATGAGTCTTAGCGGCCCACGTGACTCGAAATGCTACATTTTGAAATGCTAACTTGCTGCATTCAGTTCACAATTAACTGTCCCTGTACAAATTGTCCACAGTTCTTTTTTTTTTGGTTTATATATAGCAGATAAAACCACTTGTGAAATGTTGTCATCTTGTTCTAGGAGGAAATGTGTTTGCTGCCAGGGCAGGTTACACCATTGCACCTGCTGCTGCCTGTAAGTTGTCGTTTCTCTGAAGTTTTTAATACTCATCTTTCTTGTCTCCAGTTTTCAAATTTTTTTTTTCTCTTTAGTTGGTTGGGATGGGGGCCGTGCCAACTTTGTCAACGGCTACCATGACAACCGCATGACTGCCGGGAATGCTTACAACCGCGGCCCGCCTCGCATGGAGCGGGGCCGGGGAGGAATGGGTGGAGGTGGATATCGTGGCAACAGAGTTGCATCCTTCAATCCTATCAACCCTGCTCAGCCAATGGGATTTGGCTTGTACGACAACAAAGGTGGCGATCCCTTTTGAATGCCTGCAACAAAACTGTGATATCTATGTGGCTGGTTGAAGGAACTTGACTCCCTTTTTTTCTTATGTTGTACGACCATAGATGCTGGTGGTTGGAACACTGCCAAAGACACGTACAGCAGCTTTGGAAACAACCGAGGAAAATCTGCTTTCTTCAATGATAGAACCAATGCAAATCGTGGACGGTGAGATGAGACTAGTTCCTACCTTTTTCATTTTCTTCGTATAGTGAAGATTCATGAAAGTCAACAAAGGATTTTGCAAGTAGACTTCTACCAGCGACTGGTAGCTGTACTGAAACTAATTAGCTGCCATAACTCTCGTTCTGCAGTCATAAAACTCCTTTAATAGAAAAAAAATATTTATAATACATAATGGGTTTCAGACACAGATTTATGGCATTTCAATTGGGAAAAATATAGCCACAATAATTTATGTTAAAATAACTAGTTAGCTGTCGAGTTTGGTAATGAACAAATACAACTCTTGCCACTTTATTTGATTTAATACAATAGTCCGTTATTCATCTCCCATGGGGGAAATTCACTTTCCGCCACAGCATAGACAAATAAAGTAATATAAATGTCACTATATTGCACACAAAAACAATGGAATAATAAATAGTATACAAAGTAATCTGAATAATTAATTGCAGGAACGATAGTGCAATTGTTTTCAGAACAGGCAGAGAAGTTTGAGTCCAGTTTATTTTATCACCCGCTGATGCTGGTGTTATAGTTTTATTGGCGTTTCATATAATAAGGGAATCAAAATTAGATCGGCAGGTAATAAAACACACTTTTGCACACCACCCTTCTCTTTAGAACAAAATTAAAGTTGCAGCTGTTTGTCTGTTTGACACATTTTTCTTTGCTTATTTTTACTTACTAGGTTTGACCATGGCGGATACAGTGGTGGTGTCGGTGGAAACAGCCGTTGGGTAGAGGAGGCCACCAATGATGGAGACTGGTCTAAACCTACTCCACTCAATGAAAGACTTGAGCAGTAAGTATAAGGAATTATTATTTATTATTATTCATACTTGGTTGTTGTCTATTGCTTTAAATACCCATCGACAATTTCCCACAAAGTTTTGAACTGGTTCTCCTTTTTCCTCTTTTCTAGTGAACTATTCTCCAGCAGCAACACCGGAATTAATTTTGAGAAATACGATGACATTCCTGTTGAGGCTACCGGACAGAACTGCCCTCATCACATTGACAGTGTAAGTCAGAATAGACTGTCTGTTATTTTCATTAAAAGCTGATGTTCTACTTGCAAGTAGTATGTATGACCATGCCACATACTTGTCCTGTCTTGTAGTTCCAAGATATAGACATGGGGGAGATTATAATGGGCAACATTGCGCTCAGCCGCTATACTCGACCAACTCCTGTCCAGAAGTATGCCATTCCAATTGTCAAGTCGAAGAGAGACCTCATGGCCTGTGCACAGACTGGTATCGCACTTGTACAGTAGGTCTCCAATGTATAATAGGAACAAAAAGGCTAATTTTCATATGTTTTGTGCAAAGGTTCCGGAAAGACAGCTGCATTTCTGCTGCCAATTCTTAGCCAAATCTACGCTGAGGGACCAGGAGATGCTGTTAATGGAGCTAAAGCCTCTAGTCAGGTGTGGAATTTTGTTTTTGCTAATGCTCCCCTTATTGCAGTAGCAGTAGTGAGCATTTTATCTCTTATTCCAAGGTGCCAGATTGATCTGATGTGCAACTTTTTAAGAAGTAGCATCTTTTGTTGAAATTAGCACAAGTCCTGAAATGAGACTATTACATTGTTTGTGCAAACTGCTGAATGTCTAAGTTTGGTTTGTGATTTTTTTTTAACCAGCACTGATGAGAAAATGTGGCAGTTTGTCTGGGAAAATGTTAAAAGGGTTTAAACTGCCCATGTTGATCTTCAAACTTTTACCCAATGGAGCATGCATTTTACGTGCTACATGGTGATGTTTTTCAGTTAGTTGCAGAAATAAGGGAAATGCATACTTTACATTACTGTTTACATCAACTCTAACGTTGACAACCACTAAGCACCCAAAAATTGCACCAATGTACGGACCATTTTTTCCCCAATGATATTCTCAGTAATTAATCTGCTTTTTGCAGGACAATGGAAAATATGGCCGTCGTAAGCAATACCCCATTTCGCTCATCCTAGCTCCTACTCGAGAACTAGCACTGCAGATATACGATGAAGCCAGAAAGGTAAGTCTGTCGTCTGTAAATATTGAATAAACAAAAAAAAACATGATTTTTCTTAATTTTTCCCCTAGTTTTCCTACCGATCTAGAGTGCGTCCCTGTGTTGTGTATGGAGGAGCAGACATTGGTCAGCAGATCCGAGATCTGGAAAGAGGGTGTCACCTACTAGTGGCCACGCCTGGAAGACTGGTTGACATGATGGAGAGGGGCAAGATAGGGCTTGATTACTGCAAGTAAGCTCTGAACCATAACGGGTGCCTTTTTTTCCAGCTCCACCAAGGGAGCATTTCTTTTGAAAATGGTTGGTTTAGCAGTAAAAGGGGTTGGTTGCATGACTAAATTGAATATAAATAGATTTATATTAGTCTAAGCATGTAGTTGCTGATGACAGCTCATATCACAAGGGATATTTTCTGACACAAACCCCTGAGACATTTGGTTCACGATTGCACAACTTGGCCAAATGGGTAATTATGTCCCAGTTCTAGGCTCACCAAAAGGTTAGGTTGTGCTAGAGAATTTCTAGGACTATTGTGCCACAAACCTTTATTCATAATCGCTTTTTAGAACATGCGGGAGAAGTTTGATGTTTGTTCTCTTCAAGCCCTATAAATTGGCAATGAAAGAAACACAAATGATCTTCAATAGGAATAGGAACAGGAACATGAAATGGGTCCCTTTTGGCAACAATCCTTCTCCCTGCACAAAGTCAGACAGAAAAATACACTATCTGTAGCTCAATATAACATTCAAAAGGTTATCGCATGGTCATCCACTTGGGAATCAAATAGCATTTTGAGTTACAGCACAGTATCTGCTTTTGTCATAGGTACCTTGTCCTAGATGAAGCAGATAGGATGCTGGACATGGGCTTTGAGCCTCAGATACGGCGCATTGTTGAACAGGATACCATGCCTCATAAAGGCACCCGGCAGACCATGATGTTCAGTGCGACCTTTCCCAAAGAAATACAGGTAGGTCCATTCATCTTTGTTTTTTTGTTTTTTAAGATTGAACATATTCTTCTTCAGCAAAACATTTAACTCTTCTTTCCCCTGTAGATTCTGGCCAGAGATTTCCTGGATGACTATATCTTCCTGGCAGTGGGCAGAGTGGGCTCCACCTCAGAGAACATCACTCAAAAGGTGGTTTGGGTGGAAGAGAGCGACAAGAGGTCTTTTCTCCTAGACCTGCTCAGTGCAACAGGTAAATTCCTCGTAAAATATCAGCAGACTTCCGTCTCTGTGGCCACGTTGCACATAAACACAGACACAAACAAAAAATACATACGCAGGCATGCACACACGGACAGCATAGTTCCTTTACTGGTTGGAGGGCAAGTGTAGTGGTTGGTCTTGATGATTTGGTGTGGTTTTATCCCAAGTCATCCCCAGTGAAGTGCAGGACAATGCTGGAGAGAACATGGAGAAGCCTGGTAAGCTCTTGCCTAGAGAATCTCGCATCCACATTTATTTTTCTGTGATGACAAGTTTGCCTACGTGCCTGCGATACTCATCTTACTGTGGTATCTCATCGGTTCTGTGCGTCCTGGCATGAGTCGGATGTAAAGCCGAACATGCCAAAACATTTTTTTTATGGCTAAAGTCATCCGTACAATGTGTTTATAATCAGTAGTCATGGTTATGATTTACAAGATATATTTTTCAAATCTATTGAATCTTTTTATCCATACGTCACGCAATGCATGTTTTTCATTTGTCATCGCTAACATTAGCAGCCATATGAACAAAGTCGGCTTAAAGGTTGTGTTGGTTTGATTCTCACTCGTAGATCACATTGTTAATTTTCTGTTGTCAATTCTCCTTTGGCTGACTAGGAAAGGACTCGTTGACTCTGGTTTTTGTGGAAACCAAAAAAGGAGCCGACGCCTTGGAGGACTTCTTGTACCGGGAAGGTTACGCCTGCACCAGCATCCACGGGGACCGCTCCCAGAGGGACCGAGAGGAGGCCCTGAGCCAGTTCAGATCTGGAAAATGCCCCATCCTGGTGGCCACAGCTGTCAGTAAAATTCTCAATTAGATTTAGTTAAATGCATAGCTGTTCACCCCCATGTGAGAATTCTGAAAGTTTCTGTTGTTAACACTCAGGTTGCTGCTCGTGGCCTTGACATCTCCAACGTGAAACACGTTATTAACTTTGACCTGCCAAGTGACATAGAGGAGTATGTCCACCGTATTGGACGCACAGGGCGAGTAGGAAACCTGGGTAAGAAGATCATTGCTTGTAGAATTTTTATATTGTATGACTTCTTGTCAGATAATTTCCTGCAGCACAGTGGTTGGTAAACAAATGCACAAAACCAACAAATGAGTTATAATTTCTCCAGGATTGGCCACATCGTTCTTCAACGACAAGAACGGCAACATCACTAAAGACTTGCTCGACATTCTGGTCGAAGCCAAACAGGAAGTTCCTTCCTGGCTCGAGAGCTTGGCTTATGAGCACCAGCATAAGAGCACCAATCGCGGACGCTCCAAAAGGTCCACAAATGCAGTTTTTGACCGTTGCGTGCCCTCCAAATGAATTCGATTCATGCTTAGCTTAAATTGTCATTGTGTTTTGATGGCTTTGGCAGGTTCGCTGGCGGTTTCGGAGCGCGCGACTATCGTCAGACGGCCGCCGGAGGGAACGCCGGAGGCTTTGGAGGGCGCGGTGTTCGGAACCAAGCCGGACACGGAGGAGCCCGTGGCTTCGCAGGAGGTGCGGCTATGGTTTTGGTTGTAGCTCTTGTTGTCTCATTTTTGCCAGAGAAAAAGCATCAACATTGCCCTCTATCTTTCCTGCAGGTGGCTTTGGAACCTTCTACACTAGCGACGGCTACGGCGGCAACTACTCACACTCTCAAGTTGACTGGTGGGGCAACTAGACTTTTTCCTTTTTTTTCTCTTTCCCTTTCTTTCTCTCACACATATTTTGTCCCCTCCCCACTCAGCTTTCTTCCTTTCTCAGCTCTGTTGTCTTCACCCCATCTGCCGCTGTAGTCAACATTTAGGACCTATGTGCATGCTGTATAAATATACTCATTATACAACACCCCCACAACATCCCTGGACAATGACCTCTAGTTTAATTTTATAGTCAAAATCTCACAACAGACTACTTGGCGAAGGGATTCTTCCAATTTTGTTATTTGCCCTCGTCGGACGCATACTTTGTCACTTTTCATATTTGAATCTTTGATTCATTATGTTTTGTGCTGCCGTCACTCGGGCTGCCTTGTGAGCCTTTTCCCTACCATGGATCTTTGTGTTCAATGCATGTCCATCATACGAGTAAAAAGAAAAAAATACACTGCACTGAGACATGAAACAAATGAAGACATAGGAACTGGCTGAGGCCTCCATCTATAAGAGGTCACGAATATTGCTCTTATTATTTTTTTTAAATAACTTTTTCTTTTAATTGAAGTGCAGATTTAATACATATATCTTAGATGTCTGAGGACACCTAGGGAATCCCAGGATTGGAATCGAATCCTTGCAAGCATCGTTGCCCATCATTTGAAATGTTAGCAAACAGAATCATAGGACTTGTGCTTTACTTGGCAAAAAAAATAACAGCAAAGTAAGATCATTTGTTTCTGTACTGTGCCTTCAAGAATTTGAGCATTGGCTTTTCTTATTTCTGTGAATAACATTTATTTAATGTCATATATGGGTTTGTTATCTTGATTTCTTTTTGGAAGGAAACAAGCTAGACTTGAACTAAATCAAACCTTGGCAAAACTAAACTAAACTAAACTACACAAAGCTGCTTTGAGTCACGATCTGATTTTGTTCCTAAAAGCATCCCACCTCTTATAGTGGGCTTCTAGAAATCAGATATGAATACTGCAGCTCTGCTTTGAGCTTGGAGTCAAGACGTTCCCTACATGCTCATCAAAAGTTGGTATTTCAGTTACTGGGCCACTGAGGGGTGCGGTGGTTAGACTTCAGGACACCAAATTTTTAGGGTGCCATTTGTCTTGAGTCAAATGGTTACCTTACCGGTCGGTGCAGCACTGTCAAGTTATGTCCATCAGTGCCCGGTGTCTGTTCTGCCTCTTTTGGTCAAGATGCTTCTGGGAACGTGACTCCACCCACAAACGTTGAAGCCCTTTCTGGTCAAAAGCATCTTTCAAAGGGAAACACAAATAAAGACTCCGAATTCCAAAATTCCCTGCTCACTCTATCCTGGAGAGTCACATGAAGAGTTTTCTCTTTAAAACAAAACAAAAAAAACATCATTCCAGTATTTCTTTGAGTGTTTTTGGATTAGTCGCGATCAGGATGAATGGCATACATTGGGCCAAAGTTTTTCCCGGCAGGGCAGCAGAAGCTTGTCGGGGACTAAGACAAACAGGGGAATGCTGTTGTTTACTTTTGGAGGATTGAGTTCGGCTCAGTGATCATTGTAATGGGTCCCATTCATAAATATGAGTAGTCTGCGAGACAGGCAAAGACTTGTCACATTTGCACGGCGCCCTGCTGTGGAACCAGGCGATGTTTAATATACCTTTTCATTTCGACTAGTGTAAGGTCAAAAATCAGGGTGTGAATTCATTTTATGTATACGTGGAGATCTTAAAAGAATTAACATGTAAATAGTTGAAAATTGTCGAGTGAAAAAAGTGCTTGGTAGCTCAATGCTGGACTCGACATCTTGAGAGCTGAGTCCGGTAGACAATTTGATTCCAATAGATTTCTTGAAATTGCCTACTGGCTTTGTGGGCAAAGACAATAGGACATATGCAAGTGTTGTTGTGTTTTTTTTGGTCAAGCAATTTAGATTTGCAAAAACAAATGTTGCAATTCTCTAGCGGGTTTTTAAGTTATGCAGATTTTACTTTTGGGGGGAACTTTGTTACACTGGGAGGCAGTGTTCAGTTGAGTACTTTGTTCGGAGGTTACAGTAAAACCTGGAAAGCAACATTTCATTTAGGTTCACTCTTAAAGTTCATGCAAATCAGAATGAAACCCGTTGAATCTGGTTGCCCCTATAATACCGAAATAAGGCTTGCAGAGTGGTTTTTACAGACGGACTGATTCTGCCCTTTTTTAAAATAATATTTTTTTAGCTGTAGTAAGTTGCAGGGAAAACTACAGAGACATTTTGACCCTAAATGTGTTGAGTGCAGGCATCTCTCACTGTCACGATTTAAGCGATGCACTCTTGACGCCGAGCACACAGTCGGGTTGCAAATGACAATCGGTCAACGACTTAATTCCCCTTCTATTAAAGCTGCAAGATTGTCGGATGGTGGTCCGTCAGTGTCCTAAACACCCGCCCACTCCCAATTGACTCCTTTTTGTGGTTTGCACGCACTTTGCTGTCACCAATTCTGATGTGCTCGGTGCCTTGAAATTCTTCCACGCGGTGTGTCGGTACCTTGTAGATCACTTAAGCTGCTCGTAAATGTCGAAACCTGCAACCTATTGTTTATTATGAGTGGGTGAACCTGCTGATTTTAGCATTTAGCACCAATTGCACAGTGTCTCGCACACTTGTGGCTTTTTCTGCGTTTTCTGGGTCTGTCGTTGCCATTTGGTGGTCAAGCACGGTACGTCACGCACAGCCTCCATAGTAAGTCCTTTTACCTTCCGATGCCTTAAAATTCAAGACTGATAGTCCTATTAAAAGTGGTAGTGGTTACACTTCCCAGTGTGTTACCAAGGAGTTGGTTGTACGGATAGTACCGCCGTGGTAGAAAATTAAGCACTTCTGTGATATCTTATTAGACTCTTAAGTAGACTGAGAGGTGTGTTGTAGTGGAACATTTTAACGGTGCTATGCTCCCTTTTGCTGCGGCCAACAGGCCTTTCGTTTGTAGACAGACTGATAATCCTAGTTTTTACAACAACAAGAAAAAAAGTAAGATCTCTTCTGTAGCACGGGTCCTCCAGCGCCTTGTGAGAGGTACACACTAGTGAGTGTTCGTAGTTGCCAAAAACGACTCCTCCGTAGTGGTATAAACAGTGCGTGTGTTTGCGTGTGTGTGGAAAAGGACGTTCCAGTTGGACCGGTTTGCGTCGTAGTTCAGAGCAACGGCAAGATCCAACTGTTTGCACCCAAAGTTCTCGAGTTCGCCGGTTTGTGTAATTTATCAAACATTTTTGAGAAATATTTATTTTTATAAGCCTAGTGCAAATGTTTAAACAAGTGACTTGACCAAAAGACAGTGAACAAAAACACTGGCACATGAATGTTGAATGTCATTGGTATGAGTGGAAATTTCTATTTTTCTGGGGTAGTGTGAGCTTTTTAATAACGGCGTAATAGGGTTTCTCTGACTACGTTCTGAGCTGTAGAGGCACCGTTTTAGCGAACAAATTCGACCTTACGCGGCGTCTGCACTCAGCGTACGGAGAGAAACCGATTACCTTGAAAGTCTCATTGGACTCAGTATCCGATCCACCGACCTGTTACGCGACAGGTTCCGATGCCAATCATGATGACAATGATGATAAGAAAACACCATTCGCAGCCATTTTCAATTGGCTCCCCCCCCCCAACAAAAAAATCATAATTTGAGACAATTCTACTGAATATGCCAAGGTTTGGATTAAATTGTAAGAATCAAAAACCATTTTATAGAAAAAAAATAGAAAAAGAAAAAACAAACACGCAGTACAAACATGTCCAGATTCGCTCCAAGTCAGTTTTTATTTTGGTTGTCGGTCATATGTTTTGACACTTTTCCTTCCTGTTAATACCCTTTGTGTGATTGTCTATCAAGTGGGGATGTTTAAAGTCTATAACACAGAAGTAACTGTGGTTCTATTGCTATGTTGTTGTGATCGGCATATTTTCAGGCACAGTGTGCTCATGCGCTCATTGCTGAGCGTCCGGCCAGTCAGGATATTAGCAAAACGTGTGTGAAGATTTCAATTTGGCTCGTTTGCCGTTTGTAGCTCCTCGGCCTCCGTGGTCCACGATTCAATGGGGCCACTGCAAAGTCTCCATTATTGGCGCACGTTAACACGCGTGGCCTTTTGTATTCCAAATTATGGAAATGTGAACTGATGGCCCTTTGCGTTGTTTTGTCAAAGGCAATCTGGCAGACTGACTGAGGTGACATGGCAACAAGCACTTTTTTTTGGTTTTATTTCATGAAGCGATTTCAAATATGTGATACTCTGTGCTGATGTTGTCACCATTATTGACTGGCCAGACAGTTCAGCGTGGACACACGGTGCCACCAGCCTGCTAGTTAGTATTTGCTTTATGTATTAGTTTAGCAGTTGTGCACGAAAAGGAGCACTACGTTAAGGAAAACAATATTGTGCATCCATTGTGATTTTACCACAATTAAAAGTTTGGAGTTGCAAAATTATCATGCCTCGGTCACTTTTTTGGCTAAGAAAGCCGCATTGCCTACTAAAAAATGATGTAACTCTGTTTTTTATATCCTTCCTTCTACCATGAAATGTTATTTTCTCAAAGCGTGACAATCCCTAAATTGTATAGGTATAATACTCTACTTTTAATGCATGCACAACTGAATATGATAAGTTATCTTAAAAAGTGAAACTAATCAGACAATCAGAATGTTCAGAAGATTAAATAAGGCACTTTTATTTGATGCTGAGTCCATAGCTTTTCAAAGATACATTCTAAATTTTCACATAAAAAATGATATTTAATGACTTTATGACATTATACATGCAAAAGAACATCTTTGCATCCATTTATACCGCGAAATCCCGCGCAAGAAAGCACCTTGTCTTGACTGACCAATCATCCTCAATTATTGGTGCACAAAGTCACTTCACTTAACCTTGGCTCCAATTTAAAAAAATAATTATAATAATTCTGCAGGAGCTGGTTGTTTCTCAAAAGTTCAACAATGCAGGGACACGCCCTAATTTATTGAACCATAACTGAGCAAAATCTACTTGAAAAATCACAGCCAACAATATTAAAATAATGCAAACCTGGAAATACTTTAAATTACATCCCCCCACACTTCTACATTTCATTTAATTCTTACAGCACATTTGCTCCAGTGAAAATTGCTTAAATTAAAATATTTTTTCTTCTAAACTATTTACATGGCACTTCAAACATACATTGTTTGCTTTTGTTCAGACAAGATGAAGATTTGACAAAAATAAACACTACTTCTCATCCCTGGGAAAAAGTGCATTTAAGTTTTGAGTCGTGTTGGTCAACTGCTTATTGGTCCAATAATACTACAACACAGACAATATATTTGCATCACCTAATTAAATTTTCCAATCTGCCATGAATTTCTTTTGGGCCATCTGGTATCTCTGACCAAAAGTCTGGGTGGTCCTCGTACCATTTCACTATAAACAGACAAAAAAACACAGTACATGAATTGACAGTACCAATGTGAGTTTTGTCATGAAATTCTGTTATACCAGTCTGTTTGATGCCTTGACTCCAAGAGATCTCAGCCTTCCAGCCGAACTTCTGCAGCTTCTCACTGTTGATGGGGTAGCGGATGTCGACTTTTGGCCTGAGGAGCAATGGAAAAGGCTATTCTACTCCATATTGTAAGATTACCTGCTGCTAGTAACCTGAGGGCTCTTTTTTATGGTGCACGGTCGATTGGTCGCCGGTCTTTTGGTCGCCCGGAAGGTTATTGATAATTACCATTTAAATCGTTGCACAAATTCCCTAAATACAAACTGTGAATTACTATTTAGTCAAACTTAATGCCCTTTTAATTATTAGGCTAAAGAAAAGCTCCAAATTTCCCGGACTTGTATTGTTTTTTGTTGGAGAACTTGTTAAAACCCTGACTGACGTAGCTTCTTAAAGGGACAACGCATGTCCATACAAACTCTTATACGCTCACACGTCGGCTCAGTGAAACTGCTCATGGCCATTGTTGGCTTTTATTGATGCGTAGACCATGTTGTTTTACCTTATTTTGTCGCCGGTCTTTTGGTCACCCGTTGTCGCGGTCCGGGCGACCAAAAGACCGGCGACCAATCGACCGCACATTTTATAAGGGCTTAACATGATGACTGAAAAGATGGGGAAAAAAAGAATTTGGCCTTACCTGTCAGGCACAAACTCAAGCCAGGCGTTTAGCTCTTCATCCGGCACGTTCTGTACCTTTTTATAAATGATACACACACATTTATACCACGGAATGTATTATATTTTAGGCTACATGTGTTGTTCAGGTTAACCTACCATTTTTATAAGTTCCCTGGCAAGTGGCACTATGCCAATCTCACAGTTTGACCCCATGTTGTAGACTTCTCCCACAGTTCCTTTTTCCAAAAGCAAGAGGAAAGCATTGATGGCATCGTCGATGAACAGGAAATTGCGAGATTTGGGGAGACTTCCCTGAATGGTACTGAGCCAGAATGAAAGTGAACACAAAGTCAATGCTCAATACATACAACCTTTAAAAAATAAAACACCTACCATTTCTTGTTCATTTGCAAAAGGGTGATAAACCTTGGGATGACCTGTGAATACAGAAAAATATACGATTTCCCTGCTTTGATAATCTGCATAGAGGGAAAACATCTCAAAAGACTTCAGTCGAAAATAAAACTTAAGTATTTTGCTACATTTCTCTCCTAAAATTGTGCCATTTAAACAGTGTAATTGGAAAAATAGTTCCTGCCCCCTCACTAATGTACCTTTTCAGTATATTGCTGCGGACCGTAGATGTTGTTGCTCCTGGTGACGATGACCGGAAGCTTGGGAGCAAACACAATAGTACTGTCAAGAATTTTGTCCAAATTTAGTTTCACAAGAAAGCATCTCGAAAAGCAGAGCAACTTTTGCTTTTAAACCGGCTTTCACAAAAGAGTGTTTTTCATAGCAGGCATTCATGCATCAATGGACTGCTGCGGTTAGACCAGACATGGGCAAACTACGGCCCGCGGGCCACATACGGCCCGTTAGGCTTTTTAATCCGGCCCGCCGACGTTGTCAAAATTATAGTAAAAATCAATGACCTCATTCATTTCCCTGCAATACCCTCGTTTCCCCGATATATGGCACACTAGTCTAGTAAAAGTATGTAAATGTGTGTGGGAGCTCAAACAGAAGATTAGTTCGTTATTGGACACATTTCTGAACATTTAACTTTTACTGTGGACATCCTGACACACATGAATGGCTGAATGTGAAGCTACAAGAGAAAAAACAGTTTGTGCATGAAATGCAAGCAAACCTTCCGCCTTCAAAACCAAGCTGGTTTTTTTTCAAGCAAATATCAGACAAGTCATTTGCTCATTTCCCCACACTGGTTGCCTTAAAAGAGGCCCCCACATGTGAAAAAATACAGGAAATCATTGGAGGACCTGCTTGAGCAATTCTGTCGGTTTTGTGATTTTGGAAAAATGGACAGCTGGTGTCATGTCCTTTCTCACAAGACCCGGAAACGGTTCCACAGGAGTTGCAGTTGTAACTGATTGATCTCCAATGTGACAAGTTCAACTCCCTGAAAGTCTCTGAGTTTTATGCTTCATTAAGTACAGCCAAATTTCCAAACATCCAGAAGATGGCACAGAGGATTCTGGTATTATTTGGCTCTACATATGTGTGTGAACAGACCTTTAGTCTGATGAAAACCAAGAAAGCACCCCATAAATCCCAGATGAGTGATGAGTATGTTCATACTTTAGTCCTTTTTTCTGTTTGTTTCATATGTACTGTTAACGGATGCAGTTTTTATATGTATCGTATCTTGTGCTGACCCGGCCCGTCTGTCAAATTTAAAGTCAATGTGGCCCCTGGGCCGTAAAGTTTGCCCAACCCTGGATTAGACCCACTGGGGGTGATAGTAACATCTTGACTTTACCTTATATTTGTCCCAGTAGAATCTAACCAGGTAGTCGGCAGCTGCCTTTGAAGCAGCATATGGGTTGGAAGGCCTCATAGGACTTTTTTCATCAAACACCTGTAGAACCGAAAAACATAAAGGCTACATCAAGGGTCTCCAAACTGGTCCTCAACATCCACTGTGGTGGGTCCTGGTCTTCGTTACAACCAATCCAGTACAAAACTATTGGTGAATAAAATTACCAACCTCATCTAGACTCGATCCATACACTTCATCGGTGCTGGCGTAGATGAAGCGGTAAAGCCGATGGCAAGTCTGGCTAGCAGCCGCCAGCAAGACTCGGGTTCCCTCCGTGTTTACATGCTGGAATGTGGTCGGGCTTTGGAAGGAGGAATCTGAGGGAAAAGATGGTTGAAAAGATCATTTTGTAGTTAATTTTGTCGTTGCTGCCCTGACTGCTGCTCACCAACGTGGGTTTTGGCAGCCAAATGAAAGACGACGTCAATATTTTCTGTGTTGAAGATGTGGTTGACCAGCTGGGAGTTGCATATATCCCCCTGCGATATGAATGCATAATAATGGATTAACACAAAAGCAGAAGCAGTAACTTTAGAGAAACCCAATTAATTATAGACACAACAGTCCCCCCCAAAAGTAAAAGTTACCTTGATAAAGGTGTAGTTTGCATTGTTTTCAATGCTCTCCAGGCTTCTTGGGCTGCAGCAGTAATCCAACTAGAAAAAAAATACATTTAAGAAACGTTTAAATACAATCTTTATCCAGTGTGCGTGTAATACAGCAAATCACTATAATAATAACAACAGCAATTTCATGTTTTATTATGAAATCTTACGTTATCCAAGTTATAAATTTTCCATTCGGGATGCCTTTGCACCAAGGAACACACAAGATGAGACCCACTATATGGACAGGAGAATAAATATATGTATTAAAAATTAGATATACAAAAAATATATAAACCATTTTGAAATCATCACCTACATAAATCCAGAACCCCCAGTCACCAAAACAGTTCTGACCAAGTCCATCGGCCCGATGATTTTATTATTTCCCCAAGCGTATCCATTTTTCATCGTTGCATACGGCTATCTCTGGTTTTTTTTAATTCTAACTTCATGATTTTAATCAATATTTGATGTTTATTAAGCGACGGTCCTAAATTTGCTTGTTTCCAATGGATGTACCGTAAATGAGTACAGTCAGCGCAACAGTAGAGAACAATTTACGGTAGTGTTGACACGTCGAAAATGGGTTGAACATATCTCGCCCAATTAGATCACAATCATCCTCAAGATTGGTTAAAATTGTATAGATGTTACGTAATATTGTTTTGATTGGGTGAACTTTAAATCCATCAAGCTAACAATAGCACCGATTGGGTGAAATTACAAAACAAAGTTAACGAAGAAATATAATTTTTTTTAAAGACTTCCGAATTACAGTGTCAAAATAAATGTTTATGAACTGGCGATTATTCAATGTTGACGTTAACAAACGTGAAATTTAATTCCATTTTTTCTGGGATTTCGTAAATGATGAAATTATTGCAGTTACGTAGTTTCATTAAACTCTTACATTGAGTAAAAACAATATTTTCTTACTTTTTCACCCTTGAGTTTCATTCCAGAATCTTTTGACTTCCGCTTTACTTACGTGAGCTTGATTAATCAAGGATGTCTACTGGCTTCATGGTTCATTGAAGTGATGAGCTAACATTTATTGGCGTAAAACGCAAACGACGACGTGTAAAATGTCGTGCTTATTAACCACATTTTTAGCAGCCGCATTCTTCTCAACGCAGGCTTTTGGGAAAACCGTGACGGGACTTTTTAAGACCGAAGTAGCGCGAGAGCATAAAGGCCAGTTCATCACTAAATTCATGTATCAAGGTAATGCATTTTTTTGTCATTTGGAACTATGTCATCATAAGGACTTCCGTGTCTAAGGATCTCAATTTGTTTTGTAAAAATAGAAGTGGATAATGACAGCATTTTCTAAATCATGATATGTAATTGGTTGAAATGTTTCCCTGAATTTCTGTAGGTGATGATGGTTTGTTGGTGTGTCAACTGGAGAACCCATCACTTGCTGCAGAGAAGGAATCTCGACTGCTTCTTTATCCAAATGTTGATGACAACTGGGAGAACCTCAGCTGCTCGGAAAAACTCACCGGTGCCCACTTCACCAGTAAGTCGTTTGCAACACTGCATGATCATGTCATACCGCTCAATAATTTGCTTTTTTTTGTTTATATGTATTTGCAGTTTCTCTCGGTCAAGAAGAACACAACCAGACGATCCCCCAGGAGTCGTCGCCGACAGTGTGGCATGCTCTCTATGCGGATCGATATACTTGCCAGGTCATTTTACTACACCGGGGTTTCCAAATCATGAGTTAAACTAAAAAATCTATATTTTACAAATAACATACCTGTCAACTTATACATTTTCCCCCTATTTTATACGTTCTTTTTTAATCATTTCACATTGTGGACGCCGTATAACAACTTTTGTACGGGAAAACATTTTTTTTTGTAAAACACGATCTTGTTTTACTAATTTCGGCTCTGCAGTGGTACCTCGACATACGATCTTAATCCGTTCCGGGACTGAGATCGTATGTCGAGCTTTTCGTAACTCGAGCGAACGTTTCCCATTGAAATGAATTAAAAACAAATTAATTCGTTCCAACCCTCTGAAAACAAACACCAAAAACAGGATATTGGATTGGAAAAAATGTTTTATTTCTTCTAATTCCGCATCTTTTAACAAAGTAACACATAACTAGTGGTTTAATAGTAATAAAATGTGTTTAATAGAAGTAAAATTAGACCCATTGTGGGTAACGAAGTTTTATTCTGAGAAAGGGGGCCATTGGCAATCGGTGTTGTGTGCACGAGTATACTTCATTACCCAGAAAGCCCTCTTTTTGCCCGCGCATGCGCGTTGTGTGTTTCCTGGTCAATGTGTAGGCGATATAAACCGTTCAGTGCTCGTAGATATCTGTTATACACGAAAGAGATGCGGCAAAAAAGACAGTGCGCTACAATGATAAACAGCCTCTCATGTCATGGCCACCTGGCTTTCTCGCATCTCAAAATTTTGATCGTATCGCGGGCGGATTATTCGATCGAAATTTTCGTCGAACCACGAGCATATCGTACCACCAGCTGATCGTAGGTCAGCGCCATATAGTGACAACTACAGAATCTTGAATTTATTACATATACAGTGGTACCTCGTCATACGACCGTTCGTCCAACGGAATGCTCGTCTTACGGGGGAAATTTCGATCGAATAATTCGCCCGTGATGCGGTCAAAGTTTCGTGATGCGACCAAGCCAGGTTGCCATGGCATTTTTTTTGGCATATCTTTCGTGTATAACAATATTTACGAGCACCGGATGAGCTATTCAGACCAGGAAACGCACAACGCGCATGCGCGGTGAAAAGAGGGCTTTCTGGGTAATGAAGTATACTCGTGCTCGCAAAAGTATCCCCGGTAGCAACTCTATCATAGGCGCCGTTCGATGGGACGCGAACACAGATGCTACAAGCTAAAAGGAGCCGCTAGCCAGCGCCCTGAAGCTCACATGAGCAGCGGGGCGATCGCTGATAAAAGACTCTGCTCGTTGGCTGCTCATAAGAACATCGGGGGCACTGGCTCGCAACAGCATCCCCGGTAGCAACTCTATCATAGTCGCCGTTCGAGGGGATGCAAACACAGATGCTACAAGCTAAAAGGAGCCGCTAGCCAGCGCCCCTGTAGCTCTCATGAGCAGCGGGGCGATCGCTGATAAGACTGCTTGCTGCTCGTTGGCAAGTGGTCGTGCGTTCTCCGATTGTGAGGACATTTGTGTGCATCATTTTCGGAATATTTTGAAGGGAATAGTACGACAGCAAACAGCCCATCGATAGCGAACGTGAGGGTGGAGTGTTTGTTCTGTTTACGAGTGCATTGTGTGGAGGAAAAAAAAAACGAAGCCCCTCTCCCCTCGGCGAAATCCGGCCAATTTTAGTTAGATTAAACACTTTATTTCTATTAAACCACTCGTTATTTATTACTTTGTCAATATATGACGAATTATAAGAAATAAAACATTTTTTTTCAATCCAATATCCTGTTTCTGGTGTTTTTTTCAGAGAGTTGGAACGAATTAAATTGTTTCCCATTCATTTCAATGGGAAACTTTACCTCGAGTTACGAGTAACTTGTCATACGAGCTCAGTCCCGGAACGGATTAAGCTCGTATCTCGAGGTACCACTGTAAAAGGTAGGTTTAAGTGCACCCCATGTGAGTGAATATGTGCCGCGTTGCATTTGTACGGTTTATTATCGCTTAATAAGGGGAATTGCAATCATTAATAAGGGGATCAATTGGCCGAGATTGACAGGTATAAAATAATGACTACTCAGACTAAGATTGTGGATTAAATGATGCACATTTCAGTTATTTCTTCACTCCGCTAACTTTTCATAGTACACCAGTGCTTTTCAAATATAGTAGGGCGGTGAAGCTATATTTGATTTAGAAATATGTATTTTTTTTACTAGATTAAAGTGTAATGTCACATTTACTCAGTGGATGGCAGTGGCGCGCTCATTGTTCATTTTAGCAAGGATACCATCGTATGCATTAGTGTCCTTGGAATCTCATCTCATGTTATGTCTGAGTTACCTCTGTAAATGATCTCTCTTTCCAGGATGGTACAGTGATTCCTTCTCATGGTGACCTCAGGTTTACCGTTCTGCTGTTGAATGCTGATTCTGCTGGAAACCCCCTGGAGCATTTTAGTGCCGAGGAGGCAGGTCAGATGTCTGTCATGCTCAGTCAAGTTCTGGGCAATAGGTTTTATGAAAGTTTGGCTAAATTGCCTTCATTTATTCTTAACATTTTTTTCACTTCTCTTGCAGGTCTCCACACGTTTTACTTCCTTCTGCTGCTTGCCTATTTTGTAGCTTCCTGTATTTACGTTAAACCACTATACCAGGCTCTGAAAAAAGGTGGTCCCATGCACACAGCCCTGAAGGTCCTGACCTCTAGTATGGCTTTGCAGGGCTGCTCAGCACTTTGCAACTACGTTCACATGGCTAGGTAAGAGACAATTTCAATGAAACCCAACCCAAACATACCATAATAATCTACTCTATAGGTATGAGAATCATGCACACAAGCTATATTTTAAATATTCTTTCTACATTTATGTACGGGGGGCCCGGTGGAGCAAGTGGTTAGCGCATCGGCCTCACAGCTTTGGGGTCCGGGGTTCAGGTCCAGGTCGGTCCACCCGTGTGCGGTCGATTGGTCGCCGGTCTTTTGGTCGCGGTCTTTTGGTCGCGGTCTTTTGGTCGCCGGTCTTTTGGTCGCGGTCTTTTGGTCGCCCCGACCGCGACAACGGGCGACCAAAAGACCGGCGACAAAACAAGGTAAAACAACACTGTCTACGCATCAATAAAAGCCAACAATGGCCATGAGCAGTTTCACTGAGCCGACGTGTGAGTGTAGAAGAGTTTGTATGTACATGCGTTGTCCCTTTTAAGAAGCTACATCCGTCAGGGTCTTAACAAGTTCTCCAACAAAAAACAATAAAAGTCCGGGAAATTTTGAGCTTTTCTTTAGCCTAATAATTAATAGGGCATTAAGTATGACTAAATAATAATTTGCAGTTTGTATTTCGGGAATTTGAGCAACAATTTAAATGGTAATTATCAATAACCTTCCGGGCGACCAAACGACCGAGTACCCAATTACACGCACTGTATGTATAGTCTGTTCTGGTTATCTTCTGATAAAGCTGAAGTTGGCATGAAACAAAGTTGAGATGCTCTCCTTTTTGCTCTGCAGATATTCCAGAGACGGCATCGGTATTCCGCTGATGGGCAGCCTCGCAGAGTGTACGTCATCGTTTTTTATTTCAGTTGAGGAGCATTAGAATCTTGTTTCCATAAGTGCCCCCCAAGGTGACTTCTTCAGCTTTTATTCTTTGCGCAGTTTGGGCTGTGGCTGCTCAAGTGTCGATGCTCTACACATTACTCAGCCTGTGTGTGAGTTGGTCCCTGAGTCGAGGCCGAAAAGCTCAATCCCGACCTTTACAGTGGGAACAGTCTCCAGTGTCTACGGCGGTCGCCGTCTGTGGAGTGGTAGTGCAGGTTAGTTGGCTTGAGTGTGGCCGCCGGTACACGGTCGATTGGTCGCCGGTCTTTTGGTTGCCCGGAAGGTAAGTGATAATTACCATTTAAATCGTTGCTCAAATGCCCTAAATACAAACTGCAAATTACTATTTAGTCATACTTAATGCCCTAGTAATTATTAGGCTAAAGAAAAGCTCCAAATTTCCCAGACTTTTATTGTTTTTTTGTTGGAGAACTTGTTAAGACCCTGACTGACGTAGCTTCTTAAAGGGACAACGCATGTATACATACAAACTCTTATACACTCACAAGTCGGCTCAGTGAAACTGCTCATGGCCATTGTTGGCTTTTATTGATGCGTAGACCGTGTTGTTTTACCTTGTTTTGTCGCCGGTCTTTTGGTCGCCCGTTGTCGCGGTCGGGGCGACCAAAAGACCGGCGACCAAAAGACCGGCGACCAAAAGCCCGGCGACCAAAAGACCGCGACCAAAAGACCGGCGACCAATCGACCGCACACGGTGGCCGCCTGTGCCCGATGGAGAAGTCCTCATCGTTTAATTCACAGGGTGTGCTTCTGCTGTGGGAGCGCTGTTCTGTTTCTGAGAGCCAACATCATAGCCATCGGAGTCTGGCCGGCGTTCTACTCATCATTTTAAGGTTGCTGCTCGCCATCCTGCTGGCCTCAGTGCTCTATCAGATCATCTCCACCGAGAGAAGCACCCTGAAAAGAGACTTCTACCTCTGCTTTGCCAAGGTTATCTGCACTATCATGCTACTTGGCCATGACACTGTTTTGAGAATTTCTAACAATTGTTTTTTCTTTTGCTTCGAAGGGATGCTTCCTGTGGTTTCTTTGTCATCCTGTCCTTGTCCTCACGTCTGTCATCTTTAACGAGCATCAGAGAGAAAAGGTGACCTAGGGTTTCAGCATTTCTTCTCTACCCTTAATCATTTATTGCTAACAAATTAACAATGACTTTTCCACACCTTTCTGCTCGGTGTTTTTGCAGGTGGTCACCATTGGTGTATTTCTGTGTCAATCCATTTCCATGGTAATCCTCTACCAGCTTTTCCTGTCTCGTTCTCTTTACTGGGAAGTCTCCTCGCTGTCTTCGGTTTCCCTGCCACTCACTATGTCCAGGAACAACCAAAGGGGTCGCTATTGAGCATGCACTCTGGCTTTATGCGCTCTTTGTTTGCAGCTCACAGATTCTATCTAACACTGTAGGTCGAGTCTAGAGGTGTAAAAGACGAGGCGTTGCACTGCGGGCTCATTTCGACCTTTGCTGTTTTCTGTTAAATTATGGAACAGGCTGAGAGGCAAACAGCCTGCTTCTAAAGGAAGAACGGCAGGAAGGACTACAGGAGAATTATGCTGCGATAACAGTGGAATTTATTTAATATGTTAAGATATGATGGACCTGGAGGAAGTCCTTTTGAGTACGAGTATACAAATGTGAATTGAATTGCTGGTAACATAGTGTATTCTTTTAGGGGTCTGTTTTTCTTCTTCTTGTGGGTTTATCTCAAATCCTCATCAGCGGATGAAGGACATTAAACTCAAACATTTATAGCGAGTTACGCTATTTCATGTTTCTGGATGCGTGACATTCAAGTAGCGATACCTCGTTTACAACCTGATGCTTGTTGTTTATTTTCAAGATTCTTAAGTTTATGTACAGGTAAAGAACATTTAAAAACAAGGAAATAGTTCATTGGTATTGATGTTTTAGTCATAAGCACCTGTGGAAGTGTGTGACCTGAAATAAATAACTGCAGGGTAATAACAAGTGCATATTCTTTTTAATCTGATGTTTCAACCCTATCATGACAAAAACTGTTAAATGGAAATTTATTTTTAAAGGAAATAAAAAAAATGCACATGGGTCTTCATCATTGCGTGATGATTGTGAAATTAGCCATTCAACTTAAATTGCCTGGTGGCAGCCAAAATCCAAGTGTAGAACTACTAGTCCCATAATGCATTGCGTTGTTACACCCGAGGAAGTTGGTAAAACTTCCCAAACGTCAGTGATAAAGTAAGTATATATAAGGTAAGATGCGGAACTTTGCCTATAAACTACATTTGATTGCAACTAAATTGTTGTTTTTCATCGCCTTTAGTGATAACAACAACAACAAAACAAATTGCATTGGTTATTTAGCAAGACCGAGTCCATCCTTGTCATACTTAGGATGCACGTGGTCCGTGTGTGTGTATGTTTCAATGTGTTTGTGGTCATTCTGCAGGCTGGTTGAAAGCAGAGTGGACGCGTCTGCATCCTGAACCGGGCCCCGTCTAATTCCTGCTTTCCTACAAATCTCAGGTTGGTGTTGCTCTGATTCAGGAATGTAACCGTTCGCCGCTTAAATGTCTTCTTTTGCAAGTATCTCGTGAAGCTGTTCAATTACATTAAATATAGTTTGATTTGATTTCAGACACTTTTTCAGCATTTGGAAACTCCCAAATTGTCTGTATACTTTTTTCCCATTAGAAGTTGACTTGGGCTGAAATAAAAGAAGTTTACATGGCTGTCGTATTACTATTTAAAAAAAAAACCCATTCAAGTACCCCTGTATTAAGAATGTTTGCATGCCCTGTCTTGCTTTTCTGAGTCTGATCTTTTAAGGTCGTGATTATTCCCTGGCTGTTTTCCCCAAGACCAAAATCAATCGAGGACGCAACTAAAATTGCCATAACTGCCCCTTGTTTAAGGATTTCTTTTTTTAGGCTGAATACAGTAACAAGCCTATTTTGAAAGTGAAAACATCTGTTTCAAGATCTGTGGAATAAAAGTGTTATTCCAGAATGAGTCTGTTAAGATGAAGGTACCCAACTAAAGTGTAGCAATTTTTACTTTGCTACTTTTCACAGTCGCGTCATGTATATTTTCTGTGATGAACACAGACTTTTTCCATGTAAAAATGTGATTGGCACACACCGATGATCACAAATTCTGATATATTTTTTAGTTTAGGACAGGGTAGTCAAATTGCATCTGGCTAATCAGAGCATTTCACTGATGAAATCACATGGCTGCAAACAAATGTCACGCGGGTCGTAATCATTGCGACTGTGAGCTCTGCCTGAAAAGTTATTAACAAAGGGATGTGACAAATTACGACGACGGGGACGGGAAAAAAAAATCCAGATTGTCGAATAATTCCTTGTGTGCTCAGTCACCTGACAGAAAGCTTGTCCTGTTGGTTTGCCTTTTTGTTCTGCCTGATTGGGCTTATCTAAGTGTGACAATACAAGATAATATAGGACTGCAGTTTTCTGAAAAGGTCAGCGCTTCCTCGCCTGTCGACCTTTTGTTGAGTCTTGGTGTCTAATTAGACGACATGGAGTTGTGAAAGGTCATTTTCCCATATCACAGATGCTATGGCTGAACGGGTGCTGGTTGTCGGCGGAGGAGGGCGAGAGCACGCCCTGGCGTGGAAGTTGGCACAGTCGCCGCACGTCCAGCAAGTCCTGGTGGCGCCTGGGAATGCTGGGACGGTGAACTCTGGCAAAATCAGCAACTCGGGTATGTAAAAAAGCACTACCATTAATGTATGTACCGTATTTTCACAACTATATGGCGCATCGCATTTAAAGCCGCAGTGTCAGTAACGAGTGCTATTTCTGTATTTGACACACACACACACAAGACGCATCGCATTTGAAGGCGCACCGACTAGATGGTGCTGCGCTAAAGGGAATGTCAACAAAACAGTCAGATCGTTCAGCCAAACTTTATTAATAGTTTACAAATCAGCTTTCTGACAACTCCATTCACTCCCAACATGAATAAACAACAGTTTTTTTTATTTTCTCTGAGGTTAAAGTATTAGTATTTTTGTGACACAGCAATAGCATAATAACTCATGTTGAACAGGTGGGCATCTCACTAAAGTCGTCATTCATCGAGTCAGTAATTTCTGCCTTCCTGAAAGCTCGGACCACAGTTGAAACTTCCACTGGGAATGAGGACGAACACAGAATTAATGTGCTCGATCAACCGAATTGCAACGCCGTTTTATATATCTCAGCATTCACTGGCGCACCGGAAATAGAGTTTGGGGCTGCTTGCCGTAGATGCCAGAGCTTTTGCAGTTCGATACTTATCCATAAATAATATATATATAGTTTGCAGTCTAGCTTTGAATGCTCTTTTGACGCCAACATCTAGCAGCAGGATTTCTTTTGTAAATCCAGCCGGAATGACGGCGAGCACCAAATTAGTGTGCTCGCCGTCATACTGGGTGTATTGACAAAAGAACTATATATCCCAGTAGTCACTGCGCAGTACTTTTTCTACGGGGAAAATAGTAGAGCCGGGGGCTGCTTGCCGTAGTTGTGAGAGCTGTAGAGGATGGTGTACACTGTACCCTATCGACTGATTTATTTTATTTTATCGTGATAACAATTTTATTATTGGTCCATATATAAAGCGCACTGGATTATAAGGCGCCCTGTCTATTTTGGAGAAAATTCAAGACTTTTAAGTGCGCCTTATAGTCGTGAAAATACGGTACTTGTGGTCCGTAAAAATAGAATTGAGGAAAAAAAATCATATCTGTCCTGTAGTAATCCAATATTTATTCTGTCTACAGAGGTGTCTGTGAATAACCATGCCATATTGGCTCAATTTTGCAAGGACCATCATGTGGGGCTGGTGGTGGTTGGGCCTGAGGTTCCCCTTGCAGCAGGTAGGTGCAGCCACAATCCGCCCAAGTAGGAAGCACCTCATTGCTGTGTGAATCAGGGATCGTGGACGATTTGATGGCGGCTGGAGTGCAGTGTTTCGGCCCCTCTGCGAAAGCCGCCCAGTTGGAGGCCAGCAAGAGCTTCTCCAAGGCCTTCATGGAGCGTCATGGCATCCCCACAGCACGTTACGGTTCCTTCACCAACCCCGAGGAGGCTTGCAACTACATCCGCACGTTAGTTTCAGCGCTTTTGACCTACTCAAACCTCTCTGACCTGATTTACACCTTGACATATACTACATTTCTCTTGTTTTGACATCCACAGGGCTGACTTTCCAGCACTTGTTGTGAAGGCCAGTGGCTTGGCAGCAGGGAAAGGAGTTATTGTAGCACAGGACCAGGAGGAGGCCTGCCGGGCTGTGGTAGATATCATGAAGGTAAATTGCATTCAGCGTGTGGTCTGAAAATGTTGATAATTTTAGTCTTCAGATCTCTCACTGATGAATTACAGGACCGAGCGTTTGGGTCTGCGGGGGACACCGTGGTGGTGGAGGAGCTACTAGAAGGAGAGGAAGTATCTGTGAGTCACTGCACTTTAAAGTAGGCAAACGAATGTCTGTCTTCAAGCCTTTTATGTACCAGAGAATGGCTTACCTGTTGAAAGGCAAACCCAAATAATAGTTTCTGGATTTCTAATGGAATCCTAACTTATCGCACCACTTGTTGCAGTGCCTGTGCTTCAGTGATGGCTCCTCAGTGTCGCCGATGCCTCCAGCGCAGGATCATAAACGTCTGCTTGATGGCGACCACGGCCCAAACACGGGTGGCATGGGAGCCTACTGTCCGACCCCTCAGGTATATGTGGTCTTCGGATTATGCAGCAAGATTAAAATGTACATACTGTGAGGGGGAAAAAGCCTAAACCAATGGCATGAAAAAATTGAAAACTTTTTGGGAGTGGCGCTGTCTCATGCTAGTTTTCAAGCTATTGTCCCTGTTCCGTATTTTGTTATTTATGTCCCACCAATTAGGAATATTTTTTCCTTTGTGTGGCAGGTGAGTGAAGAGCTCATGGTGCAGATCCGGGAATCTGTGCTTCAGAAAACCGTGGACGGAATGAAGCAGGAAGGAGTACCTTACGTGGGTGAGTGCGGATTTCTCAACCTGGTTTGTGACTAAAAGGCTCCAATCACCTTTGTTGTCATTTGACCCTCAAAGGAGTTTTGTATGCCGGGCTGATGCTAACCCAGCAGGGAATCAAAGTTCTGGAGTTCAACTGCCGCTTCGGAGACCCAGAGTGTCAGGTTTTGCTTCCCTTGCTAAAGAGTGACTTGTATGAGGTCATTTTGAACACCATGCAAGGCAAGCTGGCCTTAAGCACCCCTGAGTGGGACCATGACAAATCTGCAGTCACGGTGGTGATGGCGAGTGCTGGCTATCCTGGTGCCTACAGCAAAGGAGTTACCCTGACTGGTAAGTGCTTAGGGTATGAAAGGTGAAAAATAATATACATGTCCAAAAATATGTAGATTTATTTTTATTTTTTTATATAAAAGAAATTGGAGTATTATTGAAAGAGAGCACCAACAAATGCACATTGTTTAATTCTCCTCCTCTTAATCCCCAGGTCTATCCCAGGTTGAGGGTATGGGGATTCAGGTATTCCACGCAGGCACCGCATTAAAGGACAAACAAGTGGTCTCCAGCGGCGGACGTGTTCTGACAGTGACGGCGGTCCGGCCGTCTCTAGAGGCTGCGTTGCAGGCTGCCAATCAAGGCGTGGCGGCTGTGGGCTTCCCCGCTGCCGTTTACCGCCGGGACATTGGCCACAAGGCCATTGCCCATTTGAAGCAACGCAGGTGTGTTTGACTGCAGCTCAAAAACATTCCGTCTTCTGTATTGGCACTTGGCACTATCATTTTTTCATAAATAAACATATTTTGGATGATGTCTTATTTGTTTGTTTCTTCACTTGGAATTTTTATCACTTCGTTAGCCCTTTCAAAGGTGTGCCCACAGAAACATAGGAGTTATTTAATCGTGTCTCTGACAGAGGCCTGACCTATAAGGACAGCGGTGTGGACATTGCTGCAGGCAACAAACTTGTGGACATGATCAAGCCACTAGCCCGGGCAACTTCCCGACTGGGTAAATTGACATTTTGAAAACAGGTCTCAACTGCAGGAAACATGTTTACAAGTTCTTCTCACCAGGATGTAATGCGGAGCTGGGAGGTTTTGCTGGGCTGTTTGATCTTAAAGCTGCCGGATTCGTCGACCCCATCCTGGTATCCGGAACTGATGGAGTGGGAACTAAACTCAAGGTGGGATTTTGCTCTTCACATTAATCGTTTGCCTTCAGTTGAGTTAAGTTACTCAACAAGATGTACTTTAGTTATCATTTTACAAAGCCAAAGCTAGGCAATATTTTATGATTGACCTCATCAATGCGGTGCTGGACCCCAATCAACAGGACTAGATCCGTACATTCTCTGATATTTCCATGCCATAATAAAACTAATGAATCCAATATCCCCTAGAGATTCTAAATCTGTAAAGTAAATTTCATTCCTATTTACCATCATCAAGCTTATATCTATATATTGTTAACAGTAATCCCTCGAATATCACGGTTAATGTAGACCAAGGGTGTTCACGGGCCGCATTAACGTCAACTCGATTTCATGTGGGCCGGACCATTTTAGATATAATATATATATATTTTATATATAAATGGATTAAAAGAACTGGATTAAAAGCAACATTAAAAACAATGTTTATTGATTATTTTTTTCTTAGTAAAGGAAATTTTCTTTTAATCATTTGTTTTTCATTTCAAAAGGAAACCAAATTTTTCTTTAATTATTTTCCATATTAAAGTGGAAAAGAGAAAATAATTTTTAGATATTACAAAATGATTTTTTGAACTAAAAACAGAAAAAAATGATTAAAAAATTAAATTATTGATTTAAAAGGGGGAAAATCAGGAAATATTATATACATCTATAATCTTCATTTTAATTTGATTCTAAAACAGAAAGTCGGCACTCATGATTGACTTTCCCGGACCACACAAAATGATGCGGCGGGCCAGATTTGGCCCCCAGGCTGCCACTTTGACACCTGTGATGTAGACCACACATGGCCACGATAATAAAAAAATCGCAAAGTAGGGTCACCACTATTATAACTACCTTTGTTGTTGTTTTTTCTTCCATGCTGAGTCCTAGTAGCAAGAGTGGCTTACGAGTTTCAGCGTGTATTTTCACATTTTATGAACTAAAAAAAAGTTAGAAAAAAAAAATAATAGCAGAAAAAAATCGCCAAGTAAATTCGCAATAAGTGGAGTCGCGATAATCGAGGGAAGACTGCAAGTATATTTCCTTTCTCATGCTGTGCTTTATTCAGATTGCCCAGGCTTGCGGACAACATGGTGGCCTGGGTCAGGACTTGGTGGCCATGTGTGTCAATGACGTGTTGGCTCAGGGTGCCGAGCCACTCTTCTTCCTCGACTACTTCTCCTGTGGCGTTTTGGACGTGAATGTCACCGCCACAGTGGTCGCAAGTATCGCCAAAGCTTGCGAGATGGCTGGTTGCGCTCTACTCGGCAAGTATAGACATAGCTTTTGGCAATTCTGCAGTTCTAGACTGCCACATTAAACAATTCACCTGTGTTGGGTGTACAGGTGGTGAGACGGCGGAAATGCCCGGTGTGTACCTCCCGGGAGAGTACGACCTAGCTGGCTTCTGTGTGGGAGCGGTGGAGCGGGGAGCCCTATTGCCTCGGCTGGCGGACATCAGCGAAGGAGACATGTTAATTGGCGTGGCATCCTCCGGTATCCATAGCAACGGCTTTAGCCTGGTACGCAAGGTCTTGGAGCAAACGCATCTCAGCTACAGCTCCCCATCACCTTTTGGTAACCCTGACAAGACTGTCGGTAAGTGTGCCAAATGTCATTTGTGCATTAGGCTGTCAAAATCATTTTTATCACCTCCCACATCGTATTTATGCTTTCAATCGGAGCGTCGCTATGTCTGCCTATTAAACTGCCACACAATCGATTAGTGATTTGACAGCTTTTATGATACTCGATAGGTCATTTATGAATGTTAAGATATGTCAAAATCTTTTTTTTGAGCTTCTTAATAGGAAGTATTGTCTTGTATTTTTGTAAAATGCGCAGTGGTACCTCGACATACGATCTTAATCCGTTCCGGGACTGAGATCATATGTCAAGCTTTTCGTAACTCGAGCGGACGTTTCCCATTGAAATGAACTAAAAACAAATTAATTTGTTCCAACCCTCTGAAAAAACACCAAAAACAGGATATTGGATTGGAAAAAATGTTTTATTTCTTTAAATTCGCCATCTATTAACAAAGTAACACATAACTAATGGTTTAATCGTAATAAAATGTGTTTAATAGAAGTAAAATTAGACGCATTTCGCGGAAGGTAGAGACAGTGATTGATTGTGGATAATGAAGTTTTATTCTGAGAAAGGGTGCCATTGGCTATCGGTGTTGTGTGCACGAGTATACTTCATTACCCAGATAGCCCTCTTTTTGCCCGCGCATGCGCGTTGTGCGTTTCCTGGTCGAAACTCGTCTGAATAAATCATTCCGTGCTCATAGAAATCTGTTATTCACGAAAGAGATGCGGCAAAAAACGACGCTACAATGATAAAATGCCTTTCATGTCATGGCCACCTGGCTTGGTCGCATCTCGAAATTTTGATCATATCGCGGGCGAATTATTCGATCGAAATTTTCATCGTACCTCGAGCATGTCGTAGGTAGAGCTGATCGTAGGTCGAGGTACCACTGTATTTACATTCTTTTTACAAAAATGGGGGAAACATTGAATATTTGACACGTTCTTCAGAGGTTTGACAATTTATTTTTTGCATGCAACGTACATTGGAACTGAGGTGAAATTATGTTTTCATTATTGTCTCTGCAGGAGAGGTTTTGCTCACACCAACAAAGATCTACAGTCGTCTTCTCCTTCCAATCCTGCGCAGCGGTGCAGTCAAAGCGTACGCCCACATCACTGGAGGAGGACTTTTGGAAAATATCCCAAGGGTCCTGCCCCAGGAGCTGGCTGTCGATTTAGGTAAGGCCTGCATGTACGTTAGTCAATCATTACCATGGTTTTAATTTGTATCGACGCCATGTATTTTATTTGCTTATTCTTCTGTTTCCAATAGATGCTTCCCGTTGGAGCATCCCACCGGTATTCTCTTGGCTGCAGAAAGAGGGTGGGCTGAGCGAGCTTGAGCTGACCCGCACCTTCAACTGTGGCTTGGGCGCGGTCCTGGTGGTCGCCCCTGTGGATGCCCAGAGAGTCTTGCGGCAGCTGCAAGCTCACGAGGAGGCCTGGATTGTGGGTGCGCTCGCTCACAAGCCACCTGGTAAGACGCACCGAACCTCTGGGACGTTCAAACGGACACGTGACAATGTAAACGTGGGTCCGCAGGAGCTGAGTCTGTGGTCGTCCATAACCTCAAACACAGCTTGCTAAATGCCGGTCCGGCCTCCAAGAATGGCAGTTGCCTGTATGATAGCAGCATTCCTCACAAGAGGGCCAAAGTTGGGGTTCTCATCTCAGGCACAGGTTTGCTTCTTACTTAATGATGAAGTTTCATGAAATCGAGTAGATTCAAAACCCTGCATTGGCTTACTCCTTCAGGTACAAACCTTCAAGCTCTGATCGAACAGGCCAAACGTCCGTCTAGCTGCGCAGAAATTGTTGTAGTCATCTCCAACAAGCCTGGAGTTCAGGGTCTCAAGAGAGCAGCGCTGGCTGGTATTCAGACACGGGTAATCCGTTTGATTTGTTTTTATAGGAGTTTCTGTGCCAAGTTATTAGTCATGATCTCAAAATTTCTACTTTTCAGCATATGAAATACTTGTTTGATTTAGAAAACACTGCATCTTTCAAGTTAACATTTCACCTTATTTGCTATCTTGCTGCAAGTGGCTGATAACCAATTCAGGTTGTCACCTGTATATATATCATACATGCATGCATGCATGTATTATATATATATATATATATATATATATATATATATATATATATATATATATATATATATATATATATATATATATATATATATATATATATATATATATACAGGTGCATACATGCATACACGTACATACACACACCACCACACCTGTATGTATGTGTATATGTATGTATATGTGTATGCATATGCATGTGTATGCATATGTATGTATATGTGTATGCATATGAATGTGTGTATACATATGTATATGTATGTACGTTTCTATGTATGTGTGTATATGTATGTGTATGTATTTGTGTGTATGTATGTATATATATGTGTGTATTTTGTATGTATATGTATGCATGCATGCATACATACATGTACATACACACACACCACCACACCACACACACACACACACACGTGTATGTGTATATGTATGTGTATGCATATGAATGTATGTGTATGTCAATGTATGTGTATGTATTTGTGTGTATGTATGTGTGTATGTGTATGTATGTATGTGTGTTTGTATGAATATGTGTGTGTGTACATACATACACATACATACATATACATGCATATAAATAAATACATACATGCATATAAATAAATACATACATACAGATACATACATATATATACATACATACACATACATACATATATACATATACACTATTGGCATATATGACAAAGAATGTATAGTTAGACCTGACAATGTATGTGACTTAACCAGGTGGTCGACCACAAACTGTACGGCAGCAGAGCAGAATTTGACAGCACCATTGACCGTGTGCTGGAAGAATTTGAGGTGGAGCTGGTGTGTTTGGCAGGATTTATGCGGATCCTCACAGGAACTTTTGTCAAGAAATGGAACAGTGGGTTGAAGCATTGATCATCATTACGAACAAATCTTCCGTTTTGGCTGTTATTTTCTTATGAATGCGGTCTCTTCTCAGATAAGCTGTTGAACATACATCCCTCCTTGCTGCCCTCCTTTAAGGGTGTAAAGGCCCAAAAGCAAGCTCTTCAGGCTGGGGTGCGGGTCAGCGGCTGCACGGTTCACTTTGTTGCAGTAAGTCAGTCATATTGCCATCCAAACATGTTGCATGGCATGAAAGCTAAGCTAAAATTGTTGCTTTATTTTTCAGGAGGAGGTGGACGCTGGGGCCATCATTGTCCAGGAGGCGGTTCCGGTGTTAAGCAGCGACACAGAGGAAAGTCTGTCAGAGAGGATTAAAGAAGCCGAGCACAGGGCTTTCCCCACAGCTATGGAGCTGGTAGCCAGCGGAGTTGTCCATCTTAGTGAAGACGGACATGTTATCTGGAAGTCCAATTTACCACATTAGCACCATCAATCATTGTGTTGCTTAACTACATTCCATGTGTGCATGAATAGTGTTAGTGAATTGTGCCCAATAAAGAAATAGTTCTCGAAGATTTATTTCTGTTTTCTTCCGTCTTGGTGGGCTGTCATGCATTTGGCTTCCTGGCTGTGATCCATCTGTCCGTTTAAAAAAAAAAAAAACGACATAGGTACCTAAGTCTTTTTTGGGAAAAAAACGACATAGGTACCTATGTGTTTTTTTGGAAAAAAACGACATAGGTACCTATGTGTTTTTTTGGAAAAAAACGACATAGGTACCTATGTGTTTTTTGGGAAAAAAACGACATAGGTACCTATGTGTTTTTTGGGAAAAAAACGACATAGGTACCTATGTGTTTTTTTGGAAAAAAACGACATAGGTACCTATGTGTTTTTTTGGAAAAAAACGACATAGGTACCTATGTGTTTTTTTGGAAAAAAACGACATAGGTACCTATGTGTTTTTTTGGAAAAAAACGACATAGGTACCTGTGTTTTTTTGGAAAAAAACGACATAGGTACCTATGTGTTTTTTTGGAAAAAAACGACATAGGTACCTATGTGTTTTTTTGGAAAAAAACGACATAGGTACCTATGTGTTTTTTTGGAAAAAACGACATCCCCTACTTACGAACGCAATTGGTTCCGAGCGATTGTTCATAAGTTGAATTTGTTTGTAAGTTGATTCAGTGCTATATTTTGTATTATAATTTATGTTTAAGGCTGATACAAGTATATTGAAGTCACTGTGGTCCAGTGGCAAAGACAATGGGTCAGAACTTCAGGTGGACTCAAGTTCAAATCAGGAGTGAGTTCAATTCCACTCTTTGCAATTCTCAAATTGTTTATTGAGGTAATGAAAAGGATAGATATAACTTCCAATCACATTTCAGAAGTCACTGTGGTCCAGTGGCAAAGACAATGGGTCAGAACTTCAGGTGGACTCGAGTTCAAATCAGGAGTGAGTTCAATTCCACTCTTTGCAATTCTCAAATTGTTTATTGAGGTAATGAAAAGGATAGATATAACTTCCAATCACATCATTTCAGAAGTCACTGTGGTCCAGTGGCAAAGACAATGGGTCAGAACTTCAGGTGGACTCAAGTTCAAATCAGGAGTGAGTTCAATTCCACTCTTTGCAATTCTCAAATTGTTTATTTAGGTAATGAAAAGGATAAATATAACTTCCAATCATGTATAGGCGGGCCGCCTCGTGGTGTAGTGGTTAAGTCACCTGCCTGCGACGTGGGTGTCGAGGATTCACGTCCCGGTGTCGGCAGTCGGCCGCAGGCCACCAGGAACCCCCCCCTCCCAACCGTCTTCCGGTCAGCCAAAGGCTGACCGGAAATATTGTTTTGCTGAAAAAAATGACTAAGTCTTTATTTGAATGAAAAAAAGGATTACCCATTTACTGAACTACTAGTGTAGTGATTAGTCAAACGAGAGCGGGATTCGAACCCCATCTCCCAAATGGCAGTCAAATCCACTAACTTGAGGTCTGTCTGACCCATTATCTTTGCCACTGGACCAAAGTGACTTCTGAAATAAGATGATTGGAAGTTATATTTATCATTTTCATCACCTCAATAAACAATTTAAGATTTGCAAAGAGTGGACTTGAACTCACTCCAGATTTGAACTTGTGTCCAACTTCAATTTCAACCCATTGTTCTTGCCACTGGACCACAATGTCTTCTGGAATGACGTGATTGGAAGTTATATTTATCCTTTTAATTACCTCAATAAACAATTTGAGAATTGCAAAGAGTGGAATCAAACTCACTTCTGATTTGAACTTGAGTCCACCTGAAGTTCTGACCCATTGTCTTTGCCACTGCACCACAGTAAAGTTGGAAGTTGTATTTATCCTTTTCATTACCTCAATAAACAATTTGAGAATTGCAACGAGTGGAATTGAACTCACTCCTGATTCCCGCCTCATGTTCTGACCCAATGATTTTGCCAGTGGACCACAGCAACAACTAGAAGGTGAAGAATCAGAAGTCAGATTTATTCTCCGACTCTCTTAGCCTTACTTGCTATGTCATTTTTTAAAGAAAAAAAGCCTTACTATACTATGTCGTTTTTTAAGAAAAGAAGCCTTACTATACAATATTGTTTTTTAAGAAAAAAAGGCTTCCTCTACTATGTCGTTTTTCAAGAAAAAAAGCCATGCTATAATATGTTGTTTTTTAGGAAAAAAAGCCTTACTATACTATGTCGTTTTTTAAAGGAAAAAAGCCATACTATACTATGTCGTTTTTTAGGGGGGAAAGCCATACTATACTATGTCGTTTTTTAGGGAAAAAGCCTTCCTCTACTATGTCGTTTTTCAAGAAAAAAAGCCATGCTATACTATGTCGTTTTTTAGGGGAAAAAAGCCATACTGTACTATGTCGTTTTTTTAGGAAAAAAAGCCTTACTATACTATGTCGTTTTTTTAAGAAAAAAAGCCTTACTATACATGGTCTTTTTTAAACAAAAAAGCCTTACTATACATGGTCATTTTTTTAAGAAAAAAGCCTTACTATACATGATCTTTTTTGTAAATAAAAAGCCTTACTATACTATGTTGTTTTTAAAGACAAAAAAGCCTTACTATACTATGTCGTCTTTAAAGAAAAAAGCCTATTCTATGTTGTTTTTTAAGAAAAAAGCCTTACTATACTATGTCGTTTTTTAGGAAAAAAAGCCTTACTATACTATGTCGTTTTTCAAAAAAAAAAGCAATGCTATACTATGTCGTTTTTTAGGGGGGAAAAGCCATACTATACTATGTCGTTTTTTAAGAAAAAAAGCCTTACTATACTATGTCGTTTTTTAAGAAAAAAAGCCATACTATACTATGTCGTTTTTTAAGAAAAAAAGCCATACTATACTATGTCGTTTTTTAGGGAAAAAGCCTTCCTCTACTATGTCGTTTTTCAAGAAAAAAAGCCATGCTATACTATGTCGTTTTTTAGGGGGGAAAAGCCATACAATACTATGTCGTTTTTTAAGAAAAAAAGCCTTACTATACATGATCTTTTTTGTAAATAAAAAGCCTTACTATACTATGTTGTTTTTAAAGACAAAAAAGCCTTACTATACTATGTCGTCTTTAAAGAAAAAAGCCTATTCTATGTTGTTTTTTAAGAAAAAAGCCTTACTATACTATGTCGTTTTTTAGGAAAAAAGCCTTACTATACTATGTCGTTTTTCAAGAAAAAAGCCTTACTATACTATGTCGTTTTTCAAGAAAAAAAGCCATGCTATACTATGTCGTTTTTTAGGAAAAAAAGCCTTACTATACTATGTCGTTTTTTAAAGGAAAAAAGCCATACTATACTATGTCGTTTTTTAGGGGGGAAAGCCATACTATACTATGTCGTTTTTTAGGGAAAAACCCTTCCTCTACTATGTCGTTTTTCAAGAAAAAAAGCCATGCTATACTATGTCGTTTTTTAGGGGGGAAAAGCCATACAATACTATGTCGTTTTTTAAGAAAAAAAGCCTTACTATACTACGTCGTTTTTTAAGAAAAAAAGCCATACTATACTATGTCGTTTTTTAAAGGAAAAAAGCCATGCTATACTATGTCGTTTTTTAGGGGGAAAAGCCATACTATACTATGTCGTTTTTTTTAGGGAAAAAGCCTTCCTCTATGTCGTTTTTCAAGAAAAAAAGCCATGCTATACTATGTCGTTTTTTAGGGGGGAAAAGCCATACAATACTATGTCGTTTTTTAAGAAAAAAAGCCTTACTATACTATGTCGTTTTTTAAGAAAAAAAGCCATACTATACTATGTCGTTTTTTAAAGGAAAAAAGCCATGCTATACTATGTCGTTTTTTTAGGGAAAAAGCCTTCCTCTACTATGTCGTTTTTCAAGAAAAAAAGCCATGCTATACTATGTCGTTTTTTTAGGGGAAAAAAGCCATACTGTACTATGTCGTTTTTTTTAGGAAAAAAAGCCTTACTATACTATGTCGTTTTTTAAAGGAAAAAAGCCATGCTATACTATGTCGTTTTTTAGGGGGAAAAGCCATACTATACTATGTCGTTTTTTTAGGGAAAAAGCCTTCCTCTACTATGTCGTTTTTCAAGAAAAAAAGCCATGCTATACTATGTCGTTTTTTTAGGGGAAAAAAGCCATACTATACTATGTCTTTTTTTTTTAGGAAAAAAAGCCTTACTATACTATGTCGTTTTTTTAAGAAAAAAAGCCTTACTATACTATGTCGTTTTTTAAACAAAAAAGCCTTACTATACATGGTCATTTTTAAAGAAAAAAGCCTTACTATACATGATCTTTTTTGTAAATAAAAAGCCTTACTATACTATGTTGTTTTTAAAGACAAAAAAAGCCTTACTATACTATGTCGTCTTTAAAGAAAAAAGCCTATTCTATGTTGTTTTTTTAAGAAAAAAGCCTTACTATACTATGTCGTTTTTTAGGAAAAAAAGCCTTACTATACTATGTCGTTTTTCAAGAAAAAAAGCCATGCTATACTATGTCGTTTTTTAGGAAAAAAAGCCTTACTATACTATGTCGTTTTTTAAAGGAAAAAAGCCATACTATACTATGTCGTTTTTTAGGGGGGAAAGCCATACTATACTATGTCGTTTTTTAGGGAAAAAGCCTTCCTCTACTATGTCGTTTTTCAAGAAAAAAAGCCATGCTATACTATGTCGTTTTTTAGGGGGGAAAAGCCATACTATACTATGTCGTTTTTTAAGAAAAAAAGCCTTACTATACTATGTCGTTTTTTTAAGAAAAAAAGCCTTACTATACATGGTCTTTTTTAAACAAAAAAGCCTTACTATACATGGTCATTTTTTAAGAAAAAAGCCTTACTATACATGATCTTTTTTGTAAATAAAAAGCCTTACTATACTATGTTGTTTTTAAAGACAAAAAAGCCTTACTATACTATGTCGTCTTTAAAGAAAAAAGCCTATTCTATGTTGTTTTTTAAGAAAAAAGCCTTACTATACTATGTCGTTTTTTAGGAAAAAAAGCCTTACTATACTATGTCGTTTTTCAAGAAAAAAAGCCATGCTATACTATGTCGTTTTTTAGGAAAAAAAGCCTTACTATACTATGTCGTTTTTTAAAGGAAAAAAGCCATACTATACTATGTCGTTTTTTAGGGGGGAAAGCCATACTATACTATGTCGTTTTTTAAGAAAAAAAGCCATACTATACTATGTCGTTTTTTAGGGAAAAAGCCTTCCTCTACTATGTCGTTTTTCAAGAAAAAAAGCCATGCTATACTATGTCGTTTTTTAGGGGGGAAAAGCCATACAATACTATGTCGTTTTTTAAGAAAAAAAGCCTTACTATACATGATCTTTTTTGTAAATAAAAAGCCTTACTATACTATGTTGTTTTTAAAGACAAAAAAGCCTTTATACTATGTCGTCTTTAAAGAAAAAAGCCTATTCTATGTTGTTTTTTAAGAAAAAAGCCTTACTATACTATGTCGTTTTTTAGGAAAAAAGCCTTACTATACTATGCCGTTTTTCAAGAAAAAAAGCCATGCTATACTATGTCGTTTTTTAGGAAAAAAAGCCTTACTATACTATGTCGTTTTTTAAAGGAAAAAAGCCATACTATACTATGTCGTTTTTTAGGGGGGAAAGCCATACTATACTATGTCGTATTTTAGGGAAAAAGCCTTCCTCTACTATGTCGTTTTTCAAGAAAAAAAGCCATGCTATACTATGTCGTTTTTTAGGGGGGAAAAGCCATACAATACTATGTCGTTTTTTAAGAAAAAAAGCCTTACTATACTATGTCGTTTTTTAAGAAAAAAAGCCATACTATACTATGTCATTTTTTAAAGGAAAAAAAGCCATGCTATACTATGTCGTTTTTTAGGGGGAAAAGCCATACTATACTATGTCGTTTTTTTAGGGAAAAAGCCTTCCTCTACTATGTCGTTTTTCAAGAAAAAAAGCCATGCTATACTATGTCGTTTTTTAGGGGGGAAAAGCCATACAATACTATGTCGTTTTTTAAGAAAAAAAGCCTTACTATACTATGTCGTTTTTTAAGAAAAAAAGCCTTACTATACTATGTCGTTTTTTAAGAAAAAAAGCCATACTATACTATGTCGTTTTTTAAAGGAAAAAAGCCATGCTATACTATGTCGTTTTTTAGGGGGGAAAGCCATACTATACTATGTCGTTTTTTTAGGGAAAAAGCCTTTCTGTACTATGTCGTTTTTCAAGAAAAAAAGCCATGCTATACTATGTCGTTTTTTAGGGGGGAAAAGCCATACAATACTATGTCGTTTTTTAAAGGAAAAAAGCCATGCTATACTATGTCATTTTTTAGGGGGAAAAGCCATACTATACTATGTCGTTTTTTTAGGGAAAAAGCCTTCCTCTACTATGTCGTTTTTCAAGAAAAAAAGCCATGCTATACTATGTCGTTTTTTTAGGGGAAAAAAGCCATACTGTACTATGTCGTTTTTTTTAGGAAAAAAAGCCTTACTATACTATGTCGTTTTTTTAAGAAAAAAAGCCTTACTATACATGGTCTTTTTTAAACAAAAAAGCCTTACTATACATGGTCATTTTTTAAGAAAAAAGCCTTACTATACATGATCTTTTTTGTAAATAAAAAGCCTTACTATACTATGTTGTTTTTAAAGACAAAAAAGCCTTACTATACTATGTCGTCTTTAAAGAAAAAAGCCTATTCTATGTTGTTTTTTAAGAAAAAAGCCTTACTATACTATGTCGTTTTTTAGGAAAAAAAGCCTTACTATACTATGTCGTTTTTCAAGAAAAAAAGCCATGCTATACTATGTCATTTTTTAGGAAAAAAAGCCTTACTATACTATGTCGATTTTTAAAGGAAAAAAGCCATACTATACTATGTCGTTTTTTAGGGGGGAAAGCCATACTATACTATGTCGTTTTTTAGGGAAAAAGCCTTCCTCTACTATGTCGTTTTTCAAGAAAAAAAGCCATGCTATACTATGTCGTTTTTTAGGGGGGAAAAGCCATACAATACTATGTCGTTTAAGAAAAAAAGCCTTACTATACTATGTCGTTTTTTAAGAAAAAAAGCCATACTATACTATGTCGTTTTTTAAAGGAAAAAAGCCATGCTATACTATGTCGTTTTTTAGGGGGAAAAGCCATACTATACTATGTCGTTTTTTTAGGGAAAAAGCCTTCCTCTATGTCGTTTTTCAAGAAAAAAAGCCATGCTATACTATGTCGTTTTTTAGGGGGGAAAAGCCATACAATACTATGTCGTTTTTTAAGAAAAAAAGCCTTACTATACTATGTCGTTTTTTAAGAAAAAAAGCCATACTATACTATGTCGTTTTTTAAAGGAAAAAAGCCATGCTATACTATGTCGTTTTTTTAGGGAAAAAGCCTTCCTCTACTATGTCGTTTTTCAAGAAAAAAAGCCATGCTATACTATGTCGTTTTTTTAGGGGAAAAAAGCCATACTGTACTATGTCGTTTTTTTTTAGGAAAAAAAGCCTTACTATACTATGTCGTTTTTTAAAGGAAAAAAGCCATACTATACTATGTCGTTTTTTAGGGGGGAAAGCCATACTATACTATGTCGTTTTTTAGGGAAAAAGCCTTCCTCTACTATGTTGTTTTTCAAGAAAAAAAGCCATGCTATACTATGTCGTTTTTTAGGGGGGAAAAGCCATACAATACTATGTCGTTTTTTAAGAAAAAAAGCCTTACTATACTATGTCGTTTTTTAAGAAAAAAAGCCATACTATACTATGTCGTTTTTTAAAGGAAAAAAGCCATGCTATACTATGTCGTTTTTTAGGGGGAAAAGCCATACTATACTATGTCGTTTTTTTAGGGAAAAAGCCTTCCTCTACTATGTCGTTTTTCAAGAAAAAAAGCCATGCTATACTATGTCGTTTTTTAGGGGGGAAAAGCCATACAATACTATGTCGTTTTTTAAGAAAAAAAGCCTTACTATACTATGTCGTTTTTTAAGAAAAAAAGCCTTACTATACTATGTCGTTTTTTAAAGGAAAAAAGCCATGCTATACTATGTCATTTTTTAGGGGGAAAAGCCATACTATACTATGTCGTTTTTTTAGGGAAAAAGCCTTCCTCTACTATGTCGTATTTCAAGAAAAAAAGCCATGCTATACTATGTCGTTTTTTTAGGGGAAAAAAGCCATACTGTACTATGTCGTTTTTTTTAGGAAAAAAAAGCCTTACTATACTATGTCGTTTTTTTAAGAAAAAAAGCCTTACTATACATGGTCTTTTTTAAACAAAAAAGCCTTACTATACATGGTCATTTTTTAAGAAAAAAGCCTTACTATACATGATCTTTTTTGTAAATAAAAAGCCTTACTATACTATGTTGTTTTTAAAGACAAAAAAGCCTTACTATACTATGTCGTCTTTAAAGAAAAAAGCCTATTCTATGTTGTTTTTTAAGAAAAAAGCCTTACTATACTATGTCGTTTTTTAGGAAAAAAAGCCTTACTATACTATGTCGTTTTTCAAGAAAAAAAGCCATGCTATACTATGTCGTTTTTTAGGAAAAAAAGCCTTACTATACTATGTCGTTTTTTAAAGGAAAAAAGCCATACTATACTATGTCGTTTTTTAGGGGGGAAAGCCATACTATACTATGTCGTTTTTTAGGGAAAAAGCCTTCCTCTACTATGTCGTTTTTCAAGAAAAAAAGCCATGCTATACTATGTCGTTTTTTAGGGGGGAAAAGCCATACTATACTATGTCGTTTTTTAAGAAAAAAAGCCTTACTATACTATGTCGTTTTTTAAGAAAAAAAGCCATACTATACTATGTCGTTTTTTAAGAAAAAAAGCCTTACTATACATGATCTTTTTTGTAAATAAAAAGCCTTACTATACTATGTTGTTTTTAAAGACAAAAAAGCCTTACTATACTATGTCGTCTTTAAAGAAAAAAGCCTATACTATGTTGTTTTTTAAGAAAAAAGCCTTACTATACTATGTCGTTTTTTTAGGGAAAAAGCCTTCCTCTACTATGTCGTTTTTCAAGAAAAAAAGCCATGCTATACTATGTCGTTTTTTAGGGGAAAAAAGCCATACTGTACTATGTCGTTTTTTTTAGGAAAAAAAGCCTTACTATACTATGTCGTTTTTTTAAGAAAAAAAGCCTTACTATACATGGTCTTTTTTAAACAAAAAAGCCTTACTATACATGGTCATTTTTTAAGAAAAAAGCCTTACTATACTATGTTGTTTTTAAAGACAAAAAAGCCTTACTATACTATGTTGTTTTTAAAGACAAAAAAGCCTTACTATACTATGTCGTCTTTAAAGAAAAAAGCCTATTCTATGTTGTTTTTTAAGAAAAAAGCCTTACTATACTATGTCGTTTTTTAGGAAAAAAAGCCTTACTATACTATGTCGTTTTTCAAGAAAAAAAGCCATGCTATACTATGTCGTTTTTTAGGAAAAAAAGCCTTACTATACTATGTCGTTTTTTAAAGGAAAAAAGCCATACTATACTATGTCGTTTTTTAGGGGGGAAAGCCATACTATACTATGTCGTTTTTTAGGGAAAAAGCCTTCCTCTACTATGTCGTTTTTCAAGAAAAAAAGCCATGCTATACTATGTCGTTTTTTAGGGGGGAAAAGCCATACTATACTATGTCGTTTTTTAAGAAAAAAAGCCTTACTATACTATGTCATTTTTTAAGAAAAAAAGCCATACTATACTATGTCGTTTTTTAAAGGAAAAAAGCCATGCTATACTATGTCGTTTTTTAAGAAAAAAGCCTTACTATACATGATCTTTTTTGTAAATAAAAAGCCTTACTATACTATGTTGTTTTTAAAGACAAAAAAGCCTTACTATACTATGTCGTCTTTAAAGAAAAAAGCCTATACTATGTTGTTTTTTAAGAAAAAAGCCTTACTATACTATGTCGTTTTTTACGAAAAAAAGCCTTACTATACTATGTCGTCTTTTAAGAAAAACGCTTTACTGTACATGGTCGTTTTTTTTAAATAAAGCCTTACTATACATGGTCATTTTTTAATAAAAACCCTTAATATACATGGTCATTTTTAAAGAAAAAAGCGTGACTATATATATACATAGTATTTATTTTTTAAACAAATAAAAGCTTTACTTTACATAGACCACTTTTTTTTTAAAGAAAAAGCCTTACGATGTCCAGCCATTCAAGTCATTTTGCATGCCAGCTTTACGTTTGTACCAAATCTCGGGGTATTCTTTGCTCAGTTATGAAGCACGTCTAATAAGATGAATAAATATTTGACATTATCGTCGACAAGGAAAGTGTCGCCAAACTTTCGTCAAAACATATACAGACGCTCCCCTACTTACGAACGCAATTGGTTCCGAGCGATTGTTCATAAGTTGAATTTGTTTGTAAGTTGATTCAGTGCTATATTTTGTATTATAATTTATGTTTAAGGCCGATATAAGTATATTGAAGGTTTCTATAAGTGCATTTGTATGTTTAAGGCTTGTATAAGTAACACGCATTGGTTTGTACTGAAAAAAAAAAAAAAAAAAAATGGAGAGAATATGTACAGTACTGTAGAGATAGAGAGAGAGATTTATGTATTAGAAACTGGCCAAAAGAAGCGACCTAATGACGATTGCACAGTTTTCTTCTTTTTTTCATCATAAATGATGCGGTAGCACTGTATGGCATCATTCAATTGATTTGCAAACTTTGTGCAACGTTCAATATTTGGGTCCTGCTGCTCGATCTTTCTGTTTATAAATGGTACTGACGGTCGAACGATTCAAGTTGTATGACCGTGCAACGCTCACCACTCTCACGCGCATCAAGCTTCGTTATTATTGCCACTCGTTTCAAATGAAATGGCTTGCCTCTTCCTTGCAACTCCCTCAATAGAAGCCTTTAGCTTTTTACCAACCATATTCAATATTGGATGCATGAGATATTTAATGATACAAATGAAAAAGGTTCTTTGCACACTGGAGATACATTCACGCACTTTCGCATTGCAACGAAGAAGAAGGTAGATGCTGGGTGAGCTGAGCTCTCACATCGCCAGGCGTCGGTATTAGCGGCGGAAAGAAGTACTACTCCGAAAAAGGCGCGAAATACAAAATTGGACTTGCGAACATTTTTGGACTTAAACGCAATTTGCTGACATGTTCGTATGTACCGTTGTTCGTAAGTTGAATGTTCGTAAGTAGGGGAGCGTCTGTACCTATGTCTTTTTTTTAAAAAAACGACATAGGTACCTATGTCTTTTTTTTGGAAAAAAACGACATAGGTACCTATGTCTTTTTTTGGGAAAAAAACGACATAGGTACCTATGTCTTTTTTTTGGAAAAAAACGACATAGGTACCTTTGTCTTTTTTGGGAAAAAACGACATAGGTACCCGTCTTTTCTTTTAGAAAAAACGACATAGGTACCTATGTCATTTTCTTTTTAAAAAAAGACTTATGTTCCTATGTTTTTTTTTTGGAAAAAACGACATAGGTACCTATGTCTTTTCTTTTAGAAAAAACAACATAGGTACCTATGTCTTTTCTTTTAGAAAAAACAACATAGGTACCTATGTCTTTTCTTTTAGAAAAAACAACATAGGTACCTATGTCTTTTCTTTTAGAAAAAACAACATAGGTACCTATGTCTTTTCTTTTAGAAAAAACGACAGGGACCCATGTCGTTTTTTCTTATTTTAGAAAAAACGACATAGGGACCTATGTCGTTTTCTTTTTAAAAAAAGACTTATGTTCCTATGTCAATTTTTTTGAAAATACAACATAGGTACCTATGTCGCTTTTTTTGGAAAATACGACATAGGTACCTATGTCGATTTTTTGGGGAAAATACGACATAGGTACCTATGTCGCTTTTGGGAAAAAAAGACATAGGAACATAAGTCTTTTTTTAAAAAAGAAAACGACATAGGTACCTGTCGTTTTTTCTAAAAACCCATGTACGTACCTATGTATGTGTGTATGTATATGTATGTATGTGTATATGTATGTATGTGTGCATGTGTATGTGTGTGTATGTATGTATATATGTATGTATGTGTATGTATGTATATGTGTGTGTATGTATGTGTATGTATATGTATATGTATGTTTGTATGTGTATGTATGTATATGTATGTGTATGTATGTGTATGTATATATTCGTGTATGTTTGTATTTATATGTATGTGTGTATGTATATGTATGTATGCATATGCATGTGTATGTATGGGTTAGGGTTAGTATGTATATGTAAAAAAAAAAAAATCACTTGAATACTGGGAGAAAATCCACAAATTGTGTACATTTTGCACAGGTTCAAATGTTAGAATTGCACACTGGCCAATACGACAGAAATGAACCTCACAAAGACAATGTTCATGAAAAAGCAAAATTTGAGCTTGCTGACAAGGTGGACAATGATATACGGGGAACATTTTTGACCAGTGTTACTATTTAATAGCAAATAGTGGACATACATCTAACATGATTCAGTTAGCAAAATGTTAGACTTTACTGTAACACACTTCTGAAAGGTTTTCAAACCAGTATTTCATGTTTACACAATGTAATTCAGATTTAAAAAAATAAAACACATGATACTCTGACGACATTTTAACTTCATTAAAAAAACTAACATTTTTCCGGGTAAGTGTACGTGCAAATATTTTTCTATTTGCATAATTACTCTTGATTCTGATCATTATTTATTTACCCAGCATATTCATGTATGTTTGTGCCAATGGAAACACAGAACAGTCAGCCTCTCGTTTCCAGCTCTGGTTGACAGACACGGTTTTCCCTGCAGTCCATATTCACTCAGTATTTGGATAATCTCATCTAGGATGTGAAGGTGTGATGAAATTGGATTAATTAAATTGAATGAGGCATTTGAGAATGACTGAAATCACTAAGTACAGTCGTACCTCGACTTACGAAATTAATTGATTCCAGAACTTTTTTCGTAACTAGGTGTACTTTATATGTTCTACCAGGGCCGCAAGCCGTTCACATTGTAGTACATTTTTGACGTGTGTGTGTGTGTGTGTGAAAATATGTGCATTGCATTTGTACGGTTTTAATCGCTTAATAAGGGTAATTACAATCATTAATAAGGGGAGCATTTAGCCGAGGTGGACAGGTATGTAAGAGAATCTTGAAACATGGATGGTGGTTGTTGTGAGACAGCCAATTAAATTGAATGCTTTCATTTTCATGATACGAGATAGAACGTGTGCGGTCGATTGGTCGCCGGTCTTTTGGTCGCCGGTCTTTTGGTCGCCGGTCTTTTGGTCGCCGGTCTTTTGGTCGCCGGTCTTTTGGTCGCCGGTCTTTTGGTCGCCGGTCTTTTGGTCGCCAGTCTTTTGGTCGCCAGTCTTTTGGTCGCCAGTCTTTTGGTGGCCAGTCTTTTGGTGGCCAGTCTTTTGGTCGCCAGTCTTTTGGTCGCCAGTCTTTTGGTCGCCAGTCTTTTGGTCGCCAGTCTTTTGGTCGCCAGTCTTTTGGTCGCCCCGACCGCGACAACGCGCGACCAAAAGACCAGCGACCAAAAGACCAGTGACCAAAAGACCGGCGACAAAGCAAGGTAAAACAACACGGTCTACGCATCAATAAAAGCCAACAATGGCCATGAGCATTTTCACTGAGCCAACGTGTGAGTGTATAAGAGTTTGTATGTACATGCGTTGTCCCTTTAAGAAGCTGCTATGTCAGTCAGGGTCTTAACAAGTTCTCCAACAAAAAACAATAAAAGTCCGGGAAATGTGGAGCTTTTCTTTAGCCTAATAATTAATAGGGCATGAAGTATGACTAAATGATAATTCGCAGTTTGTATTTAGGGAATTTGAGCAACGATTTAAATGGTAATTATCACTTACCTTCCGGGCGACCAAAAGATTACCGACCAATCGACCGTGTACCGAGATAGAATGAGTAGAGGGAGCAATATTCTCAAGTGAGAATCAATACATCCGCGACAATATTTTCAAAATAAAATGACGGATAGGGAAATGCATTTACTTTTGGGGGAGATTTTGTAACTTGGATCGTTTTCATATCTCGAGTCACTTGTGCATATAAAAAAAATTCGTAACCTGAAAATTTCGTACCTAGAGGCGTTCATAAGTAGAGGTACGACTATACATTAAAACTAAATCATTTCCCCCAGAATCTACACTTTTGGCAGATTATTTGTTTTGTGCCATGAGATCATTTCTGTAGAGGAGTGATTGGATTTTTTTTAAAGGTAAACCCACCTGGATCGTTCTCTGCTACAGTGACCAAGTACAAGAGTCCTCGACTGGACAGCAACTTGGAGACAATTGGCAAAAATCTGTCAGTGACTTCACGGCCTCTCCTCCCTCCGGCCCAAGCAGCTTCTATGCCCGTGCTGCCCACCTTGGCAAAAAAAATACACAATGCAAACATGTCAATCCAACATGTCAGATCTCAGTTTCATTGACCTCCGAAGGCTGAGCCACCTCACAGGATGGTGTTACCACGTATGGGGGGTTAAAAAGGAGCACATCCACCTGTCCACTCAGCCTGGGTAATAGACTTTCCGCCTAGGTCAAAGGTCAAATAAGCATCTGAAATGTTGAAGTTGAGAAGTATGTGTCATGTGAAATCTGACCAGATCTGTGATGATGGGTTCGAGGGTTGCAGAGTTGCGTGATGCCGTCATTGCCGTGCACAGCGCTGCCGCACGGTTCACATCTGTACAACTGGTAAACAACTTTTTTTTGTCACATGAAAATGGATGAGCAGAGGAGACCAAAGTGGTAATGAACTCACAAATAGACGGCCGAAGGTCCGAGCAGGGATGCCAGGAACGCCGACACTACCCCGGAGCCGCTGCCAACTTCCAGACAAATGCACGGACCACTGAATTCGAGCAAAAAAATTACTTCAGCATTGAGGTGAGAACCCCACTTTTTAATTCATTTGAGCTCTTGTGAAGTTTTTGTGGCCCATTTAAAGAGCTCGATTCATTTGGGGGGGCGGCTCGGCGGAGCGAGTGGTTAGCGCGTCGGCCTCACAATGGAAGACCTGGGTTCAAATCCAGGTAGGTCCACCTGTGTGGAGTTTGCATGTTCTTCCCAGGCCTGCGTGGGTTTTCTCCGGGTACTCTGGTTTCCTCCCACATTCCAAAGACATGCATGGTAGGCTGATTGGACACTCTAAATTGCCCCTAGGTATGAGTGTGAATGGGTGTTTGTCCCCTTGTGCCCTGCAATTGGCTGGACACTAATTAAGGGTGTCCCATGCCTCTGGCCCGAAGTCAGCTGGGATAGGCTCCAACACCCCTCGCGACCATAGTGAGGAAACAGCGGTTCAGAAAAAAATGAGATTCACTTGGGAGAAAGCAAACCAGAATTTACGGAATGTTCGTGGAAGCATCACTGACTGATGGCCAAGTGTAAAACATGACAACCGGTCTGGTGTGTGTATCACTCACCTTATCTGCTGAAGTTTTTGAATGTCCTTCTCTAGCGAGTCAAGGAGCAAGAACGAATCCTCCGACGGCTCGTAAACGTCGCAGAAATCTCCTCGCGCCGCATGGTCGTACAGAGGCGTGGGGTAGTTAGCCGACATAGCGAACTAGGCACACACCTCTCTCCTTTTCAGGGTAATCATGGCCACTTTCTGGCGCTAATAACTTTGAATTAAACACAACACGTTTGGGATTTGCCACAACGGCATTTTGCTTACCACCATTGGTATAGTTTGTATCGATCGTGGTTCTAATCGTTAAAGGTGGAATCAACGGCGTAAATAACTGACGGCCATCATGCGACAGAGGAATTTAGAGCGTGCTGCTTTGTAGCCGAGTGAGTGATTATCACTCCTAAAATACTAGCAATTCACAGAAAATCAAATTTTGTATTTGTATGTAGGTAACGTATTATTTTGTCTCTACGGTTTATGACAAACCAATCCGTATACAAATCCTCCAAAATTAAGCTATTTATAGCTACTTCAACGTACATGTCCAATTGGCTCTACTTATCGAATGGCTCTGACGCAAAATGGCCGAGTGAGTGCGCTCATACCTTGTCGGCCTATGGCGTGTACCAGACATCTTAGTTTAGCCACAACTTGACCGGTTTACTTCCTGTAGTTTACACGTCCATGCGTAATGACGTTTTCTACGTAATAACGTAGAACTATGTCTGGTCCTTTGTGGTATGGTGCTGCTATCTGGTGGTCATTTTAGGGACTTACTCTATGAACCTAACCGCTTTAGTTTTTCAAATCAAAATCAAAAGCCTTTATTGTCATCATACAGGCTATTGATTTTGATTTGAAAATTTTAATTGTAAGTTAAAAAAAGAAAAAAAATACTATACTATTGCTTTAAGATGTGTAGATATGAAATAAAAATATATACAACATCATTTGGGACAGCATTTATTTTTTAAGTTTTGTTTAATTTCTGTATCTATGTAGTTCCTGTATGTGTTAAATCAAGGGTGTCAGACTCGGGTTGGTTCGCGGGCCGCGTTAACGTCAACTCGATTTTATGTGGGCTGGACCATTTTTGATATAATATTTAGATTTTTTTAATAAATGAATTAAAAGAACTGGATTAAAATCCCTGAATATTCAGTTTTTTAATAGATCTAAAACAATGTTTATTTTAGCTATTTTTATATATAGATTTTACAAAATGATTTTTGAACTAAAACACAGAAAAATGGATTTAAAAAAATTACATTTATTGATTTAGAAGGGGAAAAATCAGGAAATTGAATATACAGCTATACTCTTCATTTTAATTTGATCCTAAAACAGAAAGTAGGCACTCATGATTTACTTTCCCGGGCCACACAAAATGATGCGGCGGGCCAGATTTGGCCCCCGGGCCGCCACTTTGACACAGGTGTGTCAAATAATAAAAAAGTTAGTACTAAACGACTGACTAGCAACCAGTCTAGGGTCTAGTTATGCCCTCGAGTAATGTTGGCATTAATTTCAAAGGTTAATAAGAACCACATGTACAAAAAAATTGGAGGAGTTAAACAAAGCAGCGGGTAGGTATTTTTCTAACAAGTTCACCCTGTTGATTAGACCAAATTTAGGTACTACTGTCATCCTAGTTTGAAGTATCCCTTTCCCATCTACCTGTAAATTAAACACATCTAAAACTCTTTTAAAAATCTATATTTTTGGCATCTTCTATTTCACTGGCATTAGTAACATAGCTCAGATGGGAAAGTGTCTTCTACTAGCCAACAAGTGTGTGGGAGAGAGATGACCCTGAGACCCATTGACGATATCAAAGGGCACTTGAGCAACATTCTTTTTCATGCCTTTTCGATAGGCCAACGGGAAAGTGCTGTCAAAGTCTTTTCAATTCAGAAAAGTATGAAAGCGAATGCCCGTGGAGACTGAAGGACGTTATTACTTGTACATTCTTCTGTTGTAGCCTCAGTTTGGCTTGAATGTTTAATTTTGATATCAACACAAAGTTAGGTGTGAAGGACCCACACTTACATTTAAGTAGAAGTACACAAATAACGGCTATAGTAAAAGCCTCAGTGTGTCTGTTTTGATGGTTAAAATGCCAGAAATCCGGTTTCAGCCTGAATTTTGACACAATAACCAGATGGAATTGCCTAAAAAATACTCTGGGCAAGGAAGGAAATGTTGATTCTTTATGAACAGACTAGTCGGATGATCCATGCAGAGTCCAGCTGATTAGGGAATTTTTTTTGTCACTATGTCTACGAAGCTATTCTACCTTTTGCTTTTCTGAGGCCAGGATAACAATAGATGAATGAGGAATATTTTTTTAATTTTTTTTGGTCTGACTCACAACATACCCGGTCAGGGACACAAAAGAGAACATTTTCTTTGTGGATGGACATTTTGTCCCAAATGACATGTTTATATTTAAAATGGTCTCTGGATTTTGGGAGGCTTCTGTCAGTTCTATTTCATTGTTTCCAGTTGACCAACTCACCGAAATAGATTACGCACTAGAACATGTTTCCTAAAATAGTCCCCACAAAAAAAATGTTATAGAACATCCAAGTTTTTTTTTAAAGTAATCTTCCTATGAATGTAGCTGGAGATGAAACGGTACTCGGACGATTCGCCGAAAGACGTTTCGCCGACAGACGTTTGGCCCACGGACAGTTCGCCGAACGGACGTTTCGGCGAAACGGGATTCGCGCGCTCGCCCCGCCCCCAGATCGTGTGTACATGTTTTTCAACTTTGGCCCGCGGGCCATATACGGCCCATTACAGATAACATTCATTTAGGAATAACGAGGGCATGTACTGCCCCCCGCTGGACATATTTCTAAATACAAGTACATACTACACTACAATGTGCTGCCATTTTTTTTTATATATTTTATTTTATCCTTGCATTTAAAGTAGTAGCCATTTGGAGATCACGCAGAACAGAAAATAAAGTAGTAGTAACAGTAAATACTACTGTAATGAAATTGTAAATCCAGAAATCCTAATCCAGAAAATTTACACCAGCATAGAAAACGTTGAGATTAATCTTTGAATTAAGGTTCTCAGCAAATCATTTTGAATATATATTTCCTAAAATAATGGGAAATTATTTGAAATTAAACTAGAAGTAAAAGTGTGTTCCATGGCATTTTCAGGTATTGTTCTCTAAGCCCTCTAGTCTGTCCAAGGCACTTAGAATTTCACATAAGTCTTCTAGTGTTGTTTTTTCTCAGTGTCAGACATCAATCCCCAGCTTTGATAAATTACATTGCGTGTCCAAATGGCTACTACTTAAAAAATATATAAAAATTGGCAGCACATTGTAGTACGTACTTGTATTTAGAAATATGTCCAGCGGGGTGCAGTACATGCCCTTGTTATTCCTTAATGAATGTTATCTGTAACGGGCCGTATATGGCCCACGGGCCGAGGTTGAAAAACGTGTACACACACGATCCGGGGGCGGGGCGAGCGCGCGAATCCCGTTTCGGGGAAACGTCCGTTCGGCGAACTGTCCGTCGGCCAAACGTCTTTCGGCGAATCGTCCGGTCACGAGATGAAACAGTCAGAAAAGTACAGTACATATTTACCATATAGCAAATCAAGTATATAAACAAATAACCTAGGTACATTGCATTTACTTGGTGAGCAGCAACCACTAAAATTAACTTTTATCCTTGCAATACCCTGCATATTGTGCTTCTGGCACTAACAAACATGTTTTAATAGGTTTATTGAAAAGGATACGTTGCATTGTGAGTAAAAAACGTGTTGTTTTATGTCAGTTTAGTGGAAATGAGGCTTCAGTTCTAAGACTCCGGCAATGAGAAGCAGTTGTTGAAAATCATTCAAGGACATATGAGTCAGTTAGTTTGGCTCGTTTAAATGCGTATTCGTGGCCCCTTTTATTTTATTCACCATCTTGAGTATTGATGGAATTTGGGCCTCAGCATCTAGGCAGATATTCGTTAGGGAATTTCGACTTCTTGATGTCCTTCCGTCAAATGTACATCTGCAGTCCAAAAAAATGAAGCTTCAAGTGAAAAGACAGAGGTAGCCCATTTTCCCTCTTCCACTTGACATTTCTAAAAAGGATGACTTCAATCACCTGATGAACTAAGACCCTCTTCTCCTTGTGTAAACACATTTCCAGCCTAATGCTTCTGATATTCCTAAATCCTCCTAGCTGGATTAATCTCTTGTCTCTGTATGACCTCGAAGTTGCTCTCGACAAAATCATCGTCTCATTTCAATGCTAATGTGTGGTTATGGCTGTTTTCTAAGCGTAGCGGCTATTTATTATGAATCAGCTTACCCACGAGGCAAGTGCTAATCCGGTCCATCCCGATAGAGCCACTGCGCGCCAAGAGGTCAAGAAGATAATGTTTGAATAGACTCCACTCGTCTTATGATTTAGCGCGTACAGTAGTACGACCATCTGACCTTTAGTGGAAAGTTGCTTTCTCCTTGATTGATCACCCGTCATTTGCAGAACTCATACATTGGGACAGACACTCCCGATTTAGAATCTGGTTGCTTTAACTCATCTTTTTATGTTCTCGTAGTAAAACGTACAATACTTTACTGATATTTAACATTTTATGACGCACCTCTCTCTTTATGGACAACCCTAGCTGGACTTGAGGGGTTCATAAACTGAAGTTCTGCTTTAAAGCTAACAAATAAAAGAGTAATGGTCAGTGTGATGGACTAAATTGATCAATAATTAACAAACGGACTCTATAGTGTACTCCTAATTTTAGGATTTTGTTCTATTGGGTGGTTAGCGCGTCGGCCTCCCAAGCTCTGGGGTCCTGGGTTCAAATCCTGGTTGGTCCACCCGTGTGGAGTTTGCATGTTCTCCCTGGGCTTGCGTGGGGGTCCTCCGGGTACTCCGGTTTCCTCCCACATTCCAAAAATATGCAAGGTAGGCTGATTGGATGGGTGCGAGTGTGCATGGTTGTCCGTCTCCTTGTGCCCTGCGATTGGCTGGCAACCAATTCAGGATGTCCCCCGCCTCTGGCCCATAGTCAGCTGGGATAGGCTCCAGCACCCCCGCGACCATAGAGAGGTAAAGCGGTTCAGAAAATGAATGAATGAATGTTTTATTGGATTTTGGTTTGGCTGGCCTGGTACTCGGACGTTTGGTCGCCGGACGTTTGGTCGCCCGGACGTTTGGTCGCCCGGACGTTTGGTCGCCGGACGTTTGGTCGCCGGACGTTTGGTCGGCGGACGTTTGACAACATGACAGAGAGTTTACTGTTGAAACCAGCTCTCAAAATTATATTCATGAGAGAGAGTTTAATATCTAAATATCTACTATTGAAACCTGCTCTCAAAATTATATTCACCCAGGGGACCAAACTTCCGGGCGACCAAACGTCCGGGCGACCAAACGTCCGGCGACCAAACGTCCGGTCACGGGCTGGCCTAACCTAGCAGACACTCTCACCTATTTTTAGACCTTACATTAATATATTTGTTCCACTAATTTGCAAAAATGTATTCCCAAACACCTACAGTCTTCATTTTCCTCTCGGCACCTTGATATTCATTTATGTATGTATTTATTTGTTTGTTCCACCAGATTTTTGCTTCCATGTTAATCGAATCTTCCCAAAAATGGGAATCATAATTTCTACATTAAGCATTGGGTTTGATTAATGAACCGATCAGATTTGAAAATTGCTTTGGACAGCCACTTTGATGCTCCACAGTACAGTCCATATTTTTTATGTCATCTGATTGGTTGGTCAGAGCAAGCCAAGTTAATTTGACCGTCGAAAAAGCATCTCTGGTGAATACGCAGGCAATGCATCTTATTGATTTGTGTAGATCCATATTGAATCTGCTCCACTCCAAACAATGTATAACCTACACATTCTGACAAGATAGCGCTCGTATCTAAAGTGGTTTAAAACTAAATATACCTTTTAATAACAACAATGGATTTTACTTGGTTAAATAAAAATCCAATTGTAGCATTAGTTATTTATACAGAATTAAATGCACATTTAGTTAATAGGTTTATTGAATTTGAACAATATGAGGAAAGGTGCTACTAATATGTCCAAACAGAAAATAACAGAAAAGAAGCCTACAAATAAAATGTAGCCAGCCACGAAAAACACCGCAACGGTTAAGATGTCCTGTTGTCCAAACACAAAACGCGTAGCGACACCCAATTCAAACCGAAACATGTGGTGCGCGGCTTTGTCCATGAATACAAATCCCATTGCTTGCCACTATCAATTACCACTTAAAAAATGCTTGTGTGGAAGAATTCTCCGAGAGAGGTGTGACATGTTTGATAAGCGCCTGGCGCCTCACATACAGTAAATAGTGCGCACAGAAAAGCGGTCATTCCAAGTTGTCTGTAGCCCAGATTGTGTGAAAAGCCTTTTTTTCCTTAGAATGTTTTTAGCAAGTGTGTCATCAAGTTGTTCTCTTTTTAACCATGACAGCAGCAATCATTTTTGCCCTTTCTTCCTTCGCTTTTTCCAATAATAAATGCTTCTCTTGACATTCGCCTCCACGAAGTAACCAGCACGAATTGAGACACTCGTTCAATCACAAATGCTGTGACTGAAAGGTGGTCTTTAGTTTAAGATTTCGGCAGTCGCAACCTGCTATTAGCTCATGTCATCTGCTGTTCACCTGTCACTACAGTTGAGCGTTTCCACAATAACACATAGGAGACATGTTCTCGACGGGGACAACGATTTCCTGTTCGACGGTGACTGCAAAACACCTTTCACAAACACGCGCAAGGTCACGGTGACAAGGATGAGGCACAAATCTGACGTGACGTTTGGGGACCATCTGTCATTTTGTCACCACGGACAGCTGTTAGCAGCGCCAAATGGCTGGATTTGAGATTGTGTAAAAAAAAAAAATATATATATATATATATATATATATATATAAATATCTATATATAAAATATATATATATATATAAATATATATATATATATATGTATATATATATATATATATATAAATATATATATATATATATATATATATATATATATATATATATATATATATATATATATATAAATATATATATATATATATACGTATATATGTATACCGTATTTTCACGACTATACGGCACATTGTATTTTTAGCCACAGTGTCAATAACGAGTGCTATTTCTGTATTTTACACAAAGGACGCACCGTTTTTATAGACGCAGCCAGGCATGGCAAAACATACACCAGCTTAAACAGACACGCTACACCCACACGTTAAAAAACACGTTTTTAAAAAGGCAACAGAAGCAAAACTGAGTTCGGTTGTACTTTATTTAGCCATTTTACATTGTACTCACGTCATCATCACCCACAAATCCATCAAAGTTGCTTCGTAAAGCTGTGTTGATGCCGCCAGGCCACAATCCATTCGCAAATAGTAGCTAGCTACTAGCTAGCATCCATGCTTCGTAAAGCTGTGTTGATGCCAATCACCAGGCCACAATCCATTGGGTGTATTGACAAAAGAACTATATATCCCAGCAGTCACTGCGCAGTACTTTTTCTACGGGAAAATAGTAGAGTCGGGGGCTGCTTGCCGTAGTTGTGAGAGCTGTAGAGGATGGTGTACCCTATCGACTGATTTATTTTATTTTATCATGATAACAATTTTAGTATTGGTCCATATATAAAGCGCACTGGATTATAAGGCGCCCTGTCTATTTTGGAGAAAATTTAAGACTTTTATGTGCGCCTTATAGTCGCGAAAATACGGTATATAAATATATATATATATATATATATATATATATATATAAATAAATAAATATATATATATATATATATATATATATATATATATATATATATATATATATATATATATATATATATATATAATCTTACCCTCAATAACTATTTTACGTCTATAAAGCCTTTACTGCAGCTTCAGCTTCGACGCATAAAAAAGGCATCAATAAAAACCCTGGCGGCCCGGCAGCTGAGTGGTTAGTTTGCATGTTCTCCTCGGGCCTGCGTGGGTTTTCTCCGGGTAATCCGGTTTTTCCTCCCACATACCAAAGACATGCCAGGCGGGCTCACTCTAAATTGATCCTAGCTATGAGTCTGATCGTGAATGGCTGTTTCTCTCCTTGTGCCCTGCGATTGGCTGGCCACCAATTCAGGGTGTCCCCTGTAAGTGTACTGTTTATTCCTTACACCTCTATGATGGCACTTGTGTGGGTGTGAAGTATCCACACAGGTTCTTGCTATTAAAAATCAACACCAGACCAGTTAATGTGTTTTCATTAAAAAATGGAATTTATCATTATAAAAAGAACAAGCTAATAGAGCAAATCCTTGAATACTGAATGCTGACTTTTAACTATAGAGAAAATAGAAAATAGAAAATGACTCACTTTGCTGACAAACAGCTTGTTATGGCGTCGACAAGCTGCTCCTTTTTGGCCGTTTTAGCCACATTCTTGATGTTTCCCAGAAGTCTGTGCTCGTTGAGGAACTGAAACAAACAATGGAATGATTTCTTTTTAAAAATAAAGAGTTATAGGTAACGCAATGTAGCCAATTTGTTAGCAAACATTTTTCTGTCTCCATCCACGTAGGGCTTCATCACACAGACGAGGCATGCTCTCGTCAAAATGCACTCTTAAAATGAAAACTGGGGCTTCGAAATCCCCAAATGACAACGTACCGAATGCGCTGCATTGTCTTGTGGGAGCTTTATCGGGTCTTTCTTTGGTAAATCGTCACTTCTGAGCTGCTCTGTAGTCCACTCCTGAACTGACTCCTGGCTCATCCACCATTGTGAAGGTTGGTGGGGGCCATTTGAACTCTGACCTTGGTCATGCATATTAAAAATAGACACAAAAATACATTGTTTTCATGATAATGTGTATTTAAATCTACAACCATATCCATTTCTTCTCCTCCGCTATTAAATCAACACAACAATATATTTGCTTCTGCAGCTAGCTCCACATACAGTTTGGTAGCTCTGGCTAATCACTAGCCAATCATAGTTTGTGAAAGCAATGACCTATCCCTACGCCTGCGAGAGGGCATTGGTGTCGCCAACACGAAATCTGATTGGTTAAAGCAACAGTTTTATCAACACTTATTTTATGCTCAGGGCCTGCAGAACTGATTGTGAAGGCCTCAAGGCAGATTTCTGACCCTGGCAACAAATAATGGCTGAAATGTGATTGGTTAAATGCTTGAATATGAAAACGCACATGTGGAAGCAGTGCAGTCAGGCAAAAAGCAATGAAAGGAATTTGACAGACAATTTGGAATGATTTAAGCTCTGGGGTCCTGAGTTCGAATTCAGGTCACGCCCACCAGGTGTGTGGAGTTTGCATGTTCTCCTGTGTGGGTTTCCTCCGGGTACTCCGATTTATTTAGTCTGGGAAACCTTTTCTGTCCTTGACGTGCACACTTGGTTCATTTCTATACATGACAAGGCCCCAAGTCATGCAAATCCTTCATCTTTGGCCAGAGAAGTTCCACATCCCTCGTTATCCTTTTTGGCAAACATGAACCGTTTCCTTATATCTGTTTCTCATCATGTTGCCCTCTCATTGTCCTGAAGTTACTCGGCCTTCAATGAGCAGACTCTGGGAGCCTCTGTTTATTTGTGTGCGTGTGCTTGCAGGGATTGTTTTTGAGATCCTCCAATCTTGAAACAATTTCTATGCAAATGCTATGACCCGGTTTAGAGTAAGCTGCTTGGGTTTGCCGCTTATATAGCAACATAAAACGTCACGGATGCTCGTGGTAATTCTTGTCAGGTGTAGTGTTTGAATTCCGTTCACGCCATGGAAACCAAAATAGTTTGTCACTATTGAATACGTGGTTGTCCTGGTAATTATTTGTTAGAAACATGAGAGAAGTATGCAAGATAAAATGATGCACAGTGCATAATTGTCATCTGGTCAAAAATGTCAAAAGCATTTATTTGAACTTTTTTTTTCTTTAGAAAAGGAAAACATGAAATATCTTTTTAAAAATCTTTTAATGGCCCCCCAGTTTGAAACCTGCCAGACTCTTTTAGATTCAGGAAATTATAAGGTATGATTGCTCGTGTTATAAGTATGAAGTCCAGTGTTTCATCCAGCCATGGAAACTGACTGCTAGTCTGTTCCATGGCACTTCATAAAGACTTCTAACCTTTATGCTCCTATTCTTATGCTGAGTGGGAACAGCAGCCTGATCAAGCCAGGCTAATTTTCCACAAAAATCGCCCGACTATTTTCCATGCTGCTTCAATGACTTTGTACCTCAATTTGAAACGGCACGAAAATCCCCTCAGGACACGCCGCTTGCTTGCAGTAAGCACTTGCGTCTTACTCAGAGACACTTGAACCTGTTGCCGTAGAGTGCCTCCACTCTCCGCCATTTAGTCCACTTGTCAAAACGAAAAAAGCAAGTCATTTTCCCAGCTGGACCCCTTCATTGGCGGCAGTTCGCGAAAGAGGACCAACACAATCGTCAAGCAAAAGGGAACAAGAGATGTTTACGAGCTTACGTCTTTAATTAGCTCCCAGTTCGGGAAGCTCTGTGGCCCCTAGGTGCGAGTAAATTGTTTTATTTGGACTCAAAACAAGCCCGGGCGCGTCCCCAAACTCTTCAAAAGAATGCCGTGACCCTTTGCCTGCGGTCGTGAGTAGTAGTACCATTATTAATCCTCAAGCGTCAAATAGGAATACGGTATGTTGCTAAGCAACCAGACTTTACTGGAAACTGTACAAGAAAGTGATAAACATCAGAGGATTTACTTCATTGTTGGAACATCTTTTCCCATTATGAACCTATATGTCATACGGTGGCTTAATGTCGATTGGTCGCCTCCTGATGGCGAGGCACTCAGAGGAAAGAGATGTAGGGGTGACCACGAAGCGACTATCAGCTTGAATTTTCTATGGCGTAATGCAAAGCAATTCGTGTAGGTAGGCGTTTTCGTCTGAAATACTCTTGATTTCTTCATTATAAAACAGACAAAGAACGTTCATAAAAGCCTTTTTCACATGAAACAACGTTTTGACTAGCGTGACAAGATGAGCCATTGTCCAATCAGCAGACATTTTTTTAAGGTACCTCTCACGAAAAAGTCCTCTAACGGTCTTGTCCAGCTCGCCACCAATACAGGCTGTTCCCATATTCTCATTTCATTTTCTGAACTTCTTTATCCTCACTAGGGTCGCTGGAACCACTTTATCCTCACTAGGGTCGCTGGGGGTGCTGGAGTCTATTCCAGCTGACCTTGGGCCAGAGGCGAGGGACACTCTGAATTGTTGGCCAGCCAATCGCAGGGCACAAGGAGACAAACAACCATTCACGCTCACACTCAAACCTAGGGCAGTAAGACAAAGGAAACGGTGATCGATTTTCGGAGGAATCATCAACAGACCACTCAGGTGAACACCCAGGGTGCAGACATTGAAATCGTGGAGAATTTTAAGTACCTGGGTGTTCACCTCAACAACAAACTGGAATGGTCCACAAACATTGTGAAGCCGATGCACTAACCACTCAGCCGCCGGGCCACCGCTGTTCCTATAGTTAACTGAGATAAGCAGCTCCAACACCCCAGCATGGAAGGTGAATGAAATACTCAAGACGAACAGTATATACAACTAATATTATTTGAGATTTGGAACGTTAGCTGGATGAGCAACAGGAAGAAACATATGACAAAACAGACAAGGTCAAGCAGAAACTGGGGCACATTGTATGTATGTGATGTGATTCCTGTGATGCTTTTTCTCCTTTGGTGAAAAACTATCGCTTTGCACAAGACCTTGGCACACTGAACAAAACCCAAACGTTGAATGCAGACATTTGTCGAGGTTGCCGTTCAGTTATTTTCACAGTCTAGCCCTCAGGCTCATTGCCTGTTCATTGGGGTTCACCCCGGTTGATGAGGGGTTGCTTTCCTTTGCCTTTGAGTTGGTCTCACGGGAGCATGAGTATCCACTTTGATCAACTCTCTTATTTTAAATATGATAGATAGAACCTTATAATAGATGGGGCCTGCTTTTGGAATTTGTTTTGAAATCCTATTTTGAGACGCTAACACTAGTTTGAAACCATAAACCTAATTTAAAACCCCCATTGGAACCTCTAAAGTGGGATTTAAATCCTACTTTGAAACCCTAACCCTATTTAGAAACCAACATTTGGGTCCTTTGCCTTAGTTTGAAATCGCATTTGAAACCTCAAACTTAGTTTTAAACCCTAATTGCAGACTCTAAACTGGGTTTGAATGAAAGCCGCAAAATGCTAAAGAAGAAATCAAAATACAGAATTATTATTTGATGTTGTTTGAATTGGACATTGAGCATAATGTCATGCACAATTATAATCTCCACTCCGAAACCTTTCCCCAGAAGTTTGTCAAGTTCAATATGCTAATGAACCTCTAGAAATCCATTTGAGTTTTTTTAAACACCACTCTTGTCTTTTCCATCCAGGATCATATGAGCTGTAAACCTAGAAGGCTTGTTCATAGCACAACACGCCGATGCCGACAGCACAGAAGCACGCCACAGTCACAATTGGACTCGGTCAACGTGCCTGCAGTGGCATGCTCCAAGTTAGTCACCCCTGTATGAAGCATGAAGAGGTTGTTGACACCGTGACGCTCCAATGATCCAACATGGGGCAAGCAGTCCATGCTTGGCGAGGCGCGGCTGGTCTGCGCGGGTCGATGGGGATTTAGCAGCAACGCTGGCGGACTTTCGGGGTAAGCAGCGTGAGTTTCATTGTTGACACATGCCCCTCGCCCAGGGACAGTATAAAAACATGAAGCAAAGAGATTGGCCGGCAGCCTAAAGTCCCTCACTGGGAGTGTAAGAGTGAACTCCATTAACGTGAGTGCAGAGTGAAATGAGAGGAGAAGGCGGCCGTGATTGGCTCGACGGGGTGGTGGCCATTATGAGAAGGAAACATAGTGGCAGACAGATTCTTTGTCAATAGTTCACACGATGTTGGAGGACATGCACCGAACAAGAAACACAATGGGAACCCTTGATATCCATCAATCCATTAACCACTTATCCTCTTCAGGCATACGAGTGAGTTGCAGCCAATTTGGGGTGGGCTAAACATCGGGCCTGTCGGGAAAGAAAGACAAATATTTGCACGTACTCACATTCGTGCGACTGGTCATTGAAAACAGCGATTCAAAATTTGGGGAGCTAAGGCATCCCTTTTACAAATTTCACCAAAATAATTATTACTTGTACAGTGGTACCTCGTCACACGACCGCTCGTCATACATATATTCTCGTTTTACGATGGAAATTTCGATCGAATAATTCGCCCGTCATGCGATCAAAATTTCGTGATGCGACCAAGCCTTTTTTGCATATCTTTCGTGTACAACAATATCTACGAGCACTGAACGATTAATTCAGACGAGTTTCTACTACGCATCGACCAGGAAACGCACAACGCGCATGCGCGGGCAAAAAGAGGGCTTTTTGAGTAATGAAGTATACTCGTGCACACAACGCCAATAGGCAATGGTACTCTTTCTCAGAATGAAGCTTCATTACCCACAATCAATACGTGGGTAAGCTCAGTTGTTGCATTTCCTGTTATTTTTATTATCTAATACGAGGAGTATTATATTACTTCTCGTTCGCTGCTCCTAAGAACATCAGCGGCACCGGCTCGCAATTCCCTCTTTGTAATATTTCTGGTCGCAACTCTCTCTCATAGGCGCCCTTCAAAGCGGTTGCAACCAGAGCCTTTTCAACGAGGGAGTTGCGAGCCGGTCTTTATGAGCACCGGAGCGATCGCTAAAATGTACTACAAGACTATTTCTCGTTGGCAAGTGGTCCTATTGTGAGGACATTTGTGTGAATCATTTTCGGAATATTTTGAAGGGAATACGTAGTACAACAGCAAACAGCCCATCGATAGCGAACGTGAGGGTGGAGGCGTGGCAAACCGCCAACCCGGAAAACGAAGGTAACAAAAGATTACAACAAAATTAGAATTCAGTTTTGTGTAAAGTTACATTAAACGTATGTTTGAGTGTCTGTCCAAGTTAATTTAAATTTGTTTGTTCCGTTTACGAGTGCGTTGTCGTGGGGAAAAAAATGAATGAATGAATGAACATCATTCTGCAGCCATCTTAAAATGTCGCCCTTAGCCAATACAGACCTTACATACTTTATAAAGTGCAATGTTTCAACCAAAATTAATAAATGACGTCAAATAAGCAAATTGGGCACTAGAAGAATGATTAGATTGCAAAAGATGCCACGGAATTAATGTCAAAATCTTACCACTAATGATGGAATGAGCAGCTCTTTGAGAATTGAGACAGGACAAAATTTTCCCAACAAACAGGACACACTTCATCATCAAACTCCCTCGTTCATGACATCAGTCCACTTTTTTTTCTGCACGTAATGCTTCGGGAGCACATGCAATTATTTCAAGGCGGATGTGCAACGCATGGAGGGCGCAGACAGATGGGAAATGTAATTACGGGATTTTCCAGCGCTCTGAGTGGGGAGAAAAAAAATCATGTCACAAAAGAGCTCATGAAAGCAAGACAGCCACATTTGTCTTATGAGCCTGGAGAAATTAAATCACATGCTATTTACATAGGTTGTATTCTTTTGAGATTGCCTTTCAGCCCCAGTGATGAGTATTTATAGGAGATGTGATGAGATATTCCTGATAAAAAGGTGTTAGTGGGGCATAGATGAGAGAAAATTGAAATAGGATTTTAAACACTCTGACACCTTTGTACGCATTGGAGAGCTCCAGCACAGGTGATAGTTTCAAAACCTGCAGGGAATGGTTAAAGGCCTAAATTAAAGAATATCAGTTGAGGGAATACAGGAAAATTGAAACCTTATGAACACTGAACAATTCCAAAATGAGACCGACTGGGTTAGGATCTTCTCCCTTTCTTATCTTTTGCATGTTTCAGTAAATTGCTACCTGTTAAAAATATAATGAGATCCCCAACAAAGAAAAAAAACACCCTTCTGTCATGACAGTCTTTCAGTCTTCACGGATTTGCACCTTTTGTAGGACTCATTTTGACCCAAGAAAGTTACGGAGAGGCTGAGTGAGTGTATCCAATAGCACAATGCACAGAGCCAATCGACCGAAAGGGAACTATAAAAACTACAACTGCTACTTAATAAACTGTAACCCATAGAAATGGAACTCCACTCTGAACCAAGACCACCCTAATTGGACAACTCTGCCATGTGGATGACCTCTCGATGACCCAAGCACACTGCCTATTAAATCCAAAACACAAACGAGCACCAAATAATATATCATATTTGCCGGGTTGGTGCTTTTGTGTCGTGAACCTGCCGATGCATTCATGTTTGAGTGTATGTTTTCAGGCAGTAAAGGGGAATCAATGAGGCCCCTCTCATGCAGATGGCTCATTGACCAATGGGAGTAATGGTCCATGGATAGGCAGCAAGCCATTGACTGCTTCCTTGGATGGCCGGAAAGACAGATGGGGATGAGATCAGTGACTCAATTCACCTCCATCATTCAAAGTTTAGCTCTTTTTTTAAGACGTCTAGCAATACACTCAAGCATATTGAAGGCCTCACAACTGCCCACTGTGCCAACAAAGCCAGACAACCAAAACTGAGAACCTGTGAAACCTGACAGGATTAAGCAGTCCGTCTCATTTAAGTATATTGTATTCTCATAACGGCACCAGGTGAACAAATGGGGCAGTAAAACAAAATTATGATATGCAACTGTTAGAATTATTATGGAATATTCTATATGTGTTGTAAGCATTTTTCAATAAGTAATAAGGCTATAAACCAATTCATGGAACCATGGACACTTTTCCTCCACATCGTCTCCTCAAGGCCCCACAGCTCGAGGACACATTGTTTTCACACACGCTTTTCGGCAGAACACAACGGGACTGTTTTGACGGGACTCCAGCAGCAGATGGCGATAATCGCATTATTGTTTGAAAATACGGCTTTGCTTACAGTATAATACTGCTTTGTTTACCTTGAAAGCATTCCTCACACTGTTGTTTTTCTAACCAGCGAGGGTGTTATTGTACTGATTACATAACCATGTTTTTCGAGTGTCGCGATTAAATACAATGATTCAGTTACTGCAATTCAGAATGCACTGGGGACTAAGACGGCGTCACATTGCATCTCCTTCGAAGTTGTAGGCAGAGTTTGTTGAAAGATGTTTTTCCTTTTTTAATTAAATATTACTAATAATGATTTAAAAAGGTTTGAATCATTATTCCAACAGCAACGTTCCCTGAAAAGCTCATTGGTATTCGTTGTATTACTCAACCCAACATGGTCAAGGCCAATATACTTCTGTATTGGAGGCTATCAGTGAGTGAAAGGTCGCCATGATTCTGAACAAGGAAACTGTGGAAAGGCTCATTATTACGACACTGTGCTAGTAGTACAAACGAACAAAATGTCAAAAATAAGTGCACAAGAATGCCAAATGTCAAAAATAATATTTCGGAGTGGGTAAGGAGAATTTTCAGATTTCCTAAAGGCATTTACCAGCTATACGTACAAAAGTAAAGCGCAAAATGATCCATTTTCTAATGCTTTTGAAACACCTTTATTCAATAGTTAATTCTTGCAAAGAGCAGTCAACTATTACTCACATATTTGTTTTGTGCACAAAGTTAACACACTGCTTGAAACAACTGATGAAAATGCACATGTGTCGTTGAAAAGGAAGTGAGGACCCTAATTAACTTTCAAAATAATTGAACTTATTTAGAACATCACATTACGTTTCGAAATGAATCATCATGGTAAGTTAAAATGGCAAACTTTCAATATTGTAATGTAAATTAGTGAAAAAAATGCTTGATTCTTTTTTTTATTTACGTAGTTTTGACACAAAATGGTTATTTGGTATTTTGCTAAAAACGGGCATAGTAAACTACGCAAGATTGGTAGTATTTTCCAGTTTGCAGGCATGCCTCTTTTGACCCAAGCAAAAGGCATAGAATTTAATCTAAATTTGGATATTCATGCTTCAATATCCTTGCTTAGCAGTCAAGCAAGAGGTGGATTCCTTCTTAACCCTGTGGGTGGAAAGGCAAAATCCATCCTTGCGATGCTTACCCCCTGCAAGAGCTGAAAGGTCACTCAGCTGTCAGGAAGTAAAAGTCAATACCTCAACCTTTCAGGCATGTCTCTATACTGTGTGTCACCGTCACAGCTACACAATCTCTGTCAGGCTGCTCGCTGCATGCTAGATTCACACTTCTGGCTGACAAGCCACATCCTTGTTGACGGCCACAACCAGCATCCCTGAGACCGGCTTTCCTACCCCAGAGCAAATGTATTGAGGCTCTGCTCACTCTGCCACAGAAATCCAAAAATAATGATGTACCCCAGGTCCAGACATCTGTATATTATTCTTTCTGCCAACTCTCTGTATGGACAAAAACGGTTAAAATGTGAAGCACCGATGACTGACTTCAGCATAGGGTACTCGGCCGTTTGGTCGCCCGGAAGGTTATTGATAATTACCATTTAAAATTGTTGCTCAAATTCCCTAAATACAAACTGCGAATTACTATTTAGTCATACTTAATGCCCTATTAATTATTCCAAATTTCCCGGACTTTTATTGTTTTTCGTTGGAGAACTTGTTAAGACCCTGACTGACGTAGCTTCTTAAAGGGACAACGCATGTACATACAAACTCTTATACACTCACACATCCGCTCAGTGAAACTGCTCAGGGCCATTGTTGGCTTTTATTGATGCGTAGACCGTATTGTTTTACCTTGTTTTGTCGCCGGTCTTTTGGTCGTCGGTCGATTGGTCGCCGGTCTTTTGGTCGCCGGTCTTTTGGTCGCCGGTCTTTTGGTCGCCGGTTGTTTGGGTCCGGGCGACCAAACGTCCGCGACCAAACGTCCGCAACCAAACGTCCGCGACCAAACGTCCGCGACCAAACGTCCGCGACCAAACGTCCGGCGACCAAAAGTCCGGTCACGAGCATAGAGTATATAACTGTGATCATTACATCACCTTAAGTCAGTACTTCTCAATTATTTGATGTCACGTTCACACCCATACTTAGGGGAAATTAAGAGTGTTCAACTAGCCTACCTTGCATGTTTTTGGGAAGTGGGAGGAAACTGGCATACCCGGAGAAAACTCACGCAAGCCTGGGGAGAACATGCAAACTCCACGCAGTGAGGACCAACCTGGGCTTGTCCGCAGAACTGCGAGGCCAATTTCTGCAAATGATTGCTTTTGGGGCTCCCTTTTTTCGGCACAGAAACACAGCGGTCGAAATTTCAGAGTGAAGCTGAGCGCTACATACGCATCATCATATTTCCTCATTTTGGCTTTCGGGTGAGTTATGTTTGACTTACTGACTGCGTTCCTCTCTGCCTTTCTTTGCATCCCTGAAAAATATTTTCCAATGGTGTCGCCGACTCGCTAGTTCTGCTCAGTGCCGTTTCTTCTTCTTATCCCTGAGCGAACTCTGACAGTGAGCGCCCCACTGCTATCCACCGAGTGCTTGTACAAATGACACTTTATTCTAGCCTGGCAAAAAGTGTTTTAAAGTCACAAGCTCCCAGGAATCCCCCCCCCCCTTTCAACTGGAAAATTTGGTTACTGTATTTACTCGCATATTAGCCGCCTCTTCGTATAAGCCGCATGCCTTAAAATTGTTGAATTTTACAATTTCTCTCGTATCTCCCTGATTCACAATTTGCACCTCCATATTCATGGTTTTAATAGGGAGTACAAATGTGTTACTTTGAAGGGAAAATCTTAAGAAAAATAATTTCCCGTGGTATTTCTGAGATACTGTATGAATTGAAAGGATCGTCTGCTGGACTGCATATTCCGAAAGGGTGTTGCCTGCACGTGGACAAATTCAAAAAGGAAGTCAGGTGAGCAGTACAACCAGGAAGTGCGTCCTTAGCGGTCTAGTTTGTCATCCCTAGGTAGGATGGAGGCGCCCTGAGTGAACAATGGCCACGAGGAAATACAGTAACTACAAAAATGATGGTGGCACAGTGTTGCCGTTGGTTAGAGTGCATAGATAAACACGCCCATGCAAAACATGGCTTAGTAACCTAAAGGAAATTAATTTAATATGAGTCCAAGTCAATGGTTTTGTATTAAAAGCGGTATGAGTCCGGTAAAAGTTAAACGTAAGCTGAGTGGAAGGCTGGATTTCAAGTTTTAAATCACAGCAAACAGTCACAGGGATTTTTTTGTGGTAGAGTATAGGGCAGTATAAGGCTAATTGTATTTATTTTCAACTTGGAAAACAAAGTGCAAGAACACAAAGAATTATAGAAAGTTAAATCCCAAAGAGATCTTTGGAAAATGAAGAACATAAAGGCACGCACCATGACAAAAACAAAAAAACAAGAAGACTTGACCTCAGAGACGAGGTGCCTGGAAACATATACCACATGGGGGAAAAAGCGATATATATTTTTTGAAATCTAGACATCAATCATAACAGAAAAGCAATTCTGAACAAAAAGGCATTCTTAAAAGGTAAAAGGCAATTTATTGTTTCATTGAGGCCCAGTAAGAAACAACAATATTTCATTTAAAGAATGACACTGGCAAAAATGATTTACATAAAATTTTACGGTAATTAAAAAAAAAAGAGGAATGAAATAAGTACCAATGTCCTAGCTCTTCCTACCCAACAAATAAAAATAAAACTTTATGGTGAAGCATGTATTTTTCGGATATCAAGGAATATTTTGAATATGTTGGCCACATTAGTGTACAATTCCAAAAGATATCCGAAATATTTGCTCAAAAAAATTATGCGTAACATGAGGCTATTGGTAAGGCTATTATTTGGAAGTTGGTCCACCACTGCAGAATTTTATGAGCCTTGACAGGATTTCAAAAAAGAAAATCATGTGACATTTCAGACAATTGACTCCTAGCTTCGCAATAGCCAATGAACAGCTCAACAACGGATGTATCTCTGGATTATTGGCGGATTTTGTACCGACGGAGAAGCTTGCTCTTGATAAGCTTGTATTTCTTGTCCTAACGATAGCGGTCATGTCGGCTTTTTGACACACCATAATAGAAAGGAGGAGAATGTGGAGGAGACTAGATGGAGACAAACTGTACGGGCAAAGAGAAACGACAACCTCAAATAACGGAGGGCCCGATCCTAGTTCAAAAAAAGAAAATATCAATTCCAATTCTATTCACGCACTATGAGCATCATCCTAGAAAGCACGCATAACATAAATTGACGAACAATCGGATGCCTACAAACTCAAATAATGTCAATTAAAGAGGCCAATTAATACAATCCCTCAAAGCCAATTGTCCATTAGCAGTGATGAGCATAGCGACTCCTTACTACAACGATTATTGATTGGGTTTCAACTACACTAATAGTCTCATTACTACCCCCCAATTGGTTCATTTGGTTGACATTCTACAAATGGTAAAAACGCTCTTTGATTTCTTTTATAGGTGCATGTAAATCAAGTCTTGAGAATTTCATCTTTCACCTAGGGAAAAATTCTGTTCATTGCACTCATAAAAACAGGACTTATTCTTTATGACACCTGAAAATTCATCCTTACGACGATTCATGAATTCAGAAACAAGAAAGGAAGGACTTACATTTTGGTGTGTATGTGACATACTAGAGTGTTTGATTTATTAGTGTGACATGCTAGAGTGTTTGATTTATTAATGATTGCATGTAAAGAAGCTATGACGAGTTTGGATTGAATGTGTGTATCGGTGTTCGATTGGTGATCCTTGGATCCACATGACAAGTGTGGGGCATGTTAAAGTAGATCGGTATTCGATTATTGATGTCTTAGCAAATAGCTTGAGGCACGGGAGGTGTGTTGAATCATTACAGTAAAAGTTTGGATTGAAGTAACAACAACATCTCGCTGTTCTGATTATTTCCCCCTGTGTGTCAAGGTATGCTGTTTGTTGTAAAGGTTGTTTTGAGTTTGGGGTTTGTAATATACACTGTTTAGCGTGTGAGAAAAGAGATAATGGTTATTAATGTTTATTTACGTGTGAATTACGGGCGTGAATGTGAGAGTCTCGGGTCACGCACATGGAATAGCATTTAGCACGCTACCTTCGGCCACCATTATCGTTGACAGTGTCTATAACGGTCATAGAAATGATGTTATATTATTGATATTGCATTGTTTGCCCTGTTGAATAATAGTAGGACTACTAGAAGTTGTAAAAGTAAAAGATATAACAAGTTATGACCGTGTGTTGAACGAGTGTGTGTGTGCATTGGGTTTTGGGTTCTAAAGTGTTGAATATATATATATATTTATATATATAGGTGTAATTGTACATTATGTTTTGGGTTCTAACGTGTTGATAATGTATATATATGGGTGTAATTGTATGTTATGGGTTTTTGTGTTAATTGATTACAGTAAAAGTTTGGATTGAAGTAACAACAACATCTCGCTGTTCTGATTATTTCCCCCTGTGTGTCAAGATCGAATGCAGGGTGTAACATGTGTCATTGGTCCTTTTGAGGCCAAAATGTTAATTCAAACCTAACACCGGTGTTTGACTTTTTTCTAAAAAGACTACTGCCTGTTGTCTCAATACAACAATATGAAGCATTTTTTTGATGATTCATAATTTTACAGTGAATGGATGATGCATAAATGATGAAATAATTGTAAAATGAAGCATTTTTTTATGATTCATAATTTTACAGTGAATGGATGATGCATGGATGATGCATAAATGATGAAATAATTGTAAAATGGGGCAATTTAGATGACTAATAATACTCCATTAAAAAAAACAATGACAGGGCCAATTATTTAAAAAAAACTGATGTTAGTTAAGAGAAACAAACAAAAAAGTAGGACAAGAAAATAAATAATGATAAATTAATGTAATGAGGGGTTAAAACAATGTGCGGCGTAATGTGAAATTCTAAAGAATAGCAATGGTCAGATGCAAGAAATGTGCAGATCGTAGATAAGAAACATGTTCTTTGGGTGTTTATCCAGATTGTCTGTGACTCCCTCGTGTCTGTGCTTTATGTCTAGGTGAAAAAGCAGAACTGACAGCGGCACAACAGAGTTTGATCATTCTTTGATCGTTAGGCATGACAACCACCTTCAATACCACTTTGAAGCAAAAGGTTACAGAGAAATTCGAGATAGGGAAAGCAGAGGTGCAGGCATCACAACAGACAGCATTCCTACGACATGAAAAGAAATGCCACTGCTCGGTTGGTCCTCACAATGTCTCCCCAGACTTGACCAGACAGAGATTTTAAGAACAATGACGTGCATAGCGAGAGCAGCAATATGTAGCAGGTGAGCCACACTATTCTGTTTTATGATAGAAATGGATTGGCCTTCTTTGGAGAGAAAATATGCAGCAATATTTAATGTGAAAGGACTGTTTTTTTGTCCCAGCGTGATAGCAAACGCTCCAGCAATACCATCAAAACTATTTTTTTGTCTTGCAGGTGTTGGCTATGCATGTGTGTTTGGGGGCAGAAGTTCTTCAAAGGTTTTGGGGGCAAAATATAGAAGAGTTGGTGCTGCTTTTTGGTAATGAATCATGGAGAAAAAACAGAAATGAAAAGCACTATTTTATCAGTATCGTAGATTGTCTGCCCTTTCGCGTGACTTGATTAATAACAATTTCTTTCATGCAGATACAATGAATTAACAGAGTTTATAAACAATGCAGCTGATTCTGCAAAAAAGAGAAAAAAACAGACAAAAGAGGAAGGAAGCATCAGTATGCTCAGGTGTTCGGCTTTCGGCTTCACGAACACCATGTGATGAAAACGCAAAATCCTTTTTCAATTTTAATCTCTGCTCAAATTGATAAGCCTGCGACCCGAAATGGCTTTCCGACACGTAGCTTCTGAAAGACTTGAAGCTCAATGTAATTTGCGTTAGGAACTTTCCTCGCCTTTTTGTTTTGTATGACAGCTCATAATATACCTCTGGCTCAAAACAGTGTAAGTATAAATGACATCAGTTGCCATACATGTAGATAGCAAGGTCTCACGCCTCGTTTTAACTATTGTTTTTGGCATATTCTGAGATTAAAGAAATCTCCAATTGCAACTAATTACTTTCACGTGAAGGGAGTTGAAACGAACTGCTTTCTTCTCCATGAATGTTGCATGTTTTGTATTGCATTGGATTGGATTGGATAACTTTATTTATCCCGTATTCAGGAAATTTCATTGTGACAGTAGCAAGAGGGTGCGAATGCAGATAAAGGAAAGCCATAGTTATAAGTTACACAGTACAGTTGCAAAGGCCGCAAAACAACAAACCAAAATCACAAAGTACAAAGCCCGCCACCGGCTACCACTTGAACGGCGCCATCTTGGTCGCGGTAGAAAAAACGGATACAGACTCAAAAAGACGTTGTAAAGTTGGACAAAAACTGGAACCACACACAGGAAGTGGCATGTTGGTGTAGTATAATCAGTTTTAATAGTACACGCATAATGAGTTCACCGATCCATCATTACTTTGCTGCCAGAACTGCAAACTCGCTTTACTACCACAATCTAAATCGAATCCCTCGCCGTCTATTTCACGGCTGGAGGCTGGCTTGACTAAAGAGATATAATCCTATTGGAGTTGAAGTCCCTTGCTAATGTTTGTGGAACAATGGAGGGCGTCCTGCAGATAGCTCGCAGCAGCTTAGAAGGACCCGGGTCCGTGTGTATGTTTACATCGATATTTGCCTCACGGGGTAAGATGAAGACCGGCGAGAGAAGGAGGTGGAGCTGGAGGACAAAAGGGCCTCAGGGATAAAAGAGGATGAGGAGGAGGAGGAATGGTTCTGGTGAAACGGGAAGAATACAATCGTCAGGGTGGGTAGAAAGAATATCTGTGAGGAATGGCAGTTCGCTGCTAAATGTGGAGGAGGGAAGAAGCAGTGTTAGGGACAAAGAACTGTAGAAAGGGAGTCCAACACACAAAAGAGGCGACAATACACGGGTGTGCAGCGGGCAGTGCGAGAAAAGAAGAGGAGGAAGAGGAAGAGAGAGAATGCCTCTGGGATGTGAGCCAGTTCAGGCGAATAATGGCAGAGCAAAGAGAATCTGATTGAACCGGCGCGGTGAGAGAAGCCCAAATTTGAGCTCCTCCAAGGCTCGGCATACGCAGCAAGACGCCCCAGCACCTCGCAGCATAGGGCAATTAACTTGACCACCTGCCGCTCCCCAACAAATGCGACCCCCCTCCTGTTCTGCACCGAAAACGAGATTGCTGAGTCAGAGCGTCAAGTCATGCTTTGGTTTTACCCATAATGCACTCGATTGCCGCGCCTCATTTCACGGTATGAAAAATAAAACACACAGCCGAGTGTGCCTCATCGATTGTTTTATTACTTCTACAATGGAAGGTATCATTCCTCAAAGGTTCAGAGGAAAGTGAGTCAATTCATCTTAACGACAGGTCCACACCAGCCAACCTGTGATGGATGGCGCTAGATATGGCAGCGTGGGAGATTAGAAACACACACAGCATCACCCGTGTGTTCAACAAAATTGGTGGTTGCAACATTTTGCACAATATGTCGACTTTGAAAACTAATGTTAAAAAAAAAATTACCACACTGGGAAAAAAACAACAACATTTCTCCTGTTCCAAATCAACAAGGCAACAACTCCCATCTATCCCATCTGACCAATAATATTTTTAAGATCAAATTGAATCGCTTCTATTACTATTAACCAAATATATTTTTAGTACCAAACTGAAGTGCATACAAAAGAGTATTATATTTAAGCCTCGCTGTCATGTCGAGGGTACATTAGCGAATCAAACAGATTGGACTTCATAGTGCCACAAAGCACAATCATTTTGACCGTGAAGAAATCAAAGAAGCCCCATTCTCGTTTTTAATCCCAATTTGATTCAGCCTCTGTAGGCTGTTGACGCTTGTGCCGTTTTTTTTCACCTCCAGAAGCATTCTCGCCAATAAACTTTTTCTCTGAGCATTTAAGTTGTTTTGTACCCAAACAATGATTAATCGGTGTTGTGTAAGCCATTGGTCCGACACAAACTCTAGATACTAGATGTGTGGTCATAAACAATGTAGAAAAATAAATTGGATCACTGAAAGTCAGTGGTGTGCCGTCAAGGCCTTCAAGACCTTCTCTGCTGGCCTAAGAAATATCTGAATCACAGACTGATGTTAATTATATTTTGTCCATGAATACTTATTAAATGATCCATTTTAAAGAGGGACTTTTCAAGAAAAAAAAGCTGAACATCATTAAGAAAAGTTGGACAACTCCAAAGCAAGCAAGCCTGTCACAACCGGGAACGAACATTTTCAGCACTAAATCGAATAAAAATGTTTGCTAGAAACACGACAGGACAGGCTCGACATTCAGCATTAGCTTCAATGGCCATAGAAAAGAAGGAGGAAAGAAAGGAGGATGGAAATTGTGTACAGTTAAAAAGGATTTTTGGTGAGTAAAATATGGCTATATTCCTAAATAATATTACAATTGTATGAGGTTATTATTGATGATTTTTATGTGTCGCAGCTGTAGCTGCAGTAGAGGTTTTATACCCATAAAATAGTTTTTGAGGGTTGGATTGATTCCGATAGCTGAAGGTGTCACTAGGAAATTCACGGACCGCCACTGCTGAAAGTATTCTCATGTCAAATCCGGTGTTTACAATGAAAGCTAGCACCTAAAAGCTGTTATAGGACAAATGCATCACAAATGAATAATACTTATACAATAAAATAGTTTGGCATCAATAAAAACATACATACGGCTGTTCCAAGCCATCTTGGGATTTTTCAGCAGAGTTTACGTGGAGACCATGTGTCCCCTGTCGGGATCTCTGACTTCTCTGTGATGCTACACTATCCGTGTGTCAACGTTGCAATATGACCCAGGCTCTGTTTGTGTCTCACCTCTCTCACCTCACTTGTCACATCCGCCACTCAGAGCTGGTCCAATTTCCCGGTGCTCATTTTGTCCAACTGACCCCATCCCCTGTCACCCTCATCCTTTCCATTTCACTGAGCCTATTTGGCCTTCAACAAGGCAAGTTGCTCATACCAGTGAAAGATTGGTCTAGGCTGGCGCAACCTTTTTTCACTGTCTGTTGCTGTGCCACTCAGTCTCATTTTTGTCTTGACTTATATATATATATATATATATATATATATATATATATATATATATATACATATATATATATATATATATATATATATGTATATATATATATATATATATATATATATATATATATATATATATACATATATATATATATATATATATATATGTATATATATATATATATATATATATATATATATATATATATAATTATTATTGCTGTATTTGACTGGATTCTTTATTAACATCGTTTTTATATTGTATTGTTTTTGGAACCGTGTCAATTCAACAACAGCAACTTTATAAGTCAGCCAAATAGATTGTTGATTTCGACAGTATTGCTACATTTTCACTCGTACAGCTCTGAAGCTGTTCTGCCAAACTGCATTCATGCATCGTGACCCTGAAGCAGAAATGTCAAAATTGCTTGCTGCTATCTCCATTGTGCGCGGCCAAGCATCTCCGACAGACCTCATCCGCACAGTGGCCATACATGAGTGGACAGGAGAAGAAAAGAAGCCGTTTTAATCCAATATTGCCGGCGCTGTGGCATTGCCGCGGAAAATGACTGCTTTTTTTTTTGCATTGGAGAACTCAAGGTTGTTGGCCTTATTCTGCCTTTGGGGACTCTGGATTTACGCTTTGCACTTCCCGGAGTCCCTTAATGGCCTGACAGCACCAAAACAACTCATTCATCAGCACAAATATTTGTCAACTTTGGAAAGGTAAGTGAAATAAGCAGGGATTAAGAAATGGAAACTTTCCATACATCGACACAAAGATGAATTCTGTGGGATTCTCCAAAGGCTTAGCAAAGATCCGTTTGGCAGCCGGCAGCCTCTTCAAAGCTCCGATGGATTACAAACAAAAAACCCAGACCTTGCAAGTGGACTTTGGTAAGGCAGATGTGAGGCTCATTCCCAACATATGCTTCATGAGTCTTGGATTAGCTTGAACTCTCCAGCACGGGAGCAGTTCACGTTGTAGATATACTTCCCGTAAACCAGGGACTTGTTCAACCAGTCTCAAGATTCAACTGCACCCATCCACTGTAATATTTTCATTAAAAAACGTGAAGGCTTCACCGGGAAAACGAGAGAAGTCATTTCATGCTGATTTGGATTGCGCGATGAAATGAGCTTTTCTGCGCTGTAATATGAAGACATTTCCCCAGTCTTTTTGATTCCGCAAATAGCCATAGACGCTGATGATTCGGCACATGCCCTGCAGGATGTCATCGACGGAACAGCAGCAATCACCATTAAATGCAGCGCAAAGGCTGTCGTTGACTACAATCTACCTCAACTAGTATCACTTATCAGCATCAATCATCGACAGTGTCTGCTCTCGTTAAATCACACGCTAATTTAAAAAAAGAGTCTTGAGAACACGCGTGCCTCTGCCTTGGTCACGTTTCCTTTACCCCCAAATTCAATCAGTTATATAAACGTACACAGTGTATTTCGACTGCTTAGAAGGAGACATAATTGTTTTGTGAAGGCAGGCTCCCCTTTTCACGGGCTTAGAAGTCTTTGGTGGTTTAAGCTTCAAAGGCGATTTGCCACTGGGTCCAGTTCCACCTTCTTTTTGCCACAAATAATAACCTTCCTTAATTAGCCGTAATGCCATTGTAATGGCTTCTAGTTCAGTGTGCAGTTGGTTGAAGAGCAGCTTAAGGCAATGTTGAAATCCTCCAAGCTAGCTTGTGAATAGAAGAGAACCATTCTCTCAGGAATAACAGCACAAATACACATTCACATCCGTAAAACCAACATAAAATTGATTTACTAATTATTAGTAAGTGAATACAAAACCTTTGACAGCAAGTAAAACTGGAAGGCTTTTGTTACTTTACCCTTAGGTTACAGTCTTCCACATTGGTGGTCTGTGTGAATTTCCAACCCTACAGCAGAATAACATTTGTCAGTTCCGAGGTCACTGATGTTGGTTCACCATCGATCCTGCACTACTCAGTATATTTGCTTAGTGTAGAACAAAGAAATAATTCCCCACAGTAGGAAGCACAGACTGCTACTCTGAATATGAAGTATGACTCCTAACCTGATGGAAGTGATCGGATACATTTTTGCTTGTCTTCAAAAATGCAAAAATGTTCCATTTACATTCTGGAACGCGGAAAAGTTACAAAACACGACCTGACCAGAGTGCGCCCACACAAAGATGAAAGCCCAGGAGCAAAAATCATCTTCCTATTAAACCAAAATTAATTAGGTCTGTATGTCATTACTAAGACATACGCAGAGGGAGTGAACAGGCCCCACTTGCTTAATTAGGCTCCACGAATATCTGATGACCTTGTCTATTAAAGATCGATGGCAGTAAGTAACATCACTGCATCAGCAGATAAAGAATGCAGCTACCTGCCTGCTTTGGGGGATAAAATCATCAGTCAGATGAAAAATGACTCTCTATTTATGCATCATATCAAGCTTGTGTCTATCGTGTGCTCGCGTACGTCGGTTCGTGAAAGATATCGCATCCCATGAGACCCAGTCATCACTCCTTGCCGCATCTACGTCCGTCGCCTCGTTTCCCTTCCTCTGCCTCCCCCCTATTTGCCGTAACACTTTGTCGGCGTTCAGTCAGACTGACAGTCAGTCAGTCAGGTGAAATGAAATGAAAGCAGTAGTGATTGAGAGCTTCACTTGAAGGATACAATTTCTACAACGGCCTCAAACTCACTGAAACACGTTGATACTCTGATGACTCTTTGGAAATCTAATATACGTGAAGACAGCTTTTAAAATGGCTCCTTAAAGGGATTTATGTGCTATGATATGATTTTGAAGATCTTACAGACGCCAGAGTCAGAGGCTAAAATATATCTGTAACGGTGGTTGCGGTTAATCTGCCTTAATCCACCCCATCAAAAATACAACATAATGCCTCTAGGGATACACTGATGTTTGTTTGGCTTACAACCGGCATTGTATTTTAATGGTATGTATGTACAAAAACTATTGGGATTTTGCATTTTATTATCATGCCTGCACCTACAGCATGTACTTCGGGGAAGTAATTAATTCAAGGGCCCTTTTACCGTCATAAATATTACTACAATGGAATAGTTTAAATAATGCAAACTATATGATAATTTGTAGCATATCGTCAATTTTAGAAATTAAGATAGCTGTCCGCTTGTGTGACATGCTAGAGTGTTTGATTTATTAACGATTGCATGTTGAGAATGTACAACGAGTTTGGATTGGATGTGTTTATCGGTGTTTGCTTGTTGATACTTTGATCCATATGGCAAGTGTGTGGCATGTTAAAGAATATCAGTATTCGATTATTGATGTCTTAGCACATAGCTTGAGGCACGGGGATTTTTAGTCATTACAGTAAAGTTGGATTGAAGAAACAACAACGTATCACTGTTGTGATTATTTCTTCCTGTGTTTTAAGGTATGCTGTTTGTTGTAGAGGCCGGTTGAGTTGGTGGTTTGCAATATACACTGTTTAGCGTGTGAGAAAGGAGATAATGTTTGGTAATGTTTATTTACTTTTGAATTGCGAGCGTGAATGTGCGAGTCTCGGGACATGCACATGGAATAGCATTTAGCATGCTACCTTCGGCCGCCATTATCCTGTACAGTGTCATAGAAAGGATGTTATGTTATTGATATTGCATTGTTTGCCCTGTTGAATAGTTGAGAAGTTGTAAAAAGAAAAGATATAACAAGTTATGACTGTATATTGAACGAGTGTAATTGTACATTATGTTTTGGGTTCTAACGTGTTGATTTTATATATATATATATATATATATATATATATATATATATATATATATATATATATATATATATATATATATATATATATATATAAATATATATATATATATATGTAATTGTATGTTATGGGTTTTTGTGTTGATAATTACAGTAAAGTTGGATTGAAGAAACAACAACGGATCACTGTTCTGATTATTTCTCCCTGTGTTTTAAGATTAAATGCAGGGTGTAACACTTGCAGACAACTTTTGCTTAGCTTTTCGACAGTTTCGCCATACAAAGACTAAACAAGGTAGTAAGCGAGTAAGGTTTAGCACAATGCATAGATAATTAACGTTTTTTTGTTTTTATAGGCATTTATAATTAGTACTTGGAATGCATTTTGTTTGATTTCATAATTTGAATCTACTGTATTTCATTATCTTTATTGAAGTGTGAATTTATAGGAGAATTTGAGCTCATTTTACACACTTTGTGCATGGTAAAACCCTGTAGAAAAATGCACTATTAAATTACTGCCCATTTACTTTTTCATATTCCTGTTCAGTCATGCCCTTCTAATTTACTCACAGTTAATAACAGTCTGACGAGTGAATAAATGTTCATTTTTAGACCCGTTTTCACACGAAAGCAAGATGAATGCAAAGATTTGCTTTTCTGAAGGGTTCCATCTTTCCTGTTGAAATGAATTACGGCATTTGTGAACACAAAGGATTACTATGCCTTAATCCTTTCATAGGCAATTTAGAATAATTTAAATAAATGACTGTCTACTCAAGTGTTTTCATAACTCCCTGCATGATCAGAAATGCCATTTGTTTTTTTAGGCATATTTGCTGTTTGCTGTCACCATTATAGTAGACAACCATGTCATTAGCCAAACCAATGAGCTGGCTAATAACGATGAAAAAAAAAAAATGGAGGGCAAACCAGTCAGACAATTTACAATACCTTTTTTGGCTGAAATCATTTTACAGAGCTGCTGTCATATGAGTGCCTTCCAAGATGGAGGTCACGTCAGTAGCGTAAAGTGAGCTTTTTTTCTTCTTCAAAAAAGACATTGACTTGACAGAAACACAGATTGGTTGAGACTGACTGGCAGCTACATGGGACTTCTTAGGAAAACGCCTCTGCCCACTTTTTATTGATTCCCGCAGCGTTTTGCCGCACGCTGACACCATCAACGAATGAGAGGTAAGGACGAATGAATAGCACTTTACTTTTGAAAGTTCAAAGCTTGGCCACAAGGTACCACAAAAAGCATAACAAGTTTCCGCTTGTCTCGTTTTCAAAAGGCCCCTTTCAAAAGAGCATCAAAACACCTTGATTGGGCTGATTTTGTCTGGAAACCCAACAGGTTTGCCACTATCACAACAATCCAGCAAGCAGGTGGATTTGAGATGATAACATTTACAGCACCAAAAGGTAAGGTCAAGATCTTCCTTGTTAAATATTTGCTTTAGCAAACAGAGGCTGCCTCAACCAGCCTCCAAAACAGATGAAGAAAATTGACTTTGTTATTTGAATTCCACACCAACACAGTTAAGTGGTATGTTATTTACATTCTCGACCAGGGGTGGGAGATTATTATCCTAAAAAGTGACATTTCAGAATTTCGAACCGTTATCAAGGAGCCTCGCTACATTTACCGTAAATATACCGTTGCGTGTGTATGTATAGCGAATTACATTGTTGGAATAAATTATGACATTACAATACTCTTTCATCACATACCCACAAATGGTACTCGGTCGTTTGGTTGCCGGTCTTTTGGTCGCCGGTCTTTTGGTCGCCGGTCTTTTGGTCGCCGGTCTTTTGGTCGCCGGTCTTTTGGTCGCTGGTCTTTTGGTCGCTGGTCTTTTGGTCGCCGGTCTTTTGGTCGCCCGGTAGGTTATTGATAATTACCATTTAAATCGTTGCTCAAATTCCCTAAATAAAAACTGTGAATCATTATTTTGTCAATCTTAATGCCCTATTAATTATTAGGCTAAAGAAAAGCTCCAAATTTCCCGTACTTTTATTGTGTTTTGTTGGAGAACTTGTTAACACCCTCACTGACGTAGCTTCTTAAAGGGACAACGCATGTACATACAAACTCTTATACACTCACACGTCGGCTCAGTGAAACTGCGCATGGCCATTGTTGGCTTTTATTGATGCGTAAACCGTGTTGTTTTACCTTGTTTTGTCGCCGGTCTTTTGGTCGCCCCGACCGCGACAACGGGCGACCAAAAGACCGGCGACCAAACGACCGCACACGCCCACAAATCATGTGTGTAATTTGTTCAATGTGATATATTCTGTTCCTTTTCTGAACTTTTCAAATAATTTGAAAGTTGGACTAGTCGAAGGATGTATGTGTATCATCAGGAAAAAAACACACTGAAACCCTTTTTGGCCCTTATTTTGTCTGCTTTTAGAAAAATATAGTTGAAAGTTGCGCTGAAAAAGTCAGCACACAAAAAATGTAGCGAAAAATGTAACCAAGTTAGCAACACTGGAGACACAACAACTACGTAGTTTTTCCTCAATTGCACGTGGGTATTCTTAAAACAAGATCTATGTGCCGTGTTTGGAATTTGGAAACGCACAGGTAAGATGTAGCCCCCAGCCCTTACTTTGCCCAGGGCCTGCGCTGAGATGCAGACTTCTTTTTTGTACGTTTTTATATTTTATTTCTTTTATGTGTTCTAGTTCATTTGTTTCGTCTCGTCTTCTCGATTCACTGCACATCACATAGACTCCAAACATATCTCTTGTGTGCGCAGTGCAGCTTGGCAGCTCAAAGCACTCATGATCGGGAGTGGTTCCGCAGCAAGGAAATGGACTCCATAGGGTCAGTGGGGAACGCTCATGCCCTGGGGCACAGGAGACCACAGGGTAGATGGAAAATTCTAATACGTCCTGTCTGGCTCTGGTGAGATTACCAGCGGAGTAATGGGTTCGCCCATTTTCTGTAATAGAACACAGAAAGGCTAAGCCCTGGCTTGGGTCTCACTCTGGCCTCGAATCACTACCAAACCAACAACAACAACAACACGGGAAATGCTTGGTTTGTCCTTGCCGGGAAAAAGGAATCTTTGTTTCCCTCAAACAGTGCAAAGCTGTAAACAACTACAAAGTCAGCCCACTGAGTAATAATGCAACAATGCATTGCAACATAATACTGCAACCGCTTTAATCGTGACAATAACTACACGACTCTGAGGTTGCAATTGACTTGCCTGTCATCTATTTGTGACTTTCAAACTATCCTTCTGTTCTAAGATCAGGCGTTCTCATAGTTGGTGTATGGCTGTCACTCACGCTTGACTGCATTGTCGACCCCGCTATTCATTTTGAGCACAACGTTGGCCATTTGGAAGGCGTGTCCATTGAAAAGTACATTTTGGTTGGGGCATCACATATAGACTGAGGCATCTCTGTGCCATCAAGACGGCCATCAAAAAATGTGCCAAAGTCATTAATTGTTAAGGAAAAATTCATTTTCTGAACCGCTTATCCTCACAAGGCTCGTGGGGGGAGCTAGAGGTGGGGGACACCTTGAATTAGTGGCCAGCCAATCGCAGGGCATGAGAATACAGACAACCATTCACGCTCATACTCATAGCTAGGGCAATTTAGAGTGTTCAACCTACCTAACACAAGACCACGGAGAACATGCGAACTCCACACAGCAGGGTCCGGAATGCTGGGTCAGTGTCAGGAGCGGCCCGTTTGTCCCTCCTGGCTTGCCGTCAGGTCAGAGCAGCTGCAAACAATCTGTGATTACTTCCTAATGTGGGTATTTAAGCACCACGCAAATGGTTAGTCATTGTTGGATTGTTCCTGCCGGACACTGCGTAATTCCTGCATGACACTGCGTAAATTCCTGCGTGACACATCACATGTCACAGCATACATCGCTACAAGGTATTATTCCCTATACTCCGGTTCTGTTACGTTTTGGGATATACAAGCCCTTGTTATTTTGTAAAGCGTTTGAGTCATTAAAGCTACTGTCATGAGAACTGCACGCCTCACCTCCCCTTGCTTCCCCGCAACTGGGTCCGAATCTCCCCAATCGCGCCACGACGCCGCGGCGCGATCGTAACAGTCAGGAATCGAGCCCTCGTTCCTAGTACTGTGAAACCGACACACTAACTAACAACTCCCCCACCGGGCCACTAAGGAAAAAAGTGAATTCTTATAATTTAGTGCCTGAAGCATTCATAACTTTTCAACATTTTCAATCCAGTGAATTCAGAGAGGTATTATCAACTAAACAAAAAAATGAATTCAACAATATTTTTTTCTCCCAAATTCTAAAACACTTGTATGTGGAAATTGTTTCAGACCAAAGATTGTTTTGTTTGTACATTAATACATGATATGGTCAAGGTGACTATAAAGCCATTAATAAATTCAGACAATTTCTGTTAGTTATTTTTTGACTGCATTTTGTAAATGACAACATGCATACTTTTAAGGTTCATAAACCTAGCTTACTGATCAAAAGATTAAATATGCGTATTAATTATTTTAGTTGTAACGTCAGCATGCTTTGAGGTCTACCACAATGTTTAGAGGCAAAGACAAAAAGAACTAATATGCTCTCCTGGGATACTTCCATCTACAGCAAGCACTACTCTCACAGCGATTCCTTTGAGTGTGTAAACGCCTTGAAAAGTATGCAGTATTTATAGAAAATGCAATAGTGTCAGTCCTTCAGAGAAAATCTACTCATTGAATGCTCCCGCCAGAGAGAACCATTACCTTTCTGTACAGTTGCTAAGACAACTGAGTTTAATATTGCACACAAGATGTCATGATGCCACGAGAGTGAGAGGAGGGTGCCGGAGCCATTCCCGACTAACTATGGGGGGACCAGGCAAGGGACACCCTGAATCGGTGACCAGCCAATCACAAGGCACAAGGCGACAAACAACCAATCACTCAGAGCTAGGAACAATTTAGCATGCATGTTTTTGGGATGTAGGTGGAAACTGGAGTACCCAAAGAAGACCCACCTGGGTTTAAATCCTCAACCCCAGAACTGTGAGGCCCATGCGCTAACCAGTTGCACACCGGCTGGCTGACTATAATTATAAACAGTAAAATGCCATAAAACAAATCATGTCACGATTTCAATTTTCTCTGTTTAAGCCTGGTGTCTTAACGATTGTGACTATTTTGACTTTGCAATAGGATGAGTATGTAAACCGTATAACGATTCATTAGGTATTGTGACAGTCAATCAGTGGCTTTGGGTGCCCCAAAGAAGAGATATTTAATTTTGTGCTAAATCTTACGGGTCCACGAGGATCTTACACTGAATTAGCCGTTTCCTGTTGCTTTACTGAGTTTTCATTACTGTAATAAATTCTGTTCCATAGCCGTTACTTTTCCCCCCAAAACTGACTGTTATGCTATATATCAAGGATGGCCAAGTCCAGTACTCGAGAGCCCCTATCCAGTCTGTTTTCCGTATCTCCCTCTTCTACCACACCTGAATCAAATGATCAACTCATCAGCAAGGTGTCCAGAAGCTCGATACCCATCCGGATTATTTGATTTAGGTGTGTTGGTGGAGGGAGTTATGGAAAACAGACCGGATAGGGGCTCTTGAGGACTGGACATGGCCATCCCTGCTATATATTATTCATAGGCATTATGGCCCGAAATTAAATCCACTACTTCCCTCTAAGCTGCAAGTTTCTATCTCTTCCTTCAATGAAAAGAGAGAGCAAATGACAGTGAGTGTATATAACACTTTTTTTTATTTATAAAGATGAATGTTGTATTTTCTAACTGAATGAGCGTGAATTGATATTTGAAAACATTGTAGAAAGTGTCAATCAAATGCCAATGTCATGTTTTCAATGTAAAACACGGTGAACATGTATTTTTATTCTCATTAATCAATTCATTACCCAGCCATAGTTTTTAAATAAATTTGTTATGTCCCATGGGTCTTCCAAATTTTCATTTACAGCACTTTCTGTCTTGAAATGCCCAATGATAAATGAAACAGGGCAATGTGTCAGTTTTTGTCATTTACGTTCCACACTTTATGGTTGAATGCTGCGAATTAATCATCCAATTACTGACAAAGGAAAGTGCTGAGATGTAAGAAGGTCATCTTACATTTTTGGCGATTGTTTTCTTTGTTTGCACTGGCTGGTAAATAAAAGCCAGGAGAAAGAGAGTAAATTTTGTGCTAAACTTTGACAAAATGAGCTCACCACAGGTTGCCCGCTGTTCCAAAAGTGCTTGTTGACCTCCATCTTGTTGTGTGTAATAAGCTCCTGGGAGAGCAACACCTGAAAATACATGTAGTATTTAGTCTTAGACTTTCATCTTCTGAGCCAAGAAATGGGTTAGATTTTTAATTATTAATTTTTTGGGGGGATTCATTAAATTTGAAGTCACGCCATGCTTCAAACAAGGAAGCAATTGAACTTCACCCTGTCTTTGATATTCCCAACAGATATTCATTACAGTAAACAATTTGTGCTCCCATGAGTTTCTTAATTTCCTGCTTGCTTATTTAAAAATAATGCTATTAGCATGGATACTACAACAAAGGCAATACAAAGAACAGTTCACAATCAGCCATTCAAGTTTTATTTTCTGTCTATTTTTCCTATATTTAAATATGTATTCGGCAGGGGTGCTGGAGCTTATCCCAGCTAACTTTTTTTATTTTTATTTTTTTCTCCAAGATAGCGCCATCACGCGGAAGCCAGTGGCAGTAGCTTTGTCCACTCTTATTTGTTTTTCGTGTTTTACAGCCCTTCCATCTTTTTTAATTACATTTTAATATTTCTTAATACATTCCTTTTTACTTTACTTTTTACTTTATACTTTTTACTTGAATGTTTTTACAACTTTCTTTGTTCTGTTAGCCTGGCTTCTTTCTGCCACTTCTTTTTTGGAACCATCAGCCATGCCTACGCCGTCATACACATGGGACTAGCTGTTTCAATACGCAGCAGAGGGAGCAACACCTCAATCCCGCTGGAAATTTGGAGCTGGACAAAAGTGCCGGGAGAAGAAGCAACGTTTCTGACCAACCATTCCATCGTGGGATAAGATGGAAGAGCTGTCGGCGCTTACCAGGCCTGAAGCGGAGTCCTGCTCTGCTGCTGTTGTCTTCAGCTCCATACTACTGAGGAACTGTGCGGATAAGCTTGGAAGAGTGACTCTGCATATTCTCTACCTCGGTCACATTCTGCAGAAGTTCCCCATTTTGTGGAAGACTTCCTGTGTGTGGTTCCAGTTTTTGTCCAACTTTACAACGTCTTTTTGAGTCTGTATCCGTTTTAGCTACCGCAACCAAGATGGTGCCGTTCAAGTGGCAGCCGGCGGCGGTAGCTCCATCCACTCTTGCTCGTTTTGTGTTTTTGCTGCTTTTCTGTCTGAATGATTTGATTTGGTGATTCTTAATGATCCCATTTACTTTGATTTGCTTTGTACTTTGTGCTTTTGCTTTGTTGTTCTGTCTAAACACCCTCTGCTACTGTCACAATGAAATTTCCCGAATACGGGATGAATAAAGTTATCCAATCCAATCCAATAACAAGAAAAACAGGAAGACCAAAACCCACTGGGGATACAAGAGATCGGTATTGGCTGGAATACAAATATTAATATTATTCATGCGACAAACTGTGTAATATCACCTATAAATCACCTCATTAGGCCCAGTTTGATATTGCAACAAAAATATTTCAAACCCTAAAATGATCTGGACAAAAGTGATGAGGCGGCACGGCAAAGAGTGGTTAGCACGTGCGCCTCACAGTTCTGAGATTTCTCCTTCCTGTGCTGAATTTACATGTTCTCCCCATGCCTACGTGGCTTTTCTTTGGGTACTCCAGTTTCCTCCTTAGACAGTGATCTTGAGAAACAACCAACATCAAGATAAAAAGCTTTTATTTAATTATTTTTTAAACTCTGTTAGATGACCTTTACAGCAGTACTGGGGCTAATTCATTTTAATATAAAATGTATTTCATTTATTTCTCCTGGAGGATTCAAATGATTATATTTCATGCTAAAGTTTGATTTTAAGAACCAGGCACAGGCAACAGATGTTGTTTTTGCACATTTGTTCAAAGGACTGTGGTTTTAAAACAATACTCAATTGTATTCATTAAATATGGAATCATGAATATGCAGGATGCATTTCACACTTATTTTTATAATGACATTTAACTGGTTTATTTACTGAGGAAGCAAATGATACAAATGAAATGAATGGCCAATATGCTGTACTTGAGCCGGAAAGAACAAGCACCAAACTGAATAGTATGTGTTTCTTTACAAATTAATAAATTCAAAATTGTCCCCTCTATGAGCTTCAGAGTACTTTTCGAGAACAAATAAATCGTTCTTGAGAGGAATTTCAACTAAATGGAACCCATTTGCAATTTTTTTTCCTGAATGGCCATATAAGAAATATTTAAGTGGATTTTGTAGGTCATGGCAAATGGGTCATGAATGTCACAGTGAGCAATGTAATACGATCCAGACATTGAACTGTTTTTGTCAATTGATAGCAGATTAATTGCTCATTATATTAATGAATCATAATATGTTCTGTGTCATTTATTTTTATCTTCTACTTGTGCACACAATGCACCGGTTTTCCTCTAGGAAACGCCATACAGAACCGGATATGTCGCGAAACATAATTTCCAAATTTCAATCGTGCTAACAGTTTGTTATTATTGCGGACATGTTTGAGGTCGCAGTGTCCTTTAAACCATTTCTTATTTAGCTGATGTTGAATGATAGCCATTGGCTGGCTGTGAGACTGCAGAGAGCTTGGATGTATTTTTTTTGTATTCTAGAAAAAAAAGTTTAAAATAGAGCCGAATGATACGAATTAAATTGCTTTTGTGAACGGGGAAGCGAAAGTAGGAAAAAGCAACTACTTCAAGTACCTTATTGACAATCAGCACTGACGACGGGGCGTCTGTTGCCTTTTGTTGTGGTTGATTGTTTGAAGGAGTTCATACGCACAAGTGACGGCCTGAATGTCAACATGAACAACGACGGGAAAAAAAGTAAATCACCTGATGTTTTGAGACCTGCAACATTCCCAATTCAAAAGGTCACCTGAAAAACACCTCTCAGTGGGCTTTTAATACACCTCTACACTCAAGTATCCTGTCTCATTGGATTGTCAAGGTGAATCTAGTGCAGTGATTACCACTCGAGCTCTATGCGGGTCACTGGGAATTATCCAATTTCAGATAATACATGAGAAAAATGGGGGTAAAAGTAAAAAAAAAATTACTGTCATCCATCTCTGCCTATAATGACATGGAGAACAATTCAATGCTTTTCCAACTGAAGGTTAAATAATCCTGTGCATGGCCTTTCGTATAGCAGAAAGTATTTTTCTCAGTCGTATGTTCAATTAAACAGGCTCAGATTTTTGTACAGAGGACCTCCGGTCTCTGATGAAATTGAGATAAGAATGATTTTTTTCAGAATTCATACATTTTATGTAGTTTTTATGAAACAGAGCAATTACATTTCCATCATGTCGAAATGGGTGCGTGACCGGACGTTTCGTCGAAAGAAGTTTGTTCCCCGGACGTTTGGTCCCCGGACATTTGGTCCCCGGACGTTTAGTCGACCGGACGTTTGGTCGACCGGGCGTTTGGTCGACCGGACGTTTGGTCGACCGGGCGTTTGGTAGAACGGACGTTTGGTAGAACGGACATTTGGTAAAACGGACGTTTGGTCGCCGGGTTCGCTCGCTGTCAAATTATGACAGAGAGTTTACTGTTGATATTTTGACATTAGATATTAAACTGTCTCTCTCATGATTATAATTTTGAGAGCTGGTTTCAACAGTAACAACCCGGCGACCAAACGTCCGTTATACCAAACGTCCGTTATACCAAATGTCCGTTCTACCAAACGTCCGTTCTACCAAACGTCCGTTTAAATCTAAACCCCTATCTTTAGAACTGTGAGACAGATGTGCTAACCACTGAAATACAACACTGCCCTATCAATAAGCAATTCACCGAAAAAACAAGTGGGACATTTTTACACCGAACATTTAGGTAAGCTATTTAAAAATTGGAACGCTTGCAGCACCGTTAAGCACATTCTCAAATGTGACGAATCCGGCCATCGGACTCCCCCGTGGGCAAGGTGGAGCGACCCCGAACACTAACCGCAGCTGGCGGGGCAGAGACGAGCATCTGGCATCGTCACATCGGTTGTTACCGCGTGTGACCCCAGGTTCGCGTGGGGGTGGGGCTGAGAGGCAAAGCCATTATGTTGTCCTCACAATTGTCTGGACAGTCACAACTGAGATAGATTTTGTGCAGTCTGCTGTGATGTGATCGCATATGTGAGTATAGATAATTTCTGTGAGCTGAATGCCTTCATTTGATTGGCCTCTGCATATTCATTAGCGCCGACACCCACCATAAGGTTATTATCCGTAAATGTCACTTTATAATTAATCAATCCTGTCGGCCGGTTGCTCTCCTTTCCTCGGTAATGAGCCAAGCAAGCTGATATTTCATTTCTTTAGCAGATGAGACAGCCGTGGGGCTTTTTGATGGGCAGGATCCAGTTTGTATGGCTTGGCGGAGTCATGGAGGATGTGCGCGGGTGTACTGTCACATTTGAAGCCAGCAAGTCTTGGCTGATGAGAGAGCAAAGTTTACTCACACTTGCGTAAGAATCACCTTTGACTGGTGATGAGCTCTACATTCCACGGCCGCAATTGTGGGGGCAATTTTGAGCTATTTAGCAAATTGATTTTTAAAGCGCCCCCAGAGGCGCATCTATTACTATTGGTTTGAATTTTAATAAAAATCCAATATGAATTTGCACAAAGCCTGCAGGAGTAACTCTGGAATATTAAGCTAATAGAGAAGAATATTGTGGCTTTGAACGGCCCGCAAATGGTTTGACATTTACCCTGCCATGCGCTCAATTATTGGGAAAGACTTTTTTTTCCCCGAGGCTCTGCACAGTTATGCATGGTGCTTTCTACAAATGGCCGTAATCTATACTGGCTTTGAGGGACTCTGGCTGTGATGATGCGTGGCTGGGCTTCGTAATTGGGGGCTGTGTTCAAAACGTTCTGCAGCAGTCACCAAGCTTTGTGGACAGTGGTGCTTCTCACATGTAAAATGTAAACATGAATGGTGAGAATTTCTGTGTGACTTAAGTTACCCGCTTTTTAACTGTATTGATTTCACCTTTGATCAATATTTGATGATTCGCATTCCTTTGAATAGAAAGAACGTAAAATACATTTTTTTTTTATGAGAAAGTTCTTGGCAATGTCGAACGTGGCAAGGAAAGATTTCCGATTTTTGTACCTTGTGCTTTGACTGTGCGTTGTGTTCAGACACTGTTTATTAAAACGTAAAAATAAATATGAACGAACATTCAAGACAGAAGTCATTTATCGCGAATTCACTACTTCGCGATTTTTTTCTGCTAATAAATATATATTTATTTAAGTTAATAAAAATGTGAAAATCCACGCTGAAACTCGGAAGAGTAAGCCACTCTTGCTACTAGGACTCAGCACCGGAAAAGAAGTCATAATAGAGGTAACCCTACTTCGCGATTTTTTTATTATCGCGGCCATGTCTGCTCTACATTAGCCGCAATATTCGAGGGATTACTGTTATTTCATTGCTATCCTGAATTTGAGCTTGTGAGTCGAAAACCCCCGAAAAAAAACAATTAGTTGCAGTTTGTAATTCTCTGAAAGTTATTTTTTTTAGCAATTTTGAGATCAAGGATTCAATCCCTGGTGGGTTTGTTATGTATGTTATGAATGGAGAGCTCGAGAAAAACTTTAATAAAACGTGGCAAGGGTCTAAAAAAAACAAGGACTTAGGATCAAATAACAAAACCAAACCTGGGAAGACATGGGGAAACGAGGAACATGGAAGAAGGTAGCATGGCATGGCAACGTGGCATGAAGCAAACAAGGCAGACGATCTGACAATAACTCACAAACACAGAGGGTTTAAATAGACACACAAAGGATGATTACCAATCACCCGCAGCTGGTTACAAGAGGAAGGGAAGCTCAGAGGGACGCAAGAGGCGAAAAGCACACACACACATACACACCTCCACCCAAAACCCTAACAAGACGTGACAGGGTTCCAGTTTTCCTGTTCTTCTTCTTGTTCCCGGTTAGCTGTTATTGGCTCCAGTGCCCCCGCGAGCCTCTCAGACAATTATAAATAATTCAAATTTTATCGTCTCATGCATGTTTGTGGCTACTGAATGTAGTGGTATAGTGAAATCTCTTTGAATTATAGGAGCACCGTGGCATGTGTCCATTCACAGCAGCTCCAAAGTAGAAAAGTACATTTGCGGTGTATTTCAAGAACTACAGGGCTCATCTATGGGACAAAAGCACTGCGAGAGCATCATTAACACTTCTGAGGCTGATGGTTGTTCGGTATGAGGTCCCTACCTGAAGCTGAGGTCAAGTTTCTCCTGACTGATGAGCGCCATCATACTTCTAAAGCCACTCAGATCACTCTTGTGCTTCTGTTCTCCCTTGTGGGTTTAAAATGATGTGTTACATCACCACAGAGGTAAGAGAAAGGTGAGCGTTTTAATGTGGACTAGATTCTGCCTCCTCCCGACTGTTTCGCACATCCGCGCCTGTCAGCTCAGAGCCAAATGGACCTGTGCTGGGCGACTTGGAAATCAGGAGATTTAAAAAGTGGACCTGGCAGAAAGCTTGCGGCAAGAATTTCCTCCGTGGAAAATCTCAACCTTCCATGCACGCCGCCAGAGCTTTGGAAATTAATTTGTGCGCGGCCGCCTGTCACTACGGGATTGTGTGGAAAAGTGGTGCCTAAGTGCACGCCTGCTTTTGTGCATCAGCGAGAGAAAACTTCCAACAATGGCAGGAAGGTTTTTTTTCCCAAACTTTCCTGAGTAGCTCGGATTAAGGTGCTGTCAGTATCATGGGGGACTCTGCAAAGAGTAAGATTAGGAGAGAAATATTACCTAAAGGCTTATTGTGCTATCTTTTTCTTCTTCTTTATGACTGTCTGTCAGTCTGCTAAAACACTGTTTAAATTGATGTGAGTGACTAGGCACACTTAGAGTATGCAAAAACTAGAATTGTTCAGCATCAACTCTTTGCAGGGAGCCTTTGCAACCCCTGTGTTATGGTCCGATTTGCACTTTCCTACTCTGTGGTTTGTCCAGTGCCTTTGTTTGTGTCCTCTAGTGTATGGATTTTGTATATCTCACAGTCACACTCATTTCATTGCGCTGCATCTGCCCTCCCTCTTGTATCTCCACAGACATACAGTACAATGTTCTCTCTATGCCTCAGCATCTGAGTTTGACAAGAAAAGCAACACTTGCTCCTAAAATGCTGGATGAACACTTTTGCGTCCATATAAATCTGAGCAATGAAGAGTAAACATTATAGGCTTAAAGAAATAATTTTGTGGCACATCAACTTTACAGAATTTAAATGAAACATCCTTGAAGAGCATGCAGCTGAGACAGAAGCTAACCGAGCAGTAAGAAGGGTAATCAACTCAAATGATCTTCTGTTGAATATATTGAAAGGACTATTCAATTTCTGTTCAGTTGCAGAGAACAGCATAGGTTAACACAATCTAAAAAAAGTGACTGTATATCCGTGCAATACGGTTGCTCAACAAATAATCTTGGCGGGTGTGGCTACTGACAGCTGTCTTTTTGGGTGCCAAGATTTAAAACTATGTTCTTCCGTTCTGCTTATCCTCACGAGGTTTATGGAGTATACTGGAGCATATTGCAGCTAACTCTGGACAGAAGGCGGCGTAGACCCTGAAATGGCTGCCAAAAAAAGCATGGCACATGTAGACAAACACCCTTTCAAATTCGCAATCACACCTACCGAATGAAAAACTAATGAGAGTTCAATCAGTCAACCATGCCTGTTTTTGGGATGTGGAAGGAAGCCAAAGAAACCCCATGCAGGCATGGGGACAACATGAAAAACTCCACACAGGAAGGTGGACACCCGGGAATAAAACCTTTATCTCAGAACTGCATGCCAACCACTCACCCAGGGTGACACCTCTCGATAAGTTATGCATTAAAAATTGCACTTGTTGATTAAAGACTGGGGGTGTCTTCGTGCCACACGATGAACTCCATTAAAACATCGTCAAATATCACCATTCTACACTGCTCTTATGCTTCTCTCGGATTTATCACCTAAGAGGTGAGTATCGATTTAGATGCAACACAGCCTCTGTTTGAAATAATGGTGGCTTAGGAATGACCTTGTTGAAAATTGCCAGGTGCCCTCTGGAGAAAAAGCTGTGTTATGGCTATTGAACTGGGGAGGGGGGTGGCTATACCTGTATGTCTGTCTAGGAGTGTTCTTTTTCCTCATATTTTTGCCGTGAAATTCCACTTGTCACAATGTCTGGTATAAGAGCGGAATGTGGTGTGTTCTCGTCATACCTTAGCGTCAGTCACATCTCGAAACAGTCTCTTCTACTAGGACATGTTTATTTACAGCGGCAAATGACAGGAGTCACAAGTGTTGCACAGGTACATACAGAGAGACATCAATATTCCCGCTTCCTGTTCAAAGCACACTCAGCAAGGAAGGTCCAAATGGGTGCATGGGATTTGGGAACAAAGAGGACACGCACTGTACATTGAGGCCACACACACCCATTTTAACCCCCTTTCAAAGAGGACATGGTGAACCGGACACAGGAAGAATGAAGGGGAGTACGTTTTGACGTCAAATACAAAAGAACATTTACAAATCGCCCCCAGGCACTGTGCACGGGCATTTAAAGTCGGCTCGGTAGGCAGTGGAACCGCATGGGAGAACCAGCCTTTTGATGCAGGTGCATGGGCTTGCTGTGAGAAACGACATTCGGACATAGTCTGAGAGATTGCGAGCGGCAGTCTGGGGATGTGTGTATCATTGTCCACATGTGCATAATCAACAACTCACATTCGAGGGAGGTCATTATCACATTTAAACGTGGCATTAAAAAAACCAACAAAGCAAAGGGAAAAAGTAAAATCAAGTCGCCAGATATTTATTAGAATCGGGAATGCTATTTTTGACATAGGACATGCAGATGCATTGAAAGGAGAAACATGCAACCTGGTGCATGGAGTTCATTCATCTGCACAAAACACACCGGACAAGAATTTACTAGGGATTTTAGGAGGTATGTCAGAAAAGTTCGAGATTGTTTTCAACCTTAACTACAAGTTTTCCCCTCAAGATGGGCAACATGATCAGCCAGCAGGGAGGGAGTTTTGAGTTGGACGACCCTTACCATGATAATGCCAATGCCATGAGCTAATGTCAAGAAGAACATGCTCATGCAACCTTCCAAGCCACCAATCGTTATTTCAGGTGTGTGTGAAGGCATGACAAAGAAAGATGGGAAGGCCAATGCTACTCCAGAAGAAAAAATGTAGTTTGTTTGATATAAAAATCAGTGGCGCTTCGAGATACAGAGTATTTCCCTGGTTTTACGTTTTGACAAAAGACTAGACTACTAAGAGTTGCTGTGAACAGCTTAAACATTGTTGTTGCTGTTTTTTTTAAAGACCTGGTCATTACTTGCATTTGTCTTTCAAGTTCAGTGAAGTCTGCTCCCGTAAATCAAAGAAAAAAGAAAAATCTGACAAACGAATCACCAGTCATTGTTTTAGTCCTTGAATTTCTAGGCCTCACTGAAACTTTTCTTTTCTGACACACCTTGTACATCAGCAGTTGTCATTGTTCCTTATTTTCTGTTCAGTGTTTTCTACATTTTTTTCACAGTCCATTGCAGTGCAAAAACATTCAACCGTCAAACACATTCTGTGCGAAAAAAACTAAAAAAACAATACAGATGTGATCCAACTGTGTGTACCGATACTACAGGATGTAAGAAATGTAATTACTTCCACCATTTGTCTAATCGCTTTAAGCCGCAGATTGACTAGACAATCAAACGTATACGAGCACGAAGCTTTGGACCAAATACGACATGGCAAAAGAAGAGAGCGCCTTTTGAAAAAAGTCACATCCTTCTAAGTTGTATTTACATAAAAGCTCTTCAAAATATTTTTCCCACCTATGTACAACACGTGACAATGTCAGCGAGCAGACCGATGAAGGAAAAAGACTTTCAGCAGACATCAGAGGGGGAGAGAGCGCAAAGACATCAAAGTAAACGTAGACTTGGGTCTTTATTCCTTGGTTCCGTGCTTTTTCACTTCCTCCATCCAACTGCTTTGGCGGATCAAAACAATCATAGCCGACGCTTCCCGGAGGGGAGCGACGAAAAAGAAAAACATAACAAAAAAATATCCAGTTGGATAATAAGATGGCAAAAGTGGCGGCAAAAGTTCTCGTCAAACCCTAAAAGACTTTAAAACAACTAAACCCAAATACGCTTGATCTTTTTTTGTCCTTTTTCCTCCTTTTTAAGTTTATATTTGACATTTTTTTAAATCTCTGGCAACATAGAATAAAACAATTATATACTCCTTTTACAGACTGCTCTTCTGACGAAAATATTTGAACATTTCTTACCAAAGCTAATCAGCTTAGCCTAGCTAGGCCGACGACAGGCAACAAAAAGTGACATCATCGGAAAGCTTCGGCGGGTATGTTAGTACTGTTTGCTTCTGTTGCTAGAATCGCCCACACCTGTGATGGTGAGAGGGCAGCATTGGTTATGGCCGAGCTGTGAATATTTTGATAGGACGCATCCTGTGGGAAGGGGGCTTGAGTGGGGGTGGAGACCTAAAAAAGTGTCATGTGAATCATAACCGGACACAATAAAATTTACAATCATTTATCACTGATGTCAGCACCCACGCGTCAATCTAGAATTTCTATTTACACATGCCTCTCGCTTGGGCACGCATATTTCTCTGCACCCGTGTTCCAGTGCTGTAGATTCTCTGGGATTTGGTCTGATCGTCCGAATGTTCTTGCGGGTGCGAGAGAGGCGCCCCCTTTTTATGCTTTGCTGTCTTCCGGCTTGGCGTGGATGCTGTGGTCACCGTGCAATTTGATTTCAATCGTATGCGGCTTGAGAGACTCTTTGCCATTTTCTTCCTTCAGTGGCAGTTTCCTGCAACGGGAGAGCACAGTGGGCATGTGAGAAGCTACTGACGAAAATAACTGCTCTACAAGCAAGACTGTCGTGGGAAGATGGAAATGATTTAAGCAGGCGGGAGGAAGTCGATGAGACACAGAGCTGGATGGAGTCACAGAAAGGCAGCGTTTACAAATAGGCGGGAGAAAGCTCATTTCATTGCAATGACAACGTACGGTAGCAATGAAGAAAGCGTGAGACATGTACATATTATTCACACAGAACTGAACTGGGCTGTCCTAACTCACTTAAAGCTACTATGAATATTGGAAAACACAATATCAGCAGTGACAAGGTTTGGGTCTTTTAAATCCATCGCTACCTTAAATTAACTTTTGAATCAAATTGTTGCTTTATTGCAATGAACAATTTATGTTATCAAGGTAAGCTGTGTGCTCAAAACTCTAACTCGATAAGACACGATTACCATACTGATATACAACTTAAAACTGAGATGTACTGTATTACTAGTCGCGGTGTAAATCGACAGGGATAGGATATTGTTTCTCCAATATTTACAAAATATTACAGCCTGCCACAATTGGATTGTGATTGATTTATTAGAATTTGATGTACACGTTTAACCTAATCAGTTACATTTTAGCTTAAGAAAAGCACAAAGCATATGGCATGTTTCGATCAATTTGATTGGATCGTTACTTAACAGATTGAGGTATCAATTCAGATAGACGTATTGCTCCACTTCTAATCCTTTCTCTATAAAATGACTTACTGAAATACTTTAGTCACCTTCCAGTATGGTGCATTACGTATTGCTTAGAATTCGATGTACACATTTAACCTAATCAGTTATATTTTAGCTTAAGAAAAGCACAAAGCATATGGCATGTTTCGATCAATTTGATTGGATCGTTACTTAACAGATTGAGGTATCAATTCAGATAGACGTATTGCCTATCCACTTCTAATCCTTTCTCTATAAAATGACTTACTGAAATACTTTAGTCACCTTCCAGTATGGTGCATTACTTTCAATTACATTCTTAAGTAGTATTATCTCTGTGAAAGTGCCTTTTTTCAATCCCGAAACAAACATCCCTACTGAATGTCATTAAAATGTCCCTATTGAAATAGCCGTTTTACATTACAACAAATTCAAATTGAATCCAATATGGCATTAATTTGCACAAAGCAAGAAATGTAACATTATAGGAGTGGAAAAAAGGCTAATAAGCACATTTGCTAACCGGCCTAAGGGAATTCCTCCATACTTGATGGGAGGATGTTAAAGTTCCCACGTGGTGGAAGCAATTTCATGTTTCATTAACTCATGCAAACCCAGATTGGACTCGCAGACTTACTTCTGGTATAGCTATTTTGCTCCTGTTTTGTCCACATTCATTCATTAGTGATGCATATAGGAACCAGAAGCATATTTATGTCTCTCACTTAAGTCACTCTTTGTTGCGCGTGCATACTAGAGAACCTCTCAGTATAGATAATATTGACATTAGAGTCTCTTGTATACAAATGAGGTGGAAAAAATTGAAACATGAAGCTGTTAATGTCTTTTGACAAATCCTGCACATTGTATCTACGGGATTGTTGTGTCCATTCACCCAGAGGAATATTTGTGAGGACAGTTCATCCCAAAGGTATTTAATAAAGTTAAATACTCCTTATCGCATACCAATTTCACTGAGCAAGCGTTTTTAAATGGGCTTGGTAAATGGCCTTTAACTTGGATTGCACTTTTCGTTCAGGGCACTCAACGTGCGGTCTCCTTATTCACCCATGTTACAATCTTGCTCGAAATTGAATCCGCAATTATCTCAGTAAAGTGAAATGAAAAGTTCAAACTTACTCCTTTGTCACTATCATACCATGTGGCTTGTATATCAATAAAAAAAGAATACTGCATAATAATACTACTTGTTGTCTCAAAACATTGCCAGCTGACGAGAACTCCAGGTTTACGTTTTTTTTAAAATATTTTTTTTATTATATTTAAATGTATATATATAAATATATATATATATTTATATATACATATACATACATTTATATACATGTGTATATATGTATATATATATATATATATATATATATATATATATATATATATATATATATATATATATATATATATATATATAAACTGCTAATTTAAGCTTGCAAAATCCCTTGTGCACCTCTTATAGATTTGCTACACACTGTGTTAAGCCTAATGGTGGGTCAAAATTGCACAATTGCAGGCAATTAGAACCAAGCAACCTTTTTTACTAGTAAAGTAATTGAAGAAACAATTGAAATGTAACAGGAAAACATAAAAACTGACGCCAAAGCAGCACTGAATTCTAACATACACATGAACTCTATATGAGGAATGAATGCTTCATGAATGCCCAATGAATGCTGTCACAATAGAGTATTGGTTGTTGGTTGAATGATGTAAAAGGCACCCACTTGATGAATACACACCAGACACATGCAATGAGATGTTGAAGAAGACCTTATCAGAGACATACTGTGGCTGAAAAGGTGGTCGGGCGGCTGTTGTAGGTGTACCTAGACGGCAAAAAGAAGGCTTCTTTTTTTCATCCGAAAAATTGTACAAAACAAATGACTAGCCAGATTCATGTAAAAAGTCTATCGTAGGAGGAATCAATTTGTTTAACTTTTAAAAACAGTTCACTCAACTTGCATGTATATATTCTTGAAAAACAAAGATTGAAATGCAGTTGTGACCTAAAGACCGTGACACCCACAGCAGAAGCACGCTCTGCAAGCATGAATGACTTGTTGAATTTGATCCACCCCACTGTCACTGTTGTTAGACACACACAATAAAAAACACACTTACAGGTAGGCGGCCTTGCCCTCCTCCATTTCTTTGCCTTTGCTACTAGTGGCTGTCTTCTTGCTGCACAGTGTGCGCGTGATGCACATCAGCAGGCCGCAGTGGCGCAGGAAGAAGCAGCTGACATCAACCAGAACAAGCAGCAGGAGCAGTGCTCCGAGGCCAAGGCCCACCACTGCCCCGAGGCCCAGGCCGCTGAACAGGGATTCTGCTAAGACATGGAGAACGCACTTGAGCAATATGATATGGTGCAACAGGTCAGGTGTTGCCACTGGGAAGCTTCTGGTTGAAGGTCATGCCTGTACACTTCCTCTTATGTTAGATCACAGCGGCTACTGCATATAAACTGGAATTGAACCTACCGATTGCACACCGCCGCCAATCTGTATATTAATTAGGTCAGTGAATTCAGCGGGAACCGTTGCAGAAGCTCCAAGGCGATCTAGGTAGGCTTATATATACAGGATGATCATTTGGTACACATATTTTTGAAAAATCCATAGTGTCTTGTTTGCCTGGTGCCCATAGGGGCTGGGGTAGGCTACAGCACCCCTCACGCGACCCTTCTGAATGAATGCCAACGAGTCATAAAGGCTTAGGTACCTCACACTTGAACAAAAAAAAAGTATTATATTCATTTCTCTGTCAATGTCAATAATGTATAATATACTATATTTATGTAAAAAAATAATAATTTTGTGAATCGTTCTGTACATTGTCGTTTATTGCTTAAGAAAAAAAACTAAATAAAACAGGACCAGTCACTGGTCGACGTAATTTTTTCTTGACGTTTCATTTTTCTTTTCTTAGTCTTGTTTTCATTACTTTTTTTTAATAGAAACATGTTCGGTTGCTGATGAAAGAAGAGAATGTACTATTTTACTTGATAGGTTTGAGATTCTGTGGGTTGTACAAGCTGACCACAAAATACAAAACATTGAGCTCCATTCCATTCACTGCCCTTATTTTATCTTACTATTATTATTTTTAGATGTTTTTGCTTGTGTGGTCTTTATGTTGTTTCTTTACGGAGAAAGTGTCTCATGACTTTCTCCAACCAATCCAACAGAACCATTATTGAGGTTTGCTTTCATATAAACAACAAGGCTGTCAGGTGAGGGCGGCCTGGTGGAACGAGTGGTTAGCGCGTCGGCCTCACTGGGGTCCTGGGTTCAAATCCAGGTCACGTCCACCTGTGTGGAGTTTGCATATTCTCCTCGGCTTGCGTGGGTTTCCTCTGGGTACTCCGGTTTCCTCCCACATTCCAAAAACATGCATTGTAGACACTCTAAATTGCCCCTAGGTGTGGGTGTGAGTGTGCATTGTTGTCCATCACCTTGTGCCTTGTGATTGGCTGGACACCGATTCAGGGTGTCCCCTGCCTCTGGCCCGCAGTCAGCTGGGATAGGCTTCAGCCCCCCCCCCGCGACTAATGAGGATAAAGCGGTTCAGAAGATGAGATGAGGCTTCCACATGCCTGACTGAAAAGCCTCCTTAGCACTCCCCACAATGAAGTAACCAGTATCAGTGGTGGGCCGTCAGGGCCTTCAAGTCCTTCTCTGCTGGTCTAAGAAATATCTTTATCATATATTATATTTTGTCCATCAATACTTATTAAATAATTCCAAATTGTCTGTTAGCTTCCTTTCATTGCTTTTCCTCCTGGTTGCACTGCTTCCAGATGTCTATTTTCATATTGAAGCATTTAACCAATCACATTTCAGCCATTATTTGTTGCCAGGGTCAGAAATCTGCCTCAAAGCCTTCACAATCACTTCGCTGTCTTTTCCCGTGGAAATCACCTCCCTGGCCCGGTTGTAATGTCTGAAAAGCTCCAGTATTTGTATTTAATCTAATGCTGCTAGGAAGTGGATTTTACCCCATTACCGCCACTGATTTTAGTGACACTTTTAAGTAAACATTCTAGCCTACAATCCTTCCTCTTAAAATGTGTGCTGTCTCACTAGTATGTAATGAAAGAAAGTTGATCTAAGAATGTTTTGTATGGCTGAGTTTTCCTTAGAGCTTGTTTGGAGTATGATGTTCAGAGGACTATTATCTAGGTACTTTTACTTAAGCAAAGTAATAGCCGTTTTGAGGAGACATTGTGTTCTGCTTTACAAAACTTTGATAAAAGAACTAACAGATAGAAAACATGCAAACAATTACTACTGGCAGTTAATAGTAGAAAAAAATCATTTTTGCTCCCTTGACCATTACATTTATTTAGCATGAGCAGTTTTAACACACGTGCACAATTTCATCATTGGCTGCTATCTCTAAAGTCAGCATCTATAAGATTAATCGCCTATAGCAAGTGTAACGTTGGGACTGTCCAGAATGTATGAACTATTATTTTAATTTGAGGGTTAGAGAAATGCTTTTCTCTGAAGGACAACAATGTATCACAACGAACAACATGGAACCTCTAAGACTACTATCACAGTATACAATACGCCGGTAAATAAATTTGAATAGCATACAAAAGCCCATTGCGTCAAGGCAGCAGCGAATTGCCTACTAATACAGCCAACCATTTATAAAATTACCCCGACTGACACATTGCAGTGAATAATTTAGCCCTATGTACACCATTGTTCTGATGGAAAACATATTCAAAACCAGTGAAAAGGCAGCCATCCTTCCTATGGATTTTCTTTCAGGCTGTAAACCATAATCTATTATCTATTTCCTTTTGAAACTGCTTACAATGTTACAATAAACAAGGGCAGTTTGAAGTATACTTAGCAATGAATGCGATTGTTGATGGAGACTACCATTGTTGTTAGTTATGTTGCCCACAAAAAATATTTCACGTCTAAGAGACTTGAGTTCAAGACCGAGCATCCTCAATCTCTGACCTTTATTTCTTAGTTTTCTGAATTAATCTACGAGTAGAAATAAATGTCTCGGACATCTACACAATCAGAACAGAACAACGAGCCCATCTGAAATTAAATACACAGTTGATCTTTGAATTAAAAACAAATCATTAAGGTAACCTGGTGGTAAGGAAAGAGAAATGAAAACTTGCTCTTAAAACCTTACTCGCATGAAATTAGACATATATTTTTTTGTTTTTGCGTCAATCCGCGGAGATTTATCTGAGTTCTGAATAAGCATCACTAATTGGGATTGTGTTGAGCATAGCTGTGCACATAATTGCTGTATATGTTAAGATCATTGCTGTGGAGGGGGGTTGGTTACACAGGTCAGGGAGAACAAGTGCCTGCGGTTGTTGAATGGTTAATGTTGTACTCTGCAAATAAATCACATCTTTGGGGTCAGGAAGGAGAGCTTCTACTGGATTGTAAATTGATAAAACAAAATGTTATACTAATTATGGCACATGACTGCAAAAGTATTCAAATATAAGTAGCAGTATTATTAGCTGCTTAATGGTTGCTAGTTGATTTGAGGTCATTTGTCTAATAATGACTTGACAATATAGTAGAACTAATTATAGTTGCTAAGCAACACCGAAGTGGTTCTCTTTTGCCCCCGACCTTGCTTTAGTTTTCCATGTTTGAATATGGCAGTCGACGCTGTAAAAGTTGGTAGGGTGAGTACCCTTCTCTGCAGAACTCCCAGTTGTGAGTAGGTTTGCATCCATTGGCGAATTCCTCATAACAGTAGTGCATTTAAAAAAAAAAAATCAATCTGTATTATTTCTCAAACTTCTGTCTCAAACCCTTGTCTACTTGTTGAAATATGGCATCATTAGCCGTGCCTGTCAATTCCCAGGTATCCAAACACTTCAAAGCCAACAAAGACTGATTATGCCTCGGGCTGATTGACGTTCCCTCAATAGCTCAGAGATGAAGTGAGTCCATTAATGACGGCCAAATGGTCATTAATTGATCTGGGAGGCAGCAAATGGAAATCTCCAGAGGGTTATGTAGAGATGTTTGAGGATCTGAAAGAGGATGCTCCTAAGTGTTGGGACAGTCCATAGAAATCAAAGTTGCCCTGAGCGCTTTTAAAAGGATCATTAAATAGAAGGACAATCTCCTCTTGGCCCACATTTAAGCAGGATGCAGTGAGCCTTGATGCAACTGGAGAGCACTCAGGAGGCAACTTGAGCACAGAATGCTGTAAAAGGATGAATACTGGTTCTTCCCAGCATATTTTAATGAGCCATTTGAGTTCAGCAATGAACGTTCAAAGAAAATTTCGACAAAACATATTGACTGAACAAGGTTCTTTTCTTGTGTATCAGCTACTGGATTGTAAGACCATGCATACAACTATGTTTAATCGACAGTCTTTGTGAGGATAAACGGTACGAAACATTAATGAATGCCTGAAACTATTTTTAATTTTCATACTCTACCCACCTAAACAAATCTCTGCACAGTGAAAACAGAAGGCTTAACTATAACATTATAATTTGCATGATTCAGGCAAAAGCAGCAGTTGTTGACCAGTGTACTTGTGCTTTTCTGCTGAGTCAGACTTTTTTTTTTTAATCAATGAGATTGTGGTAAGAGAATTTATGAGATGCTTAACTTCTGGGCAGCCGTAAAAATAGATATTTTGTGAAATCCCCATTTTACTTCCAGAAACGGCATGTTGCTTAAACACACGAGTGAAAAAAAAATACATTAACCACTGCTAATTAAAAAAAATGGAAAGGTTCATCTGACTTAAGGCAGAGGTGTATTTGACCTTTCTGCAATTGAAGCTGAGTGCTGCAGGCAAAATGCAGCAACATTCATTAATTATTCAGTAGGCAAAATTTAAACTATGTGGTCATTAACTACTGAACGTAATGGCATTGCTAAGAAAAAAGGGAGGAAGTAGAACATTGTATGGTGTGTACTACAGATAGAGCAGAAAATGTTTATTTGTTCTTTTTAATGAGTGTTTAAAACAGCCAAGCGTTTTCAAAGCACCATAAAGGATGGCTATCTTTCTAATCCTGAATACTGCCCATTGGTTTCGCCTCAATTTGGAATTTGAAACACAATGTAGCCAGTCAAAATGCAGAGTTTTGTTCAAAATTGTTTAACCCCCACTGCCACATTGTGTTGTAGCAAATCTGCAAGACATTTTTTTTTCCATCTCATTGATAAACAGATCAAAGATCTGGCATTGTTGTACTGTATGAAAAAATAAACTGCTATCATCATACCGTAAGAAATATTTAATAGTATATTTGTAATTCTTAGGTACTATTGATTACATAATCACTTGCACTATCAAGCCCTCCAATACCCACCCAATATGTCGGAAATTGATCAGTCCCCCCCCCCCCCCCAAATCTCCCCCAAAACAGATTTTATACTATCAAGACGAACTTTGAAATAGCAGGAATTTCATAAAAGGCATTGGAGTAAGTAGTCCTCCTTGTTGTTGCCTGTTTGCCTTTTATTGCCTTATTAGCACAATTTTTTACCCCAGGTTACTGTATGTCCACTGTTCACATTAGGAGAAAGCTTTATCCCCTCATCTTTGCTTTGCTCCCTCCCAGGGCCCTTTCCCACGATACCCTAACTGGAGAGGACAGTCAATCGAAGAGCCGCCTTAAGCCTAGAGCTCCGCAGCTCCTCTACTCTGCTTGTGAGGCAGTGCACATGTTTGCGGGCAATTTAGCTGGAGCAGAAAAACACTGGCTGGATACATTCCAAACCATTTCAAATGGACTCCGGGAGGAAACCTAAGCCTCCTCAGAGAGGGTTTTTGTTGGTGGCACTCATAGGGGGGCAATAACGGAATTACATTTTTATTTCCACAATGCACATTTCTGACAGTTTGGGGTGCGAGAAATACTTCAAAGCTCCCTGTGAGGCGCACATCAAAGCATCTGTCGGCATTTCTGCATACATGTGCGCAATTTTATGCGTGCCAGCTCTGAAGAAGCTGGAGGACTTGGAAATGAGAAATCTTTCTGCATATCCCGTTTTATTCCCTGTAAAACTCAGGGCCACCCAAACATTTCCCACCTGCGAGCTAATTTTCTCAACACAGCGGGGCTTTTACCTGTGACGTCAGGTTTCTGTGGCATAAAAAACTGATAGAAGGTAGGCTCCGACAGGCCCTTAACATTGCGGGCCGTGATCTCTACTTCGTATCGAGTGTTCCACTGCAGCGGCTGCAGAGTCGCAAAGTCATTGGAACCTGGAACAAGCTTGGTCATCCATTGCTCCTCTTTGTCCTGGAAGGCAGCAGAAAGCGATTAAAATGGATTGAAATACATTGAAACATTGGAAAAAATGGGATGTCACTTACTGTCTTATACTTGACAATGTATTCCACGATGGGCATTCCGCCGTCATCCTGTTTTACCAGCCCTAGTTTGTAAGCTTTACCCATTCCTGTCTGCCCATGGACTGCTGGTGGACTTGGCTCTCCTTTGGGACACATGGAAAAGATGGTTTAGGTGGCGGAGTAAAAATCTAAACAATTAATCTTATTTTCCAATCAGATGGTGACTCGGAGAAGGTGGCGTAGCTAGATAGGTTAAGGGAAACTTTTAAAGAGAAAGACACAATTTTGACTGAATGTTTTTTGCTTTATAACCGATTCAAGGTTGAGCCTGATAATCAATAAGTAAATTCCTTAGTCATTGATAATTATGGGGATTTTTTTTAGAAATAGTGGCAAAACGGAGTGCACTACAGTACATGACGAAATCAGCAAGGTCATTGTCGAATTAGAAAACGAATTTTGAAGAACAGCACAAAAGCGACCGTGACGTTGCAGGTGATGTCTGTGAGGCTAATAAAAACATTGTGTATGTCTATAAACCATTGTAGCATGTTTGTAATCAATCTATACTTCAGTCCAAAATAGATGAATGACCCAGCATGATGACAAAAAATTGCGCATCTCACTTGCTTGTTTAAGAGCTGTTCTGAATAAACGGAGTGATGTACTTGCGTTGTATAAACCAGATCGGAAAATATCATCTTACAGGCCCAAATTTACAGATGACCAAATTTAGTTAAGGTATGGTCTGTCAAACCACAATCCATGAAAAAGTTTTATCGCTGATAAACTTACGTATGGGCAAGGTCTGAAAAGTCTCCATGCGACTGAACTCGCCCTGACCCTTCCCATTGACGGCTGCCACTCGGACCTCGTAAGTAGTGTTGGGCTCCAGGCTGGTCAGCACCACTGTTGCTAATGAGACAAAGAGGCACCAATCAAACAATGGCCACAAACCTGAACATAAAGTTTTCCTGTAAAAAAAACAAGTAGGCTCATAAATATTTATAATTTTTGATCTTGATTCAGTCGATTGCTGAATACCTCTGTTGTGCTTCCCCCTGTGCACACACTGCATATTAAAAATGGTGTGTTAGCACAGCGTCTCAATATCAGAGCACAGTCTGTCACTGGAATGTGTTTGCATAAACTTAGCTTCACTGAAAAGCCAACAGCGTAATGAGTTAGCCACGTTGTTTTGTCAGTCTGCACAAATTAAATACTCTGTAATAAGAGCTTGTTCAGAGCTTCAGTCCTGTAACAAAGTTGGTCATTTGCAGCAGTGCCAGGCTACTTTTCTGGCTTTAAGCATGGGTTTCAATTTGTACAAAAGCATTGCATGTAAAGAGTCCTACCATCTAATTATGTTTTGGCATTTTACACCGTGAAAGCGATTACTGGAATGCCACACAATTTGTTCTAATTACGTAGCAAAGTGCACGAAAGTATTTTAGGTCTTGAATTTGAAACAGGAGACACATTAAACTTAATTTAAAAACAAATGTATCCTTTTTTAATTTGTGCATTACTCACTTTAAAAGAAAAAAAAAGCAAGTTCTTAGGACCTCTAAGGATCTCTGCTCATACAGCTAAAAAATTTAATTAAATGCCTGACACAGACTAGATCAGTGGTTCTTAACCTTGGTTCGATCAAACCCACGGGTTCGGTGAGTCGGCCTCAGAGGTTCGGTGGAGCCGCTGCCGTGGAGGTCAAGACACATCGACTCATCAAGATTTCATGATACAGCCAGTATTGTGTAATCAAACACAAGACTGTCGTGAACTGCGTCAGACATTAGCTAGAAAATAGTTGCTATGTTCCTTTTGTGTTTCAGTATGAATGTGCATCAAAGCCCCAAAGGCATAATTGGATATGTTTAATATGGAAGAATTTAAGACCCCTGACCTCATAGATGTTTGGGAAAATATTAGTAAAAATATTGACACTTAACCAACATCACTATTTTATCAAGAAAATTTGAGAACAACCTGATATTTTCTTCCCTTGAGGATAAAGGTGCAATGGTAAGCTTCCTTTAAAACTTACTCTGCACACTATGTGATCTCACATCCCTCCAGTCCTGTGGGCCAACCTCCTTGTACTGGACCAGATAATAGCCAATGGGCACACCGCCGTGAGATTCCGGCTTCATGAACGTGACTGTAGCCAAACGTTGGGAGACGGCAGACAGACGTACCGAGTACGGATTGGATGGGACGTCTAGAAATATAGTACAAGTGATCAGTGTTCAGAGGCTTTATAATAAAAAAAAAAGAATGCCTTCAACAAACGGCCTTCTTGGCTTATGTAACAGAGCTAAACTTGTCGTTTTAGTGTCTTCTGAAGCACCTCGTTTCCTGCAAAGACGTCATATAAGGTCACCTTGTATTCATTACCTTTGTTAGTCCAGGTGATTCAATCTGAACGAAAGATAATTGGAATACTCAATCGTGTATTAGCCTGCACCACCGTAAATTAGGGTCCACTTCAGTAAATAGCGAAGGGAATGGTAAATCAGATTGCTCTGTTTGAGATTAGAGTAGGTTGCGTTGTGTTGGTTTTAGAATAATTGCAAATAGGGCAATTAGTAGAGCGGTAAAAGGATTGGAAATTACAATTATGGGGACCCCTAACTGGGATTGGCAACCTGGCACTTTCTGGACTTACTTGGAGGTCAAGGGACACACTTACCAGCCTGGGCCAGAATGAATTCCTGGTAGCGAATGCCAATGTTATTTCGGGCAGTGCAGTTGTAGCGACCGAAGTCCCTGTCGGACATCGGAGTAACCTGTAAGCCAAATGTTTATTAAATGTGATGCTCACCAATATGAAAACTAAAAAACAACAAAACAACGAACAAGCAGTGCATTTATTTGGTCATCCTTTGGTCACACCTCTAGTACAGCCTTGCCCGTGCTGCTGTGTATTTGTGTGATGGTGGTTTTATCAGTAGAGATGGTGAAGTGCTCCCTTCTCCACAGCAAAGTGGCAGGTGGGTTGGACATCACATCACAGCTGATGTTGACTGGATTCCCCTCCCAAGAATAGTAGATGGTGTGGTTGGTCAAGAACTTAGGTATGTCTGTCCAGAACACAAACACGTGGTAACTCTCACTCTCATATATACTGTACAATAAATTGTGCCTTAATGTTTAATGATCCATGTTAATTAAATGTGGCTCTTTGTAGAGTTGTCACACTTGGTTACCTAAGGTAAAGCAGAGTATACAAATACTGTATTTCATTTATGCAGCATTTATTTAGTATGTTCATTATTCATTATGAAGAAACATTTCAGTTCAAGGCCACCTTGCTTGGATGCGGTGTCCAATTAGATTGTATCAGGGCATGTTCAGCTGAGACAGCTTAGCTGTCTAAACTCCTCTTTAAACTCAATGCTCTACTAGTATCAGTTGTTCCACATCAAGAATAAAGAATATGACTGTTAATATGACAGGACACCTTGCCCTGGATCTAGCGACCAATCACATTCTGGAGAGTGTGTTCAGGTGGGAATGCATCAATGAAATGGCTAAACTCCTGCTCAGTTCATCAGCACACTACTAATATCATCAGTTGTTCTACACAGAGGATAAAGAATATGTAAAGAATATGATGATTTTAAATCCTGTTATCTTGCCTGTTTATTGTTGCTGAGCATTTCCTTTTATATCCATAGTTTGACTTATTTACTTCGCTTGTCAAGCACACTTGTTAACTGGACACAATGTTCACTGGCAATGTCTAATATAATCCTCATTTGTTGTTTTTCAAGCTGGAAGTCTGCCCAATGCAGCTCCATGCTGCTACTTTCTAGCATGGATGCGACCTAATTGATGCACAGCCACAAGTCAGTTATGCAGTATTTTTTCCAATTAGTGAGTACAGCCGATGCATTTTAAGAAAGAATACTTTAGAAGTGTGTGTCATGAATGTGACCAAAGTGTGACACAATCTGGATGCCAGGCAAGGATGACAGTCGCCATGTAAACACCCCTCAAAAATATCAGAGACATGACTGACATTCCACATGGTGAGTCAGCGTCACTGAGGTGTAACCCTAAAAGGGAAGGAAGGATTTCACTCAGATCCCCCATACATTATTAAAAAGAGCAACATTACTTTGAGAGTCTTCAAGCTATGGGCAGAAATCCCTACTTTCACTGCCTCGCAGAGAATTTCCAAAAATAAATTAAAAAAACAAATTTAAAGAGGAAAGGCAGTTATGCCAAGCTGTCTTGTAGATTATTTTCAGTCGAGGTGTCGGAGTGGTTTTATAGTTTTTGCAGGATTTCATTAGAGAGATTGAGGCCTGGTGCTCCATCTTGAGTGAGACACGTTATCCCCTCTCAGCCTGCAGTGACTTAGTAAATGAGTTCATTAGTTGGCTGACAGCGGTTGTGTCAGTTGGATCTGCACAAAAGCCACTTGTCAGACGCGGCCAACGCATTGTACTGTAATTTATGGTCTAATGATGCATTGAACAAATGTGCGAAATGTGGTTCTATTTGCTGTTCTGAGCAAAGCAAGCGACAACCAGGTACGGTAAATTCATTTGCTCTGGCTTTCCCTCGCTGTTTATTTCATGTTTCTGCAGAGTGCCTTGACCAACTTATACCCCTGTCCGCAGCCAATATTCACATCTCAGTGTCAGAGTCCATTACATAGGAGCAAGCCCACCCGAAACAGCAAGCAAAATGGACAAGTTGTATCTAATGCAGGAGTGTTGTCAGTGTGGGTGAGACTTTACAATGCAATTTACTTTGCGGATGCCGAGAAAGTGGCACAATCGCACACACATTGTTGAAAGGAACTGAAGGAACAAAACACGACAGAACTAAGGCGCTCAATAGATGACTTCAAGGACAAAAGTTATTATTATGTTTCTGATTGTAGGTGCTTATTTTCAAGACAGTTGAATCTGCAATACGAGGACAAATTATGTCAATGTCGAGAAACATCATGGGATTTAAAAAACCCACTTACACTCAATATCCAGAAACATACTCTTCTGATGCCCTCCGATCCTACTGAGGGCCTCACAGTCAAAGCGGCCCAGGTCAGAAAGCCTTACGTTGCTGATGGTTAACACTGACTTTCCGTGGTGGCCACGCACTTCAAAGCGTCCGTCCTGGCTCTGAGGAGACAAAATATTAACGTCAAGTATGTTGAAACATATTTATAGTAATACATAGCATGAGGTTTGGGGAAAAAAAGAGAAAACAGGTAAGCACAATGTGGGCAGGCAGTGATACCTGCGTATGTGAGGGGCAACGCAATGCCCCTACGTGTATATTAGTGAAGGTAAAAGGACAATGCAGGAAGATAAATGGATTGCAGGGTCTGTATATACACAACAGCAATTAGAGAGAGAAACTTGCACTGAGGGACAAAATGCCACAGGCATGTTTACAGAGATATGCTAGTGAATAAACATCACCACAGAATCGTGGAGTCAAATGTGATACAGAAATACTGTACCGACAAAATAATTGAACTTAAGGCATTATTTTAAGAAAATAATCCAAGTGGAGTTCACAAAAACAAATTCAATACCAAATAAGTATAGTCAGTACAATACACAGTATTGCATTGCATAGTATAACGGTATGCGTGAAAACGTTCTGTTTAAAAAAAATGTAAATGTACATAGTTGCTGAGTTGAAAGAATAAACTGAAAAACAATACATTTCAATTTGAAATTGCCCATGAGTTTTCGACTACAAAACATTTGTCTTGATGTTTTTCTCTTTAAGACAGACAATCCACAATTTGCTGTGTCAGCTTCAGACAATTGGAAACCAGATAAGAGGGCAAGCTTCTGAAATCTGCTTTTCATGAACAACTTCAGAGTCGCTTTATTTGATGCGTATTTAGGAGGTGTGTCCTTTTGGGATTGTCAAACCCACAACCACATTGGGTCATCTATGACCACACAGACATAGCATCAAGAGTAACAGGATCATGAATCAGGTATATACTGTTACTGCCTGAGCAAATCGATCGAGCTTCTTCCTGCAAGAACGTGACATCCTATTGGATGGTGGTTTGTGAGACTAAAATAGTTTGCAAGGTAAACCAGTGGCCTCATAGATCTCTTCCTGAGTAAATGCACCAGGAAGGAAATATTCCATAATGACACGGCATCGTTAATATGACTCACAAGTCACCTATTGCCACCCTGTTACCTTTGATTTATTGCAGTCAGCTCTTCTCATCTGCCACTGTTTATTCACATTCCTTGATTAACACATTCATTAAGTTCTTTATTGCATTCATAAATCTTGAGGAGAAATTATGTTTACACTAAGTGAGGGGGCAGTTGTGGTGTCTCTAGTTATTTAAAACCTTCAACCCTTTAGCCACCAAGAAAATTCCTTACAGACTGAGTCACTCAGGGGCTATGTTCACATGAAGCCAATATTCGGGTTACGGTCAATATTGTAGAAAGTGCAGTGGTTCTTTTGCCTGACTTCAGTGTGAGCCATGTGGGTTCAATTCCCACACAGTGGCGGTGTGATTGTGAGTGCGAACGGTTGGCTGTCTACATGTGTACCCTCCGACTGATTGGCTACCAGTTTAGGGTGTTGTCTGCCTTTCGGCTAAAGTCAGCTTGGATAGGCTCAAATGACTCCTATTGGTGTTGAAACAACATAGGATTCTTGGTAAGAGATAGCATTTATATAGCGTGTATATTCAATCTTTAAAAAAAAAATCTTACTGAATGACAGGCCTTAACCCAATCAAGTTATTCAAGTTGGAAAATGATCGTGTTTTTAAAATTTAGAATGAGAATATTTGGAATTTTGAACCTTTTTTCATCACCGTGCTGAACCAGGTTACTCCCAATAAATTATAAAAATATAATTTCACAGCATGTAAACATAGCCAGTGATTCATGCTAAAGGAAAAAGACGAGAGGACAATAGGAGTTGGTGAGGTACCAACCATAGACTACTGCACATTGTTTTCATAATGCGAGAAAAGTAAATGGATAGAAATAACAACGAAACAAAACAAAAACAACATTAAAATGTCAAGAGGTATCTGTACAGTGTTATACATATCACCTTTAAGAAATTTTCAGAGCTTCCAGCTATGGATGTTTACTGTTTTGTTATGAGAATACATATGCATGTCTGAAAAATAAGTACAGGGCAAGAGTTAGCAAGGGAATGGTTTTACACTGGCCCTATCCACAATTGTTTTACCGAGTAAGGACAGTGTATAACTTACCATGGCCAAACATTGTGCAAACACCTGTTATCGTATTGAAACAGCCTTGGTCTCCAGGTGCATTTTGGCCCCAATTTTTGGACAAAACATTATAGTTTAGTCTTAGCTAAATTGAATTGTACTGCTTAGTGGAAATAAGGCCGTGTTTATGGCAGTGTGTGTCTGCACTATGCAAATACACAGCTTCCCTTGCACATTTAATTCTTCGCAATGACCTCAGTACACCTCCACACCCACACGATGTTGTCTCTGCTTCATCCTGTTTAGCTTATCGGCACTCCTATCACAGCAGACCTGTCTGCCAATGAGTTGCAGTGTCTCACCACTTCACACTATGACTGTTTACTCCGCCAGCTGGGGTCAATGGGATTGGAGGAGCCTGCACGCTCTGAATGCTGAGGATGGAGGGATCGTTGAGGAGAGGAAAGAGAGAGGACACTTTCCAGGAGGAGAGCTTCTGAGTCAGGAAATGACTGGCTAACAACCCCTCGCCCATCTCCCCCCTTTCTCCAACCTCCATCCCATTCCTCTATGCCAACTGGTGGGGTGTGTGCGTGGAGACCAAGGCAGCCTCCAAAGCACAGCCTGTTTGATATGCAGCTCAGTGGAAGGCAAGTGGCCAGCACACCACAGTGAAGAGCAGACACGCACACATTCACAGAGGCTGCATGCATGTTCAGGAAATCACACATGCCCTGCGCACACATGCCCTGCGCACACATGGGCTGCCCTGACAGCACATAGCTTAAAAAGGTACCTAGGTGTAAAGGATTGGCCAAGAAGAGGAGATAGAACACATGGTTCTTACGGAATGTATAAATAATTCGGGAAAGCATCTGACTCGCATATGGGGAGGCTGGGTTGCTTTCATCACCATGCTGGAGACGTATTAGAAATGGCAGATGTAAATGTCAGCATGTCTTGGAACTAACTGTCGTCATCTCATTTCAGATGTCAGCGCCTTTTTTTTTTTACACGCGCTTTTCACTTTTGATTAGTTCACTGCTTCATCCGCGTGACAACAACAACAACATGCATTATACTGACAAAACAGTTGTTAAGCCACTGATTAGCAGAATTTGGGTATTTGATGCTGCTCGTTTTGAGTTCCAAGAATCCTTCAATGGAAGGAAAAGGGAAAAGGCTTACTACAGCCTACACTGGTCACAACTCAACCAGTGGGCATGGTCCAGATAGATAGTCTTAAATATTAGCCACCATGTAAGAATGACATGTAAAAAAAATGAAATATCAATTTTCGGCTGGAAGTAACTTTGTAAGCCCTTTTACAATACTTGAAAGTGAAGCGTCTAAAATCTAAACCTTACCCTTTCCTTTCCTACTATGATATTTAAACAAACAAAAACTACGGCACGAGAACTCTATATACTACAGTGTACTGCTCCTGTAATACATTTTCAAACAGCAAGTCTGGGAGGTCATTCTTGCATCGTCAAATAAGTCCCAGGCTTACGCTGTCCTACGATTTATGCTTTCAATGGGATTGCATAGACTAGGCAGCTGGCCACTATGGCAGGAGGGCTAAAGAATGTTTAATTTGGGGTCACTGGAGCGTGACGATTTCTCAGAGCATCCAAGATACAGTAGCAAGCTGGAATGAGAGAGTGAAAACTGCGTGGAATCAGTAAATAAGTGCTCTGTGGTTCGGGAAAGAAGACAAATGGCATTCCCTACTCAGCCTCGGGATTTGTATGTGGGTGTAATTCATAGACAAGCCTAAACTCTAGCGGCCTACCGCCAGTAGCTGCCGAAAACACCCTCACACTGTGTGACAGTTCACGTTAGGGATGCATCATTCGGGTCTTCCAGATTAATGTCATTTGCTAAATTTATAAAATGAACAAAAATATAGATATATAAATAAAAATGATTTGTAACAACGCATTAACATTGAGGTGGGTTGTTGTGAATAGTTCTAATGCAACAATTGCCCAACTAAATTCACAATTTAATCAGCAAACCACAGTCAGGTGGCTGTAGTTGATAAAGAATGCAAACACCACAGAGTGAGTGGAAAGAAAGCATGTGAAGCCCAGAGAGGAATATAGCAGAGAGCAAATTGAGAGAGCAACGTCTTGCCATAGACCTAAATGATTGTGCTCATCCATCACACCTCGTGTCCCACATACTCGGTTTGTCTTTGTGTGTGTTTAGATGTGTGGGACTCCAGTCGCATTTCCATAATTGCATTTGCAGTTTATTTATCAACCAAAGCGGTACAAGCTAGCACACACATTCATTTATCTCTGTGATGACCTTTTTTCAGGGAAAAAAAAGAGTACTGTAGCTGTTGCATTCTTTAAAAAGAGACCTAAGACCTCTGCAAGGGTTGGCAGTACATATGTGCTTGACACTGGCAGTGCCTTTTAGAATAATTACATTCCCAAGGTAGCCCGGCTGCTGTTAACTCCATGTTTTATTTGGATATCTGGTCTTAAAATAAATACACAGAATGTATTAATTTTCTCTGAAATCGCCTGCTTTATGATTAATCTGAATACAAGGTCATTCTTGCCATTGGCGGTCTGAGTTACGGCAAGCACGTGATTACAAGACTCGCTCATAAAGAGCAAGGAAAAGGAATCCATTATCAACTTCGTAGATAAAAAACAACGGCATCTGTTTTTTGACTAGTTATGACCAGCAATTGACGTGTAAGGTGGCACTAATTTCAACAATTCATGTATGGCAGCTGGGACCGATTATCACAGCTTTTATGAGGACATATAGCAGTAATCAGGTGGAAATGTTGCCTATTACTTTTAGTATTCAACTACACGATGCAAGCATCACCCAATTACTCAATATAGATGTGAAAGTAATGACATTTTAATGTGCTTTATAAGGACAAAGCAGAAACATTGCATATGGATCGTGCTGGGTATTAAGCCGCTGCATAGCAGTGGGGAAATAAAAGAACAACCAGAGCTCTAAATGAATTAATTTTGCATGACAATTATTTTGCTTTAGATTTGGAGTGCCAGTAAGTCACACACAATGCCTGAGTATAAAGTCAAAAATTGAGTAACAAGCATATTCCAAGTTATTATGGGAAAAAAATGAAATTTTGAGTAAAGAATGGATCAAAGTATTAATCAACCCATGTGACCAGAAAATTAATTGGAATGATGTTAAGATATAATGATGGTAAGAATACGAAAGACATGTATTTATAGTAGTTCAAATATTATTTTTACTGCAACTATGGAGGAATAATTTTTTTTCTTATGTTGAATGAATTTGCTGCTACAAATAAAACACTTATATTAAAAAATAAAAATAAAACATCAGTTGCTTTTCGCGCCATTCTGTTTCCCAAATGTATTAAATGTGTGTCTGTGTGTGTGAATGCAAGATCGAGAGACAATAGCTTTTTGCAATGCTTGTCAAATTATGACTGAATGCTGTAGTTGCATTAGTTTGCAGTTGGTCATGGCTTATCAAATATAGTGGGCATGGAGTTCAAGTCTTGAAGTCGATTCACTAGAGCAAATTCAATTCAGGATATGAAAAACTTTTAGTCAAACAAACTGCAAGTTATAAAATCAGCAATTTACTTTGAATGTTTCTCAAGTCATGAGCCAGCCACTGCTAACTACTACCTTTCTCTATAGAAGGGGGTTTGTAGCAAAATCTGCAACCATTAAATCAAGGCAACCAAGCTGTTCTTGTTTGGAGAAGAAATTTCACCTTCACACTAAAGGTGTCCCTCAGTTTTCAATTTCCAAGTGTGGAGTTTCTCTTTTTATGTCTCAGATGGTGCTACTGGGGACCTTGGAATGGGTATAAAAAAATAAAGATCTTGTTGGGCGTCGTCGTACCACAGCTGTCCTCCATATCAATCAGTTGTTCACTGGATGGATGATCCTTCAAGCCCGAGAAACGTTTTGTAGTGCAATATCGATGTTTTTTTTGACACCTTCAAATCAGGAGTGCTATTCTTTCATCCTCAAAGGAATGCTTTTTCTTCTTCAGATGCAAATCAACCACTGGCTCTGCACTTGAGGAAGCCTCTCCTCGATATTGTGCCAGGCGCTTGTGCAATGGCTCCTTAGTTTTGCTGGTGCACTATACAGTATTTGACTTTGCCCTCCTTGCGGCACTACGCTGCAATGCATAAACATCATTGCTGAGCTTGCTCTTGGGATTTTGTGAGTAAACCATCTTTTTTGGTTCTTTTTCTTTCAAAGTTTTAAATGTATCGATAAAATGGCCACATATCCTTGAGTCCTTTTTCTTGTTCTCTAATGGCTCTTTCATTTTCTACTGGATTTGATGAATAGCCACAGTTACTTTGCTTATTGTGTCTTCCATTGTTCCAAAGTATGAAACTTTACCGTCCTATCCTTGGGCCTTTCGTACTACCTAGCTTGTTTTCAATTAGAGATGGGAGTCAAAGAGAAGAAAAAGAACAGTGAAGGCGCAATGAGTTATATATTTTTTCAAGTTACTGCAATCTGGATGATTAAAAATCTACGCAGAAAATGTATTGTGGTTGCATTTAAAGATATATTCACCCAGTAGAGATACTGCATACCAGACCATTGATAGAACAATAAATGATGGACACAAGACAGGGTAATTTTAAGGTCATTTGACGTTTTCTACCTTGTCTCCATCCACAAAAGTCCGCCCATCGCTGGCTCGTCTCCAGGAAATGTCCGGCAGCGGCTCACCCTCGGCGACGCAAGAGATCATGGCGGCATTGCCCTCCACCGCCGTCACATTCTTCAGCTGCGTGATGTGGGGCTGAACTGGAGAGAAGATGAGAGCGCCAGTCAGAAAGGCGAGATGAACGCGACGCCGGCAGGTTTAAACACACACAGCTGATGCATGACCGAGGTGCTGATCATTTATAAATCACAAGCTTCTGCTTCTGTCAAGTAGAGGAGGAAACCCTCTGGCCGAGTCTCTACAGATTTACAGATAAAACATTTCTATCTTTCGCAAACATTCGCCCTGCCTCTGCCGCAATGCACGTTTCCCCTCTAGCCTCTTTCAACGTGCACAAAATTCCGTTTGGAAGTACGGTTCTCTAGCACCTACTGATCCCCTTTTAACAAAATCATAAGTGATATAAGCGTTGCTGGGGGGGGATCACTAGCTCCAGATAAGGACCTCAAAGCAAGCTGGAGAAAAAAACACTAAGTAGAAAGCAAGGGCATCGTCAATAAATGATACACAACATTAGCATAACACCAGTTTTCCAACAATGCAGTACATGTGTTCTCATTGAGTAGCTGAAAACCTACACTGCGAGGAGGAAGGAAGCTTTTGAGTGTGTTGGAAAAGCACTCTAGAGATTGCAAAACCTTGTCAAAACAAGACATCGCAAACACAGACAAAGGAACATCAGGTCCCATGGTGTGAAGGATGACGTTGAAAGATGAAATATATCTTGACGGAAGTATATTTGGACAGTCTACACGTCACCTCAACAGGAAGACGTAAGGAAATATTCTCCTCCTTTGCAATGTCAAACCATATTTTTCCTGGAAAGACTTCAGAGTTTGTTTTTCATTGATCCAGAATACAATGTTTTTTTGAGTAAGAGACTGGTGTTGGACAAGTGGACCAAACTGACAATCTGCTTTATATAATTGGTCCTAAAGGTGTTGAAAATGTTTGGGTGAAGGTCATGGCTCGCCCTTAACTTGCTGATATTGATCTTGCTCTGTGCATTGGGAAGAAAAAAAATCAAGCAGCAGCGGAAAAAAAACAAATTGTTCTCATATTCAGTTGTTCAAAATGTCTTCATAAGATAAATTGTATTCTTTTATTTAACCTTTATTTAACCAGATAGTTCCCATTGAGATCAAGATCTCTCTCACATGGGTGACCTGGCTCGCTTAGGTTGGGTTTCAATACATGTCTCGTTCGTTAAATTCCTCGGATCAATCTTAAAGTTTGCTAAACATACATAATTCTGATCTCTGCCTCCTTTCAAGTAGTTAGAACATCTTGTTCGTCTCAGCACAGATAAAACAAAAAAATGAAGACGGTAAAGATGAGAGGAGTAATAATACTTCATGAGCTAAAATCTTTACAGTCAAAATTCTAAGAATAAAGTCCAAATCTTGGCCAGCTTTTTTTTCCCCTTAGATGGCCTAATTTTCTTCCATACTAATCATCTTCATTTTCTTTAAAACAGAGCTCTGAAAGAAAAGCTGAAAAAGAGCATGTTTTTTTAAGCAAGCATTTAACGTTCTGCATTTATGCAAGAATATCGCACAAAAATGGACTTTGTCGTATATTAATATTTTGAGCTACTTTGGACAGTCACAAAGGGAATTTGCAATTGTCTTTTTGTTGCCACAAAGCATATTTCCCCAAGCTGAATGACAGAACAGTCTGATTTAATACAGTATTATAAAATGTTACATTATTTCTGCATCAGCCAGCCTAAATGAACTTATTCATGACTATTTGTTTTATTCAAATTAGAAAAAAAAGTGAATACGTACAATGATGGGATTGTATGGGTTCAGCGGAAATCATGAATAATAAGATTAAACCTGTGTTTTCCTTTTTCTGGGAGACACAGAAGTTGTCTACATAGTGCAGATGTCTAAGTTGTAGATGGATATTAAACTTTATTATGAGTGTAAAACATATTCAACCTTAGCTTCAGACTAAGGTGTATCGCCAAATGACTGTCCAAAAACCAATTTATTGATAAAGCGCCGTGTCACAAGGCTTCTCCTCAAACATATGTCAGCGGCAAAGATACTGTATTATTACTCTTCTCGCCTTTATCATCTTCATTTCATATCTGCATTCAGAAGAATAAGCTGTTCTAACAACTTGAAAGGAGGCAGACATCATAAATATGTATTTTCAACGAAGTGCCCGGGCACAATAAGACTCAAACACGCGTAAAAAGAAATAACTTGTACTATGAAATACGTTGATTTAAATGTATGGTGATTGAAACCAAACCTAAGAAGAAAAATATTACCATAACGCAAGTGCTAAAATGTGCCCAACCTGATCTCAAACCTTGAACTGAAGACCTTTATAGCTATTTTTTAGCGTGTGCGGTCTTTTGGTCGCCCGGACCCAAACGACGGGCGACCAAAAGACCGGCGACCAAAAGACCGGCGACAAAACAAGGTAAAACAACACGGTCTACGCATCAATAAAAGCCAACAATGGCCATGAGCAGTTTCACTCAGCCGACGTGTGAGTGTATAAGAGTTTGTATGTATGTGTTGTCCCTTTAAGAAGCTACGTCACTCAGGGTCTTAACAAGTTCTCCAACAAAACACAAAAAAAGTACGGGAAATTTGGAGCTTTTCTTTAGCCTAATAATTAATAGGGCATTAAGTATGACTAAATAATAATTCACAGTTTGTATTTAGGGAATTTGAGCAACGATTTAAATGGTAATTATCAATAACCTTCCGGGCGACCAAAAGACCGGCGACCAAACGACCGAGTACCATTTTTTAGTGAACTATAAAATGCAAAAGGTGGACTATTTGTCTTAGTGACTCACCAAACACTTTGAGGAAGAGCTCCCTCTCTTGAGAACCTGCCTTGTTGGTGGCCTTGCAGTAGTAGAATCCTCCATCAACCTGGCGGATGTTGCGGATGGTGAGCATGCTCCGCCCCCCTTCCAGATGACTGAGAATGTACTGATCCGATGGCTGCAGTTGCTGGCCTTTCCTACACAAACACAAAGCAAAATCTCAAATGTGAGCCGATGGAGTGAAAGTCTCAGGCAAGGCTATTTTTTGAACCAAATGAATCCTTCATTTGTGAATGGTTAAATACTTTTGTTGTCATCTCATAAACATCTTTTGCACGTGCTACAACTCTGTCACCCAGAGAGATCTTCTTCCTTTCTCCAGGCAGTGTGTCAGTGTTGTCAAGGCTGATGTGTCTTAGCTCCACTTGGCTGCCGGCTGCAGCCCTTGGCTGTGTTGTGGAATACAGTGTTTCCAATGTTCATCCCACACGTCACGGTGTGAGGCAGGTTCGATTGCCTATTTCCACTTGTTATTTGACTCCTGGGGAAAAGTTTTCTCTCCAATTTTACAGGAAGAGTTTTTAATACAGCTTTCATATTTCATCTCACGCGTACCAACTGTTAACTGCCCGTGTGTGTGTGTTTGTGCATGAACAAACATTGCGGCCAAAATGACAATCAACAGTTCTACAGCAAAGCACACAACTTTGTTTACAGGTTGAAGCTCTTACTGAAAAAGAATAGAATGCGTGAAAACACATTTTTATTCTCGCCTGTTTATTTGATGGCATTGATAAGACACATTCAATCTGGAGCTGGCCCCTGTTTTCTTTTTAAACCTCAGCCGTTGTCCAACTAAATTGAAAAGTGATAAGAGAACCAAGTATAGAATATGCTAATCAACTTCTGTGCTAAGGTCACATGTTGCATTCTAATAAGAGAGGTAGATATCGGAAACTTTGGAAATGTGTGGTGAGACACACACACACACACACACAAACAATGCAACAATGTGGCACTGCCGCCTGTAGGAAGAGTGAGCAAAAATAATTGAGAGTCAGCGGAGGAAACAGCGAAGCCAAGTAATAATAACGTTGGCGAGCCAAAGAGGAAATGAAGAGGGGGCCTCATCTTCGGCACAGGCGGCATGGGACAGGTGGCTCGGTGGATGTCATTATGTTGACTGACAGGCAGTCCATTACCCAAGATGCATGGGGGCAAGGCCAAACGTCCCGCTGACAAGAAATGTAACTGGGAGGCTAAAACGAGTAGTTACTCAGAGGTTAAATTAATAACATTTGTCAATGCAACGGGAGCTGCGTGATTTGATGTAGTCCCTTCTTTGTGATTCATGAAATGTTGTGCATGATGGATGAAAAAGACAGACAGACAGACATAGGTAAATAATTGCCAGGTTAACCTTGGTGCAACATGTTTTGCACAAAAATAAGTACAAGTTCTTTGGGATTATGGTTTGTAATTAACCAGGTTTTACACACATTGTCGCTGTCCAGGGGAAAGCCTCTGAAGTCTGAATCTAGTCAAATTATTTGTATTCACTTCCATTGTTGCTTAAAACATTTTCCTTGGCAAGCCTCTTAACGCTTAACATTGACAACATGATTGGAGGTATTTAGTATGTCTATCCATTCAGATGCAGATCGAGGTATATTTTCCTATTTTTTGTTAACATTCATTCACACACTATGTTAAAAGTAAAACGACCACAGTAAACACTAATGTCGATTGGTTGATACAAAATAGGATTGTTTATCCTCTCAAGTGTCTGCCCTGTATTGTGATCCATTTGTCTTGAGTGTATCCTAATCATTTCTTGGAGACAGTCATTGATTTCAGGTTGTGTATGATGAATTTGAAACACAAACGTGTCTGGAGTCATCAGAAGTTGCTAGGTGTTAAAAATGTTTTGTTGTTTGCCCTTGCAGCTGTGACCTTGGACAGTGTTAAAGGTGAAGATATAATGATTTGACACAGAATAAATGAATTAGCAGCATTAAAACGCTACAGGTTAGACATGGGGAACCACCAAAGTGAATGAATGATCAATGCTTAGAGGGATGAAATGAAAATATCACTGTTATGGCCCATTGGCATCAAATAATTGGTGCACCACAGGAAACAAGCACCGATTCACTGTTATTAATAGACGCTCAGGTGCAAATAGCAGGGTGTCTAAGAGCTAATTCTCTCATGACGAGGTACAGAGCGGACAGTGTGGAGTCAAATGCTCTTCAGGCACTCATTTTCACGCCCCTGCTCCCGTAGCAGCATGTGCTATTACTGTATAGCTGGCAGAGGGTGGAATACAAATTCTTCAGAGCTACAAAAGCTTAGCGACTGAATTTAGAACCAGTAAACCACTTGTTTTACCTCGAGGAAGTATTGACACATTCATGAAGCCGACTACTCGAGCTGAATGGTTTTGCACTCGCGCTGTTCGGCATATCTTGAGCTTTGAATGGCAGAGTGATGCTTATTTTTTGTTTTGTTTTGCTAGGAATATAAATTATCTGAGGAGTTACCTGTGCCATGAAACTACAGGGTCGGGAGATCCAGAGGTGGTGCATGTGAAGGTGACTGACTCCTGGTAGTCCGCAGTGGCATTAAATGACTGTTGGGAAACTGATAGAACTGGGGGGACTGTGGACACAAAGAAATAGAGAAGGATCAGAAAAAATAATCAGAGTAGAGCAAATAAAATACTGAATGTAAACTCTCGGACTTGATTTGGAGGACTGCGTTGTAAAAAATAATTTAAAAAGTTGGATACAGTGGTAATGTGAAAAATATGAAACCAAAAGGGTAAGGTGTCACTTAAATTGCATTATTAATAGGGCTCGAGATGTGGTCGATCCAGTGTCGGTACACTGACCAATTGAATCGGATTAACCCAAACTGTGAACATTTTTGATCCATGAATGTATCTCAGATCTCCAAAATGTGATTTGGAGATCAGCTTTAAGGTGCTCCTAGGTTTTGTCATTTTTCCTACAAATAATACAGATAAGAAAAGCTAATGATTTGATTTCAGGTCCACTTTCGTGAGCAGCCGACATTTTCGGCAGTTTCCAAGTCCGTGAGGCAGAGTCATGTTTGTCGCTTTACCCTTCGAGGTTGAGTGAGCTCAGCCTCAAGCTCGGACACACACATCAAGCACGAGAAGATTTCCTGGGCTAAATATCGTGCCAGAGAAAATCAGGAACTTTGAGACTTTTTCAATAGTTGCGATTTTGTGCTTCAGAGAAGCAAGCATCTGTCTGATGTGATAACCATTGATTCCCTGAGCAAATCAATTTTTGCACCCAAGTGCACCCGACTATGCCTTTGTAATACACTCTCTTGAATGAATTAGGTTAAAGCAACCTTGTTAAATAGGGTACACTACTTTAAAAGACCAAATCAACAACTTTTCTTCTGCTCACTTTAGTCATATCCAACACTTCCATAGTGCAAATTCGCAAACTACATGTACTCAATTGATAAGTCGGCTCACAGCATCAATATTTGAAAGTAACATTACTATTAAAACTACAAGGAATGAAATATGAAGAAATTCAGTGCTAAACCAAAGCACGAGCCTTGTTATATAGCGGCAACCCATCACTAGTTTGCTGTATTGCAGGCTTTTAACACTGGCAGAAGAGCACTCAAGGGATTGTGGGACCATGTCAGAACAAGCCATTGCACACTCAGAAGTAAAAACATGAGGTTCCACAGTGTTTAAAGTTACTTTTAAATGAAATACTGAATGTAACATACACTCTATGGAAGTATCTTTAAGAAAACATGGTGCAGGTACCTAACCAACACATGACTTTAGTTTGGTGGAATTTTCTGTTCACTATAACTAAACATCTGGGTGTACCCAAATAATATCTAAAAGTTCTTGCCGTGTCAAAGTAATCAAAATAGTATTGCTTCTAATTTGGTTTTGACCATTTAGGCAAAGCTCGCTTGTCCCCAGTTAGTATTTTGTACACACCTTTGTAGTGACTATGATTCTGTTGCCGGAATATAAAGGAAGATTACTTTGATAGACACGGTAAATGGTTTTAAATGACAGCTGAAAAGTGCACAATTGTGAGTACTTGAGGTGCGTGGGACAAGTAACAATGAATTCATTTGGTCCGGAAACATTTTCAAGACATCAGGAAACTAACAGTATAATGCCCAGATTTCTTTTGGAACAAAAATACACCTGGTCCAATCACATCATGCAAGTTTTCACCATAATTCTACTATTGGGCAAAATCCTTTTTGCTTTCCACTCGTCTGTTGGAGTCCAACTGTCCAGCAAGGGCAGCTGTACACGATTGAGTCGTCCTGGGAGTGAAGTGACCCTAATGTGCCCCCAATGGGTTGGCATCACTCTTACATAGCAGCCGCATTATTAGTGTATCAAGATGTGCATGAAGGGGTTGAATGTTATCTAATGCAAATTGCTTTGGACTCAGAGGGGTGGGTGGGGTGTCGTTTTCCAAAAAGCAACCACATTTTCACTTACTTTCTCACACACTGTACCGTATCAATAACATATTCCACTGAATTGATGTTGCTAGTCACCAGGTACATCTTTTAATTTTAATAAACCATCCTAAATGTGCACTTAATTATGTCAAAGACTGAGGCAAGCAACAAGTTTCTAAGCCCGGATTGAACAATCACTGCTTAGCAGGAACTTTCCTCAATAAATCCCTTGATGAATGTCACATCTGAGCCATGTTTTGGCCTATTGCGCTACATTTTTAATGCGATGGATGAAAGGCTTACAGCAGATTTTCTGTGTGATTCCTGCCCGAGGTGTTCTGGAGCCTATTAACTGTATTGCCCTCAGGTTGATTGGTCTTCCGCGCCAAGACACCAACCCCCTCATCAATGATCCACTGGAGGCTAGTAGCTCCAGTGGGCCATTGCAGCTGCGTTCGAAGAATTCACATGTCAGAAAACTGCTTCTTATCAACAGAGCCATGAATATTTATGACTCCAAATGGAAGGAGAAAAGTATACTGTAAGCGGCTTCCACCTCACTTTTAGTCTTGTTGTGCATGACTGGGTCCAGCAGTGTCTGTTAACATGGTGCTGAAGTAGTCAAAACTGACACTTCCGCTAGCTCACAGTCAACAAAACAGTATGACTGAGTGTTGCTACAATCCGAAAGTGTTAGGATGACACATGCTTATGGTTCAGAGGAAGTTCACACTAATATTTGGAGATCAATATCAAGGCACAGTAGATGTTCATTCATTCATTGTCAGTTCCGCTTATTCTCAAAATGATGGGTTTGGACAATTTACAGTTTTCAACCAGTCTACCACGCATGTATTCTGGATGTGTGAGGAAACAGGTGAAGAAGGAGAACGTGCAAACTCCATACAGAAAATTCGGAACCCACCCGGAGTTGAACCCTCGATCTCAGAAGTGTGAGGCGGACGTGCTAACTACTCGGTCACTGTGCCGCACAAGGCCTAATCAAAGTTTGAAATTAGATATCGGTTGGTTTGATTTTTTCGCTTGACTTCTCTCAAAACCCTTGAGTTGCTGTCGTGGCAAGATTTATTTTAAAATCCATTTTGATCTCAACATAGGGAAGATGGCCACGAGCTGCGGAGCCCTGGTCGTTATTCTTCTTCTAAGCTCCTCCCGAGGTCTACAGACAAAACTGTGTTTTTGCTTTTTTTCCACCTTCCATCACTTTGTTTATTTTACATCCCCAAGCAACAGTGTCCACAGCTGATTGATAAAACCACTTAATGTACCTGAGCCTCCAAGCAATCCACTCCTTCTATTGCTGCTTGTGTATGGTCCTGCCCATGCTGTACAGGCTGTACTTCTCCATAGAATTAGAGAATTATATTGATCTTAGTTATTTTTATGTAAAGTAGCATGTATTTTTGTGTGTGTTGTTTCTTTTTAGACAGATTTGGTTGATCTCCAAAAATACATTTAACATTTTTGACTGCTATTTGTTTTGGTGGTCCACATCTGCACGATGGTGTGAACCAGTTATGGAATCATACAGCTCTTTGCATCTAATAACTTCTGTAGTCCCAGGCATTATGAGAAATTTTGTCTGATTAGCGTCAGAGCGCTGTCATTTCTTACCTTTGTATTCTACCATTTTATCCCGTCTGGACCAATTTGTCCAAAGTTTGAAGAATGTTTGCGCATGCACTGGTTTGTTCTCAAGTTCTAGCACACTAGCTAGAATTTCAATGTGAAAAAAAATGCACCAAACCAAAAAGGGTACGTATTTCATCAAAATTAAGGGTCCGTATTTTGATTCGGAGAAAAGAAACCCAATTATGGACTTTCCTAGTGTGAATACAGCCGAAGACGATGTGTCACGCTGAACTTGAAGAACATTGTGCGCCAAAGATTTACCTTTCATCTAACTCACCATTGACTACCACAGCGATATCCACAAAGTCGATTTCGCCACGAGCCTCCACGCTGGCTTCGCAGCGGTATACGCCCTCGTCTGCCTTGGTCACATTGTGGATCTGCAGGCTGTTGTTTGCCAGCACCTTTAGCCTGCCTGCACCACACCAGATAAAAAACAAGGAAACAAGACAAAAAAAAGGCTAGATAAGATTGTTTATGGAAACTGCAAAATGAAATTGTCACACTACCCTAGCTGTCATTTTTACTTTTGGCACATCTACTAGATAACAACAACAACAACAGAAACACAGATAAACATTGTCATTGTGTTTGCAATAACACTATCATATTTCTCCAGAATAAATGATTTAATTATGTGGGATCAAAAAAAAATGGGACTATAAATACATTCCAAAAATTGGCTGGTAACTGATCCCATGTACCCCGCCTATTGCTGACTGGCATATGCAGCACATCCGTGGCTCGCTAAGAGTCTTTGAAGATGAATGAATATATTGTATAATTCATTCATTCCTTTGCTATATATATCTATTATCCTCACAATGGTTGCGGGGGTGCTGGAGCCTAGCCCAGCCAACAATAGACACCAAGCGGGGGAAACAAATTTTGTATATGTAAGCATCTTTACACATAAATAGCTGAATTGGTTTGGGGTAAATTACTTTTGATTTGTTATTTTGATCGTCATCTAAATATAGTCACATTTTAACCACATTTTAAGGCTTCTTCTGAACTTACTGTGGTGCTTTTCAGTGATTTCTCTGCCCTGGTAGGACCACACAACTTCAGGCACCGGCGAACTGATGACATCGCAGATCACCTCTGCCATCTCGCCATATCGAAACTCCTGAGGTGACTGAATGTCTCGAAAGGTCAGCCTCTCTGCAAGATTAAACAGGTTTTGCTATTTTTCATTGTAAAATCAGACAAAAAGTTAGTGCTCAATTAGAATTAAATAAAATGGAAATGGGAATTTTTAGGCACTTTTTCTATTCTGCTAGATTGTGTGTTTTCTTTGACTCACCAAAAATCAGTACAGCCAAACAATTGCATTTTTCCCAAAATGGGGGCATGAGTGTGTTTTCATCAGAAATAGTCGAATAAATGAATAGAGGACACTAAAATATGTATCCACTGTGTCGATGTTTTTTTCAGTTCTTTCAACCTGCCATTCACTTTAAATTGCATTTGGAAGCCAAGGTCTTCTCTAGTAACAAGCTACAATATTAACAATTTGGAGGTGTTTAGCATGTCCGTATTGTCATAAACGTCAAACCACCTTGTATACATACTTCCACATGAATACTCCAGCACTTTCTTGAGACTTATCGCTCATGTTCTTCCTCTTATTTGGTGTTAAGAGCACAAAGCCTCATTCTGTTTGTTTGCTTCCACATCCTCCATAGCAAAGGAGCCTTAGGGATGGAATAATCCTCTCATGAGCAGCATTAGGCGGCACACAGACGTGACACTGGCAAGGTGAAATAGCGCAGTTGTCTAGAGACATCAATTTGGTGCTTTCACATGTACAATTGCGCTCTAATGTGCATTCATTCATTTCCAATACCGCTTATCCTCACAAGTGTCGCAGGATGTCCTGGAGCCCATTTTAATATCAACCAGTAAAGCAATGTCACAGCTCTGTGTGAGGTACACCAGGCCAGGTTTCTTTTCTCAATGCAGGTGCCAGCTTGGGCAGCATAATTAGAACCTGCTGTCATGGAGTTGTCAGATCTTCCTGACAGAATGTTGACACTTTTCCTCTCGCCAGTAACGAATTTCATGTCAAACACTGAGTAATGTCTGGGCCTGCCTGTTGCCTGAGGGGTCTTTGAGTGGCTTGCGGCTAAAGCTTCAGGTAGATATTCATGTAGATGTATACCGGAGGTTGGCAAGAGACTGTTGCCATGGAAGCAGGAGTTAATTTCTTAAGTAGACGCACCACTGAAGACAGCATCATCATTCTGGCATGGTCGCAAAGGATCAAAAAACACACCCACAAACGTCAGGCTCCTCCATGCCACTCCAACTCCCGCGGTATACCAAAAAAAAGGCACCATACTGTGGTGACGAGAGAATCTCATAAAACATACCGACCTTTACGCTTGTGAAAGATCCTACTACAACGTGACATTTCCTCTCTTGAACATGGCAAAACGTGTAAAGTCTTGGTTGCCAATACAGCAAAAATGTGGGGCCATATCCGTGGTGGTTCTAATGATACTTTCCACACAATGAACCTGTCTGTGTAAATACTGAACAACGCTTCACTTCCACCTTTCCTTAGTGCCTCGTAACATTATGTTTTTGCCGGGAAATAGTGCCGGTTCAGCAAGAAAGGTTGGCCTCAGTGGCATATCCTTCATTATGCCTGGCAGGATCAGAGTCCCATTGCGTGGCTCGAAGTCATTATACTTTAATTACAAGACGGAACACACACACATGGACGGGCAAACATAATCCTCCACACACAAGATGGTTTCAAAATCCTAAAAACATGCAGCTTTACAGAGCTGCAACATGCTTGTTAGGTAGTGGATAATTAAAGAACATGACAATATTTAAGTGATGGTCCAAGCAGTAGACAAAGAAATGCGTGTAATGCTTACGATAAATCTCAAGCACGACAGAGGCTTCCGCCGTGTGACCGTTGGCTTCAGTGGCCTGGCAGCGGTAGATACCGGCATCCTCAACAATGGCATTGTAGATGATGAGCCGGGATCGGGATGTCTCCGTGTGCAGCGCCATTCGCTTGGAGGCCACGATGCGCTCGCCCTGAGGATTGTACCATTCCAGCCTCACTGGCTCGCCAATCGCTTTATCAGGAAACAAAAGTTGGAAAGAAGTGAAGATTGCTTGAAGCAGCATAATTAACTGAGGAACATACTATCTTCCTTGCAGGGCAAGTAGAAGGAACAAAGGGTTCCCTATAATTAGCTCATTTTGAATTTGTCAGCGCAGGTCTTTGAATCAATGGCAACGTGTGTAATTTTCGAGATTGGGCTCTCATTTTCAAGAATATTCTATGTGATACCTTTTAATGCACATCAGAGGATAATGATTTTTTTTCTTTTTATTGTGGTTTCCTTACTTCTTTGTGACTCTTATTTGAAGGAAGACCAATCTCAAAATTGGCTAAAACCTGTATATAGGACCCCCAGAAGTTGCAGAAATTGATGCCTTGAGTTACAAGTTTAATTTGCTCTGCGACCCTGCAGATAAAATTCATACTAAACATTTACATCTAAAATGTACAGAACTGCCATTAATGTTTAAAAACCAAGCCAGCATAAACCAAAAATACTGCACAACGCAAGCGTTTGAAATTTTTAAATAAGGGAAAAAGTTACTCTATAATATTCCACTTTGTAATTTTGATTTAAATAAATAATGTAATTAATATAAACAGATTTTTTTATCATAATATAATGATTAAATACACATTATTTGCACTGTTCTTTTAAGTGTGAGCTTCTAGTATCTTGAGGGATTCAATAAAATGAAATACTTTTTTTTACATTGCAAATATGGCGAAACTAACTAGATGTTTTCTATCAACATTAAGCGAACAGGAAAATTGTGAGGTTGTTTTAAATACTCAACATTTTGCATGGTCCCAAAATAAACTATAACAGATTGAGATCCATTTTTCCAAACATACATTGCCTGTATTTGAAATTGCCTCTTTCTTATGTTAATGCAGTTCTCTACCACTAGACAGCAAAAATAATTCAATCTTGCACACAAGTCAAAAGGGAAAAATCCTCCATATGACAGCTCACATGTAACAAAATATAGTGTTGTTAACAATGGTTATCGTTTTTGCATGTGCCCGTTCTTAGGTGTCTTTGACATTAATGTACACAATAGAATGCATATAATAGCATTGCTTTATCCAGAGCCAGAAATGACATTGCTTACACCTGCAGTCTCTCTCCAGTTCTAGTCACTGTACAGATAATGTTAAGGTGTGTGAGAGAAAGCAACAATACAGCTTTTGTCAAGTAGGAGGTTATCTAGAAGGGAAAATACCCCCCCCCCAAATCATCTATAATAATTTTCTCAGTAATTCTCTCAGTACTCTTACTGTTGTGTTCTATTTTTGTTTTAAATGTGTTTTGCTTACATTATTTTTATTTGGTTTTTGCACATTTTCCAACAGAATGCATTTAGTAGTAAAAATATAGTGTTAAATTTAAACATTTCAAAATAATACATTTTTGAGCAGCATCACGAGATCATGCTCACAGTTCTCACTCATACTGTCATGAGAGTAAACATATTTTTCACTTCTCACGATGTAAATTAAGCAAAATGGCAAGACTGCTAAATCATACCACAAGGAAACTGTTTAAGTGAAGTCACACTTGACTAATTCTATATTGGGTTAATGTCACACTCTCTAGACTTAACAGGCTTAAAAAAAACTCCAATTACATTTTTTTGCATTATGGTCGGTTCCCTAATCGATCTCATTGAGACTGTTTTGTCATGTCATGTCACATCACATCCTCAATGTGTGAACCTGCATATCATTAACAATAAATGTGATGACACAACCATAGATCTGCCTAAATTGCTTCCAGGTTTTTCTCCTTTTTTTTGCAGGTCTCCAACTGATAAATGTCGCCAAAGCGCTCATGTCATACCTATTAGAATCTTATCACCTTAAACCTGTCAGCCACAATGTGACAGTTAAATACGTATGTTAAAGCTGATGCGGTTCGCGTGGTGACAGGCCATTTAATTCAGATGGTATGACAAGACAAGGATGTGTGCCATGCTGCCTTGTTTTTCACAGCCAGCCGAGCTTCTCGCCGTCTCCACGGCAGTAACTTGTGGAAAACACCATCAGCCATTTCTTCAACTCTGCGTAAGCTCTGCCTTTATTATTGATTGGAATTCTTTTACACGGCAGCACTCTGACAGCTGACAGTTGGTTTTCGGAAATGGCTAATGAACCCTACAGCTCGACCCTTCCAACAGATATTTACATTAATATGATTCTAATTACAACAACATAAAATTGCATTTTTTTACCCGTGGAAAGAGCCCAGGTTTTCCTACACACAGTATCAATCTAATACCATCTTGTTTGGTTGACTAAGTGACAATGTTCTAGTTAATGTTGTTCTCAGCTGTCCTCAATACAGCTCATACAATAGCAAAGGCGGACATGAAGGCGTTTTACAAGCACGTTCCTCGTGTTTCAGCAGTTGACACTTGTTCTGGCGTGATGCCACTTCAGTAATTGGAGAGGTTACACATGCTATAATGTCAGTTTAACCACCTTCATATCTGTCATGCTCAACCTCGCTTCACTGAACCTGCTTGTTTTACATCACATAAATTCTCTTAAGTGTGTCAAGCTCAATGATTTTATTAAATGATTGGGGTGCTTGTTTTCTAAAAGCCACCATTTTCATCTCTCAACCCCTGGGAAAAGACAAATTATTTTGCACAGTAAGCGCATGGATAAATTAGAATTAGAAATTATCATCTGGAATTGAATAAATATACATATATGTATATTATTTATAAACATATATACACATGTATATACATGCATATATACATATACATATATACGTATCAGTGGTGGGCCCTCAGGGCCTTCAAGGCCTTCTCTGCTGGCCTAAGAAATATCTGAACCATATATTATATTTTGTCCATCAATACTTATTAAATAATTCAAAATTGTCTGTTAGCTTCCTTTCATTGCTTTCCCCCCTGGTTGCACTGCTTCCAGATGTGTGTTTTCATATTGAAGCATTTAACTAATCACATTTCAGCCATTATTTGTTGCCAGGGTCAGAAATCTGCCTCAAGGCCTTCACAATCAGTTCTGCGGGCTCTGCCGCTTTAAACAAGCGTCGATAAGATTGTTCCTTTAACCAATCAGATTTCGAGTTGGCAACACCACAATGCATTGTCGCAAGCGTAGGGATACGTCATTGCCTTGTCGCAGGCGTAGGGATACGTCATTGCTTTCACCAACTATGAGGCTAGTCATTAGCCAGAGCTACCAAACTGTATTTGGAGCGGGCTGCACAAGCAAATATATTGTCGTGTTGATTTAAAGCCATTTTCAAGACGGACTATGCCAGAAATACGACAGGACCGGCTGGACTTTCAGCATTAGCTTCGATGGCGATAGAAAAGAAGGAAGAAAGAAAGGAGGATGGATATTGTGTACAGTTAAAAAGGATTTTTGGTGAGTAAAATATGGCTATATTCCTAAATAATATTTCAATTGTGGGCCAAGTTCTGATATCTGAAAAGCTCCAGTGTTTGTATTTAAGCTCCAGTGTTTGTATTTAAGCTCTAGTGTTTGTATTTAATCACTAAATGCTGCTAGGAAGTGGATATTACTCCATTTTAGTGCAATTTTTACCGTTTGGCATATGGACGCATTGGCGTTCATCCCTGTCTTTTTCCAGGGGAAATGATACTCCGGGGCCGGTTCTGATGTCTTCTAAAAAGCTCCAGTATTTGTATTTAATCAATAAATGCTGTTTTCGGCTGGATTTTACCCCATTTTCGGGCAATGTTTGCCGGTATGCCATTGACCTTCATCGCTGTCTTTTCCCGGGAAAATCACCCCCCGGCCCGGTTGTAATGTCTGAAAATCTCCAGTATTTGTATTTAATCATTAAATGCTGCTAGGAAGTGGATTTTACCCGTTGAAGGCGCTACGAGAAAATGCACAGACCGCCACTGATATGTATATATGCATACATACACATGAATTGATGTAGCAGGTGTTTAGGGTATACTATTTTAAAAGTGATATATGAATGGTGATGGGCTCCAATTGGCAGAATTGTGTGCAAATTTAGTTAGGATGATACTGTGGGTTGAAAAGAGCTTCTTATCACAAACCTCCAACACTCTTTTCAGGCTATGCTTGTCTGCAGGCTGGCAGAGGAGAAGAGGCAAGCTGCGGGTGGTAGGTCGGACCTGCCAGCACCGGCCTCGTTTGATGAAGGTTTAGGGAGGACAATGGGGGGGAGGACAGACTGGTGGTCAAAATGTCACTCACCATATGGGGAGCATGGAACTGGTGCTTATTATCATTAAAAAAAACAGACCCCCGCATTGCCTGCTTCTAGGTGCACAGTATATACACAGGCATGCAGACAACCAAGCATACGCAGAAGAGTGCAATGCCTACCTGTGCAGGTGAAGAATTTGGACTCTCCAACACTTAATTCCACCTTGTTCAAGGATATGGACACCTGCAGGATGGCTGGGATAGAGAAAGATATAGAAAAAAGGGGTGGGGGGAACACAGAAAGTATTAATTTCAGCTGAGCTGGACTTGTGTTGTCCAGCATTCTAATGCATTTACAAGGAGCAATTTCCTGTAAAGTGCCAATCTGACATGTTGTCACCCAGAGACGGACCAATTTTGATCAACAATGTTCAACACTGCAGCTCTTCACACAGAGCATGTTAGAAAGATTTACTTGGTATCTGTGACAAGCTTGTCAGTCAGCTCTTCAGTAAATGACACACTTTCAAAGAACACTCATACTATCAGCGAACACGACTAAACTCGTCCAATCCATACGTCCATACTCTTGGTAGAAGCTTAGAAGTAGCAAATTGTCCAACATCCCCACCAATTTCCTCAGAGGAAAGAAAACCATGTGAATCAGAGTTTATTACACCTGCAACAATGAATTGAGAGCTTATCAATGTCAGCGCATAAAATGGTTGAGTGAACATCGATTCTCCACAGTGAGCAGGAAACCTTGCAGTTGGAGCAGTGCTCTAACAACCGAAAGGGGGTAGAGTGCAAAAGAAGATGGCAACTGCACGGGTAAGCACAAGGAAATAAATAAATGAAGGGTTACAACACTCAGCAGTAACTGAAGCCAGGCTTTTTTTACTATCACAGTCTCGTTGAATTAACACCCGAGTTTTGTTCAATTCTTCTCAAACGTACTTATACTCCAGCAGTTCAAATGTAGCGCACCTACCAAGTAAAGGCAATTATACAGAGACATTTATAATCTTAAATCAAACCATTGTATCAATTATTGCTGTGCACAAAGACGCTTATCCTCACAAGATTTGCGCGTGACCGGACGTTTGGTCGCCGGACTTTTGGTCGCCAGACGTTTGGTCGCCCGGACCCAAACAACCGGCGACCAAAAGACCGGCGACAAAACAAGGTAAAACAACACGGTCTACGCATCAATCAAAGCCAACAATGGCCCTGAGCAGTTTCACTGAGCGGACGTGTGAGTGTATAAGAGTTTCTATGTACATGCGTTGTCCCTTAAAGAAGCTACATCAGTCAGGGTCTTAACAAGTTCTCCAACAAAAAACAATAAAAGTCCAGGAAATTTGGAGCTTTTCTTTAGCCTAATAATTACTAGGGCATTAAGTATGACTAAATAGTAATTTGCAGTTTGTATTTAGGGAATTTGAGCAACGATTTAAATGGTAATTATCAATAACCTTCCGGGCGACCAAAAGACCGGCAACCAAAAGATCGGAGACCAAAAGATCGGCAACCAAAAGACCGGCGACCAATCGACCGTGTACCCTCCAGCACCCCGTGACCCTGAACAAGTTAAGCAGTGTAAAGAATAAATGGATTGACAGTAGTAAGAAACATTCATTTTCTCGAAATATTCAATACGTTGAAATTTATTACTGGGTCTAGTGAGCCTGCATGATTTAAAGGAAATTTGAGCAACAAGTTTAAATGGTAATTATCAATAACCTTCCGGGCGACCAAACGTCCGGCGACCAGAAGTCCGGCGACCAAAAGTCCGGCGACCAAACGTCCGAGTACCGATTTGTGGGGGGTGCTGGAGGCCATCCCAGCAAATTATGGCCACCGAAATCATTGCATTTGCAGGACGACAATTCATACCTAAGCTCTATTTAGAGTGATCAACCAGCCATGTTTTTGGAATGTGGGACGAGTACCCAGAGAAAACCCAAGCAAGCCCAGGGAGAACATGCAAACTCCACACAGGAAGGTCCAAACCTGGGATTGTTCAATCTCAGAACTGTGAGGCTGACGTGCTAACCAGTTGCCCACCGCCCTGCCTACATTTTACAGAAATCTTTCCAAAATATAGCTAAAAAGCGAACACTCCCTTTTGCCGCTACCGTTTCTTGAGTTCACTCTTGTATAAACTGACCTGCTGATTGCAACAGTTTCTAGAGGAGAAGATGAAAGCTGTATAAGGCCCTGGTGCCCTTCACTGAGCCCAGGGTGCAGCCAGCATGCTGGCAAAGATGCTGCTCTCCAATAAAGAGCTTAGTTGCAGCCATGAGTACGGGCAACGTATAAAAGCAGTGTGAAGATATTTATCAGAGCAACACGGTTTTGCAGCTCATCCTGAAGTAATTTTGTTTTTGAAAATATACAAGTGGATTGTAAAAACTGAGGAGTGAAGAGGCACTGCAAGTCCAGAGCCAAAAGTGTTGTTTTTAATACACGGACACACTACACTATTCAAGCAAAAACACAAATGCCTTTAAATATACAGTGTTTTCACGATGATAGTCTTAAAAGTCTTCAGTGTTTTCCAAAATGGACGAATTGCTCAGTGATGTGGAGAACCAAATTAAAACAAATCTGCAAATGTACGTGAAGCTTGCCATCATTTCATCGGTGTAAACAGGGCTTTCAAAGTTAAGCTGCAAGCCGTTATAGGAGCGATAAATGACTGCTGATGAACCAAGGCTGGCCGGCAGTGATGGCGGAGTTACACCACAATTTGGGAATGGATCGTGGATGCTTGGGCCAACATGTCTGCTCGTATTGTTGTTTGAGCTTTGGCATCAATTATGAGAAGCTGGACGGTGACAAGTATGACAATGAGAGGGACCCTGGCTGGCAGCTATACAGAAACTGAGGATGGGTTTGTGCATAATTGATCAAAGAGTAACGTGATAAAATTGTTAACTACAGTGCTTCAAGAAAGCACAACTAAACCCTGATTTGTTCCCGCTGCCTTGTAAAAACAAAGCATGCGTGCTTGCTACCGTATGTTGCACCAATAAAACAGAGCGTCTTGTTTATGCGTTGGATTTCAACACTGCTTATCCTTGGAGTCGCAGGGTGCTGGAGCCTTTCTAACATCAGTGAAAGGTGGACTATACCCTAAACTGGTTGTAGGGCATACAAAGACACAGATAACCATTCACACACACAATCATACCACCACAAGTGTGAATCAAACGCGTGCAGCCTGCACTGAAGTCAGGTGAAAAAAACACAGCCCTGTTGGGTGGGCAGGAGAACCCCTGTATGTGTTAATCACAGAAATTGCACCCACAACTGTGACTGCGCCTTTAAAAACAGTGTGCCTGGTGGTCCTGAAAACACGGTAATCATATAGTACACATCTATCCTGTTTTTTTGAAATCTCAGCTCAATAGTAATGCTCCCCTTTAAGATTTCACTCTTGTTGACTCTTTTTTAATGATGGAATTTGTGGCTCATCACAGTGGCTGAGTGTGCACTTCACGCAGTCAGTTAATGAAATGAGCCTCGAGGTTTGAGTCTATGAAAGTTCATCATCCTCTGAGTCGTCTGGAGAGGAATTTAAACTTTTTTGTATTTAATTTGTTAAATTACTCAAAAGCTCATCAACATTATTACGTACAGTAAATGTCTCATCTCATTTTCTGAACCGCTTTATCCTCATTAGGGTCGCGGGGGTGCTGGAGCCAATCTCAGCTGTCTCCGGGCCAGAGGCGGAGGACACCCTGAATCGTGGCCTACACACTCACACCCATACCTAGGGGGTACACGGTCGATTGGTCGCTGGTCTTTTGGTCGCCGATCTTTTGGTCGCTCGGAAGGTAAGTGATAATTACCATTTAAATCGTTGCTCAAATTCCCTAAAAACAAACTGTGAATTACTATTTAGTCATACTTAATGCCCTAGAAATTATTAGGCTAAAGAAAAGCTCCAAATTTCCCGGACTTTTATTGTTTTTGGTTGGAGAACTTGTTAAGACCCTGACTGACGTAGCTTCTTAAAGGGACAACGCATGTATACATACAAACTCTTACACTCACACGTCGGCTCAGTGAAACTGCTCATGGCTTTGTTGGCTTTTATCTATGCGTAGACCGTGTTGTTTTACCTTGTTTTGTCGCCGGTCTTTTGGTCGCCGGTCTTTTGGTCGCCCGTTGTCGCGGTCGGGGCGACCAAAAGACCACGACCAAAAGAGCACGACCAAAAGACCACGACCAAAAGACCGGCGACCAATCGACTGCACACGACATGTTTTTGGAATGTGGGGAGGAAACTTGAGTACCCGGAGGAAACACACGCAGAGAACATGTAAACTACACACAGGTGGACGTGACCTGGATTTGAACCTAGGACCCCAGAGCTGTGAGGCCGACGCACTAAGCACTCTCTCCACCGGGCCGCCCTACAGTTAATGTGTCAGTTCATGTTTTTAGTTTCATCCACATTTAGATTCCTTGGTTTCACTGCTCCGACAGTTTGTTTTTCTCAGAAATATTGGCTGGCTTTTATCATCACTGTTTTGCTTTTTCTTTTTCCATTTGGAGTTTCAACTGTCACTAATATTCAAAAACAGATGAAAGAACAGATCTTAGTGGGGAAACTTCAAGTGACAGAGATGGTGAGGAACAAACATCATTGGTGAGATGAGAAACAACATATTAATAAAATCAAAAAGCTCCCGGATGTAATAGTGTTGATCCCTTATCACTGAGAAAATGTGACATATTACTACTACAAAGGCTTTTTTTCTCATTTCACTGCCAGCTCCCACTCCTGCTTTTTTATCTGAATTTGATTGACCTGGCAAACATCAGCTTATTTGTTTTATTTTTAGTCGTTTTAATTTTTGGGTAACCATTAAAATCAGGCAATATTGGAGACAAAGTGCGTTTTTTTGTTGAGTGAAGTTATTCTCATGTCACTTTAGGAGGCTGCAAGATAATGAGAGCGATTTTCCTAATAGACCATTCTGTCAGAGAATCAAACCTGAAACAATGGGCCACGTTGAGGGCTCAATGGCTGTCATGAGGGCCGTGCAATCAGCCGTTAAAAATGAAACAAGAGAGGAGAAATGCAACTATGACATTTCAATTGCTTGCATGGACTTCTCGATGTTGAAGGAAATTGGAGCGATTGAGAAGATGGGAACTTTTCACCCCACCACACACATACTGTATGCTACTTTATCCCCGCTCACATTTTTCCAGATTCAGCTGAAAGTATAAAGTCACATCAGAAAAATCCAATTTGCCTGGATATTGTATTAATATATATATAGAAACGTAAGAAGCCTGCAGGTGCGCAATAATGCCTTCGCCCCAAATCTCTACATTCAAGAATGTTGCTATTTTTGTAGCCTTGCCGTCACCTTGTATTTCTCCACGGAAGGAAAACCCACCGTACCTAATCTAATAGTTATGTCCTTTTTTTAATGCCCGTTCCATGACCACTTCTTTTTCTTACGATTCACTCTCTTGGCTAAAAATACAAAAACCTGAAGGAGGAGACAGTCTGCCATTGGAACAAATGAGTCATGGGTCAATTATGCCAAGTAACTGAGTAAAACCGAAGCGTGGCACATTGCCACGATAAAAAGCCTAAAGGCGAGCTCAAGAAATCCAATCTTTGTGCTTGATGCAGCCAAACCACACATTAACCGGTACACGGTCGATTGGTCGCCGATCTTTTGGTCGCCGGTCTTTTGGTCGCCCGGAAGGTAAGTGATAATTACCATTTAAATCGTTGCTCAAATTCCCTAAATACAAACTGCGAATTACCATTTAGTCATACTTAATGCCCTAGTAAATATTAGGCTAAAGAAAAGCTCCAAATTTCCCCGACTTTTATTGTTTTTTGTTGGAGAACGTGTTAAGACCCTGACTGACATTGCTTCTTAAAGGGACAACGCATGTACATACAAACTCTTATACACTCACACGTCGGCTCAGTGAAACTGCTCATGGCCATTGTTGGCTTTGATTGATGCGTAAACTGTGTTGTTTTACCTTGTTTTGTCACCGGTCTTTTGGTCGCCGGTCTTTTGGTCGCACGTTGTCCCAGTCGGGGCGACCAAAGGACCGGCGACCAATGGACCGCACACGACATTAACCAGACACTCAGAAAAAAAAGAAGAAAAAAATACATACTTTGTGGCTCGCTTCTGCTCATTGACCAATTTGATATATACTATACTATAGTCTGGATATGCTTTTAAGACTGCACATACAATGTATTGTACTTGCAATTTTATTGAACTGTAAAAATATATTGTGACGATAAAGGCAGAAGCGGCTCGCTTCCGTAGAAGTGCGCAAGAAATGAAAGTCATAACTGCTTGTCGTTCATTTTTAAATATATAACCAGTGCAGTCACTACCAACAGTGAATGCAATTCATCCACAGGTGCAATTACAGATATAATATTAATATCATAAAAATATAATGATATTTTTTATGATTTTATATTTATGTTCTGTATTTAAATGTATAATACATTTTTGATTGGGGGGCAATCTGCAAGTTACTATATAGCCAGAGACATGGAAATAGTAATAAAAGCTCACACGCAACGCAGCAAGAGCGTTGAGTCCAATTTATCCACGTTGCCCGTTGAGTGGCGAACATTTATTTTCTCGCGAACTTCAAACTCAAACCCAAAACATAGCCATGCTGTAATTCTAATGCTCAAAGACCGATGGGAGTTTTGAAATAGAAGACAAGAATAATATGAAAAGGAACATGAAAGGATCTATTTCCCTCCACAGTAATGGGAGGGCCGCAGAAAATGATGATCTTATGCTTAGTTCTCAATCCTGACAGATGCATAGACATGGGAAGTAATTGCTTGAGATAGCACAGTGTTTGCTTCTCCTGTTGACAAAACTACTACATTAAGTATTGATATATAATTTAGCTTCCTCTGAGCACAACATCTACTAAACTCTTTGCACATCCTTGGTGAGCAACTGTTTTCCATTTAGTAGCAGGCCTAATAGACTCACTTTGACAATTCTGCCTTTAAAAACAGTCCCAAAATGTACTTATAAAAACTGTGACTTCGGTAATCATGACCGTGCAACATTGACTTGCAGTTAAGTAGTAAATGGAATTTCACACAGTTCTAATAAAGTAGAAAATAGTTGTCTTTTTGTTGGATCTCGAACTTGCTGTGCCTTGCTACTTTTTGAGGACTAAAAATGCAAAGGGGCAAACGCGTTATTTTATGGGTCACATCCTGCTAGTGGCGATAACATTGCCATTATCTAATCACCGCAGATTAGTTCAGACACAAAGTGGAGGTCAGCAGTTGTAGTCCAGCCTGGGAAAGAAGCTTTGAGGCAAAAGGGATAAATGTTTTGGTCTTGCTTGCAAACAATGGGAGGTCAGGTTTTAGCTGTATGATAATTGGGAAGGTACATCCCATAATAGAATCATATTCATAGCTGTAGGTTTAAAATACTCTCTTGTAATATCGTGAGCTCTCTTCTAAAATATTTCTTTTTAAATAAAAAATATACATATATATTTGTTTGACCCTTACGTTTAAAAATGTACCGCTTTCGAGAAAACAACATATCTTTTTAAAGGTTCTAGAATATTTAGATTATTTTTTTAGACCTTTTGCACTCAGGTCTAACAAAAACAGTCATTATACAAAAGATAAACGTGACAGCAGCGTATGTGTTTCCAAAAACAGACAGTCATCAATCAGCGTTGGATAAATAGCATGGCAGCAAACAACACCAATATCACAGTTTGCACAATGTCAAGTTCTATTATTAGCTCCAAAACAAAAAGGGGATGGAAGACAACTGGAAAATAATTTCAATGTGTGAGTAAAACTGAGGTGGTAATGGTTGCCGGTGAAAGAAAAAAAGCTAACTGTGGCTGTAGACTCGCACTGAAAATTTCAGTGACCTTCGCTTGTTTGTGGAATTGACCTTAACGTAATCACTTTTCTTCAGCAAGGAATGTCTGTTGCCTCATCCTACTGTGATTTATTACAAGCGGAAGGTCTTTCAAGTCGCCACTCAGGCTGTCGCTGCTGTCTTTTTCTTCCATGTTTTTTTCTTAATATAATTTTCAATATTTTGAACAGATGACATTTTTTTCCCTGTGAAAATTATAAAACTGAAATTCTTGTATCTGAATAAATATATATTTGTATAGGTGGCCCGGTGAGTGAGTGGTTAGCGTGTCGGCCTCACAGTTCTGGGGTCGAGGGTTTGATCCCAGGTGGGTCCTCACTGTGTGCAGTTTGGTACACGGTCGATTGGTCGCCGGTCTTTTGGTCGCCGGTCTTTTGGTCGCCCGGAAGGTAAGTGATTATTACCATTTAAATCGTTGCTCAAATTCCCTAAATACAAACTGCAAATTACTATTTAGTCATACTTAATACCGTATTAATTATTAGGCTAAAGAAAAGCTCCAAATTTGCCGGACTTTTGTTTTTTTGTTGAAGAACTTCTTAAGACCCTGACTGACGTAGCTTCTTAAAAGGGACAACGCATACAAACTCTTATACACTCACACGTCGGCTCAGTGAAATTGCTCATGGCCATTGTTGGCTTTTATTGATGCGAAGACCATGTTGTTTTACCTTGTTTTGTCACCGGTCTTTTGGTCGTCGGTCTTTTGGTCGTCGGTCTTTTGGTCGCCCGTTGTCGCGGTCGGGGCGACCAAAAGACCGCGACCAAAAGACCGGCGACCAAAAGACGGCGACCAAAAGACCGGGCGACCAATCGACCGCACACGGTGCAGATTGCATGTTCTCACCAGGTTTGGGTGGGATTTTTCCGGGTACTCTGGTTTCCTCCCATATCTCAAACGTGCAAGCTAGGCTGGTTGAGCACTCCAAACTGGCCTTAGCTATGAGTATGGTTGGTTGTTTATCCCATTGTGCCTTTTGATTGGTTGGACACCAATTCGGGGTGTTCCCTGCCTGGTGCCAGAAGTCAGCTGGGATAGTCTTCAGAACCCCGGGCGACCCTTGTAAGGATAATCCGTGGAGAAAATGAATGAATATATTTGTATGGGGAGATCATCCTAGTTTTGAGGTCAAACCTTCAAATCTATTCCTGCGCAGTTTCTATTCCCAGAGCACAATTTATGATTCTTTGTATCAAGGCTGAATAATTAACTGCTGTCTTATTGTGGGTGTAGGTTCAGAGTTAGCCCGTCAAGGGCAAGAGCGCACAGGCTACAGCTTGTTAGTGTGCTGGGGGACTCTCTTGCTTGCCATTGTTATTTTTTTTCTACCAACATAATGAAAGGTGATGCAATTTGTTTCACCATTGTCTTGACAGCGAAAATTAGGTGGACAAACTAATGCTAAATTTAGGGTATGAAGGCTCTATTCTTTATTAATGACACAGCTGCGCACTGGTGTAAAAATCGGTACATCCTGGCTTTTATGAATGCGCAAGCTTTGCTGAACTAGTTTGGGAATTGTATTTGTAGGTCATTGCATCACTGTATAGAACCCGATGGTGGTTATAGTTTGGAAGTTATAAGGATTGTTTAAAACCATGATAAAAACAACTCGTTTAATCGCCTGTGTCATTTTGCAATGATTTTAACCCTTTGGCTGCCCGATGATGGGAGGATTTATGCTTCCAAAAATTTGCATTTTACATATATAGAGCTGCCAAATACTATGAATTTTCCATAGTTTACTCGGCCCCATGAAAACTTTTTGGAGTTCAAAAGCTGAAAAAAAGCCCAGTAAAAATATTCATCTGCACTTATCTTTTGTTTTCATTCGAACAGCTGTTTTGCGGAAGGTGATTATTTCCTATGGGAGCACTTAACAGATTAAACATTATTTTTTTTGTTTCCATTTCTATTTTCAAAACATTTTTTTGGCATTCGGGGCATTTTTGTTATTTAGGCCTATCATGGGACCATTTTATTTTTCGCAAAAAAACGTGCAAAAGGCAGTCTAAGGGTTAAAGAACTACATTTTCCTTTTTTTCCCAAAGACATCTTGTCAACTGCAGACTCTTGCTCACTTTCTGACAGAAGCCACCACCAACTGTCGCGACAATCCGGCCAACCAGGGCTGCCTGATGCCAGCTCCGGGTGCAATCATCTCATATCACGCCAGAGAAAACTGTTAACTCCACTAAATCTCCCGAACTGATACAAATTATCAAAGGATCCAAATCAAACTAAAACATAAAAAAGTCCAATTCTTTTTTATCCTCTGAACCAAAGAATCCCACATCAAGTTTTCACAAAAAACATGTTTATTTCCTGGAGCTTTCAAAAGGCTTAATGAATGCATAACACGAACAGCATTACAACAGTGAGTTTGAAAGCGTTCTAAATATTAACTAAAAGCTCCAGTGACCATAGAAATGATCTTGGGCATCACTATGATATTTCAACCAGTCCATTTTGATTACAATTTGTGCATTTTATGCATGAAATGTTGTATGTGAAATTGCTTTGCATCTGCACTCATAAATCACAAATGAAAGAATGCAGATTCGTGGCTGCCTGTTGTAAGTAATTAGGAGAAAGAGATGGTAGAGTCTGAAGTTAAATTACTTCCGTATTAATACGGCAAAGTGAAGCTAAATGTTGCATACGCATCTAAGGAAGCATCTCTCGCCGTATTTACGTGCCAACTCTCCTTCACGTCTGACGGATGACAGAAATGTTTGTGTTTCAACGGATGAAAATTGCAAGTTTAAGGTTTCATGGACAAAGTGTCCTTATTTTGCACCCCTGAATGCTGTCCATATTGGTGACCGGACGATTCGCCGAAAGACGTTTCGCCGACGGACGTTTGGCCGAAGGACAGTTTGCCGAACGGACGTTTCGCCGAAACGGGATTCGCACGCTCGCCCCGCCCCCGGATCGTTTGTGTACATGTTTTTCAACCTCGGCCCGCGGGCCATATACGGCCCGTTACAGATAACATTCATTTAGGAATAACAAGGGCATGTACTGCCCCCCGCTGGACATATTTCTAAATACAAGCGCGTACTACAATGTGCTGCCAATTTATTATATTTTTTATTTTATCCTTGCGTTTAAAGTAGTAGCCATTTGGACACGCAATGTAATTTATCAAAGCTGGGGATTGATGTCTGACACTGAGAAAAAACAACACTAGAAGACTTATGTGAAATTCTAAGTGCCTTGGACAGACTAGAGGGCTTAGAGAACAATACCTGAAAATGCCATGGAACACACTTTTACTTCTAGTTTAATTTTAAATAATTTCCCATTATTTTAGGAAATGTATATTCAAAATGATTTCCTGAGAACCTTAATTCAAAGATTAATCTCAACGTTTTCTATGCTGTTGTAAATTTTCTGGAGTAGGATTTCTGGATTTACAATTTCATTACAGTAGTACTTGCAGGGGCAGTACATGCCCTTGTTATTCCTAAATAAATGTTATCTGTAACGGGCCGTATATGGCCCGTGGGCCGAGGTTGAAAAACGTACACACACGATCCGGGGGCGGGGCGAGCGCGCAAATCCCGTTTAGGCGAAACGTCCGTTCGGCGAACTGTCCGTCGGCCAAACGTCCGTCGGTGAAACGTCTTTCGGTGAATCGTCCGAGTACCGTCCATATTATGAACTACATACCAAGATGAACTTTAATTTTTACACCATGGCAAACTATCCGAATAATAAACATGTTCCCAAAGGGAGAAAATAAACCAGACAGTGAGCATTATGGCCTTTGTTAAATCAACATTTTCTGTTCAGCTTTGTATAAGAGCTCATTAGTTGATGCGGGTGTGCCTAATGGAGTGACACCACTGGGGGGAAAATAAATAATAATAATAAAAAAATACAACCACACGCAAGCAGCACACATGAGCGTTAATATCCTCGAGTTGTATAATTGTCACTGCGTCAACTCAAAAGACAACATATCCCCTGGCTTTATAATTAGCATATTCATTATTTAACTAGGGAACAGCTGGCTAATTGGCAAATGAAATGCTCTCAATAATGTTCACGGGAGAAGCAGAATTTGATTAAACTGAATCTGGGGAAAGTGCAACAGAAGTTATGAATATACACTACTAAATAGATAAAATGGAAAACTTTTAGACAACTGTCAGGCTATTTGTTTCGATACCCGTGTGCCTGTTCCACTTGCTTGAAAATAAGGTGATTCAAAGTCACCAAAAATGCAACACTTTACAGTCCAGCTCTGCAAAGTCACTTAGAAGACAAAAAGGCTAGTAAAACCCAGACCAGGTGGTTATAATAGAAAGCTAAAAGCAAGTGACTCATGTCTAAATTAGAAAGGAGGGAATGTATAACAGCTCTGCAGTTTCCATTTCTGCTCCTACAAGTTAATGGCCGAAGCTCAGGCCATTTATCGCCCTTTGTCACATCCTGTTCAAGCAAATTAAATGTTGATATGTTTGTGGCCGTTTCCCAGAAAAGGCCAGCTCTCATTTTATGTGTTGCCTCAAAGAGAGATGACTCAAACTTAAAGCGAACCAGTGCGTCTCCAGCACCGTGTGGTCGATTGGTCGCCGGTCGATTGGTCGCCGGTCTTTTGGTCGCCGTCTTTTGGTCGCCGGTCTTTTGGTCGCCGGTCTTTTGGTCGCCGGTCTTTTGGTCGCTGTCTTTTGGTCGCCCCGACCGTGACAACGGGCGACCAAAAGACCGACGACCAAAAGACCGACGACCAAAAGACCGGCGACAAAACAAGGTAAAACAACACGGTCTACGCATCAATAAAAGCCAACAGTGGCCATGAGCAGTTTCACTGAGCCGACGTGTGAGTGTAGAAGAGTTTGTTTGTACATGCGTTGTCCCTTTAAGAAGCTACGTCAGTCAGGGTCTTAACAAGTTCTCCAACAAAAAACAATAAAAGTTCGGGAAATTTGGAGCTTTTCTTTAGCCTAATAATTAATAAGGCATTAAGTATGACTAAATAGTAATTCGCAGTTTATATTTAGGGAATTTGAGCAACGATTTAAATGGTCATTATCAATAACCTTCCGGGCGACCAATCGGCCGTGTACCCTCCAGCACCCCGTGACCCTGAACAAGTTAAGCAGTGTAAAGAATAAAGGGATTGACAGTTGTAAGAAATATTCATTTTCTCGAAATATTCAATACGTTGAAAGTTATTACTGGGTCTGGTGAGCCTGCATGATTTAAAGAAAAAATGCTGACACTTTTCTGTTCTTTTTTTTCTTTTTAATAAAAAATATTTCAGATGGAATATTCTATCCGTACCAAGTCTAATCCTACTTGAACAGCTGTAGCAATTGTTTCATGAAAAAGTGTCAGATGTTATAAACTACATTAATACAAATATAGCTCCCCCACATAGAGACAGAAAATAATTTTTTATTCAGTTTTCACTTGTTAATAAGCTGCAGATTCTCCATAATTATCAACACAGACTTTAATTATTCATACTGTTATTCTGTCATGGTTGCCTGCATTGTGTGAATCACCCAACCCGTCTTTTTTTAAGTTTAATATTTTGTAAACATGTATCCTGAAGGTGATTTATCTCAGTAGATTTTTTTTCTCCCAGTGTTTCAATATTGTTGGACACGATTCCTCTATTGCTAGGGGAGAGAAAAATTCCCGTCATCTTGCACTAATGCGTTACTTCTGTGAAGCACAAATGCTATCTCACAACATCAGAAAGGACCAGATGAGGTACGAACTATTTGCAATTAACTTGCAGTGTTTTTTTTAATAAAGTGGAGTTCCAAACAAATGCCAGACACAGAAAAATCCACTCACCTGCCTAATGACAAGGAAAATAATTTTGACTAAATGCAAGAAAATTACTTAAAAACAAAACATTTAAATCACACTTCACTTCCCAAAGAAAAGTATGCTCCGTTTTCAAAGACACTGTCTCACAATTGAACTATATACATATTTATTAATGTGGTTGTACTGGTATTGAACTGATGGAAAAGTATTTGGAAATACTTCTCATTATGATGAAGTGTTTGCAAAATTAACACATTCTTGAACGTGTCAAAGAAAACTTAGCATTGCAATGTGTATAGAGGCACACATCTTGAATTTAATTAATTAAGTTGCAGTATAATGTAGTCACCGACCGTGATGCAGGCTTCTTGTTTTTATGATTTCCAATTGATTTTAGAACCTTTTTTTTCTCATCGTCTCTACCACCTCCATCTATTTAAGATTCATTTTGTTTCCATAGAAACTGGGTTTATTCTCACGTATTCAGGTCTCACAGCAGCCTAGTTGGGAGACTTCAGAAAAGACAACGCCTCTTCTCGGTGAAGGGGTCGGGAGTTTTTTTTTTTCATCGAGAGAAAAGCATCCATCAAATACTGGCAGCAGACTGTAACTACGGGCTTGACAACATGTACGATTACGTAAATCCACAGCTGGATTAGGAGCAGAAGTTGCCATCTGGTGGTGGCATCAACAGTGGTTTCAGTGTCACAGATCGATGGAGGTTAGAATATATAGTAACACTGGCGAATTTAGGGGATGCTAATTAAAACCAATGCTTAGCCTAAGGGACCAGGAAAAAGCATATTTTCATATTAATCAAGCTGAAGCTGAAAATTGATGGCTTTAGAAACAGGCTTCCAAATAAGAATGGGTCTTTATGGTAATTTTCCCGCTATAAGTTGATTCAATTATAATGTTTGCTAGTTCTTCTAAGAATATGGATGAGGGAACTCATTTAATTAACAATCTTATTTACAGCGTGAGCTCCGTGGCCTGCATCCTAAAAGTACAGTTGTGCAAAGGAAAGCCAGCAGACCGGAAGGGAGAAGCACAATTAATACATTTTTAATGGAAGAGACAAGATACAAACCGATGCATTCAATAAGCATTTTGTGATGAGAGTAAGGCAGAAGCAGACAGGTGACTTGATTATTGTTTAAAACTTTACCTCACTCTCTTACTTTGCATTATTCATTGAAAAAGAATAGACAGATTCGTACACATACACACGGAAAAAAGGAAGACATCTGTTTAGTGAGGGTTTGTCTTGCTAAAGGTCTCAAAAGCAAATTGGAATTGAGTCGGTAGTGGTGTGATTGTTCAAGTGAACCTGCTAAAGTCTGAAGCTCAAGCCAACTCATTAGCAAATGATCCACTTTCATCCCCATGAACAGTCAATACGTAGGAGGATGCTTGACAATGCCGTATTTAAGATTCAGTGAAGTATTGTAAATGAGATTTGTCTCGCAGAGCAAATGTTCTGATGTACACTTCTGGCAATATTGCAGCGTAACAAATCAATTTCAGTCTGGTCAAGCTTGTGCAGGCTTTGTCACATTAAAAAGAAAATTCAAGTACAAAATAGTCCATCAGCCTTTTACCCAAACGCAGACTGTTAACACATTGACCCGTTCCAATTCAGTGTGTATTAAAATGAATAACAACCGCGTTTCGCAAATTTGCTTTGATCAAGACTAAGTATCGACCTTCCCAAAAGAAAATTCAGCCGCGTGGCACACTCTGTTTCATCATCTGTTAATATTATTTCATATCACATAGAGGATGAGGAGAGATATGCGCTAAATATGATACTAAATGGAGTACAAGGGCGGGGGGGACTTGCACATAATTCATAGTGATTACGATATTATTATGGATCTCAGTTAGTCAGAAAGATTTGAAAGGATTACTAATGAATATGTCTGTGTGATGCAGTCAGGGAATCCTGACTGCTACGTTGTAGAAAAATGCTGAAAAGGTTACAAACTGACATTGACGCTTTGGGGTAAAACAATTTTGGTGAAGCACAATACACTCTGGTGAAGGAGAAGGCGTTTCAACGTGGCAAATGTGCCGAAAGTAGCGGTATAAAGACAGTGACATCTATTTTTAACAGTCAGGATTGGATGAAAAAAAAAATCGAAAGGCCCCCATTAACCTTGTTTACATTCACAGTTCAATATATAGTTCATTCATTAATTTATTTAGTGTGCTAGAATTCAAGTGCCACCGTCTAATAAGCTTCCAATTAGTGGGTTCAAGGCCATTTAAACAAATACCAATTTGAATATTAAAGGGCAGATGGCATGCAAATGTAACCTTTTTTGAGATTTTAATCATGTGATTTGTTGATTCCCTGGCTGAAGACACAGAGCGGTTTTCCGAGGCATTCACCTATGTTTGAGAAATCAGCGAATGCTGAAACGCTTGGTGGTACCTCCATCTCTTTCCCCCTAGCCACTCCTCTGATCGAATGAACGCACACTCCATCCTCCGACTACTGCACGTAATAACAGCTTAGATAATAACACTTTGCGATTGGGCAAGTCGGATGAAACAATTTCAAAGGATGCTTATTGAGACTCTAAAAACTGAAAGTAAGAACCTTCATAGCGGAAGAGCCAGAGAAATTTTGAAAGAGCCATTATACAAAGTTTATATTAAATATTCACTAATCATCTCAAGATAAAATTGTTACTTGAATGTTCTCTAGAAGGATACTATATGCCTGAAAAATAGGTCATATTGCTTCTTTAAGAGGGAGAAACAGAGCACCAGCTGTAGGCAAAGCGCGCATGTGAAAATGCAGGTTTCACAAGCCTGTATGTTTGCTTGCATTAGGAATATTTACACAGATGGAATTGAATCGCTCCTGCCAATCAGCATTGTATGAGGTGAGAATAGGGTAAACCACTAGGGTGCAGCAACGATGGCTAATGCCGCACTGAAGTGCACACACTCCCAGTATTGTGTCCTACTTCAGTATCCCTCGAGCAAACACCACTTCTGCCGCTCTGACCGAGGTCCACACTCTGGGAACGCCATTTCCAATTCAGTCCCCTCATTATGGCACCAGAACCTTGGACTCGGGTGCTAGATCCACACAACAAACCAGCCTCCGAGTGCTCATTATCTATAGTGTTGCACCGATAGCACCGTCGGATTGGACAGGCTAGCCAGCCAGGTTCAATAGATGTCAGGGGGTGAGAATTGATTAGAGCAGTGGTCTCCAAACTATTCCACAAAGGGCTGCAGTGGGTACGGGTTTTTATTCCAACCCAGAAGGAGGACACCTTTTCACCAATCTGGTGTCCTACAAGTGCAATCTGTGGATTGCAGTCAGGTGCTTCTTGTTTTCTGCTGAAATCTCATTGGTCAAACTGTCTGTGCCGGATTGGTTGGAACAAAAACCTGCACCCACACCCCTGCATTAGAGCCTAGTGGTGCCACTTAATCTGAGGCGCCCAAACTACGACTCATACTTGGTGTGAAAGCAAGAATTTATAACAGGAGAGTGTTTTTATGCTCTTGTGTGATGTGGGCATGCGAGCAGCTGTAAACACTGGGCTCTCTTAAACTGGAGGCGCATCCAGATAACAGCACCGTTAGCTGGCAAGTTATCTGGGCTGTAGCAGAGGTGATGTATGCACCGCAAACACAGATGACTGTCCCATGGTTGTAGCCCTGTACACTATTCTGACTCTCTCTTTGACTGCTTCTGTCTTTACTGATCTGATCTGCTGTTGAAATAAAAGATGGTGTGCAGTAAACACCGGGAAGCGTGCAGATGTCTCAGATGGATCAAGCACCAAGTAATCTCTAGTCCCCGAGCACCTCATCGTAAACACTGATAGTGGAATCAAGACATATTACGCTGACCTTCAAAACTCCTAAAACACACACAATTGTTTGTCGTTTAAATCGGGGGGTGCTCCAAGTGCCTCTTAACAACACCCTGCGGAGCACTTAAACAAAGTGCTTCTGGCTGGCATGCTAAGACATCTTTCTTAAACATCACTCTTTAGATTTTATGTAAAGTTTTCTTCCTGACATCCGTTAATTTGCAGAGTCTGTCAATGGAGAGTGCATGGGCATTTGCTTTTGTTTATCCATAGAGTAGTGCAGTCGTATAGTTTTGCACTTCAGGCCACCATCATAAAACCCAGTATTAGAAATGCTTGGGTGACTTCTTAGTAAGGTTTGTAAATTAATGACAAATTTTAAAACTGTAAATGGGAGGCACGGTGGAAATGTGGTTAGTACGTCAAGGGTTCAAACCCCGGTGGGTTCCGGCCTAACTGTGTGGAGTTTGAATGCTCTCCCTGTGCCTGCATGGATTCCTTCCTTCTATCTCCCAAAAACATGCATGGTAGGCTGATTGATCACTCAAAATTGTACAAGAGTGTGTGTGTGTACCTGGTTTGAATTACACTGGCTAATTCGTTTCCAAGTCATTGCAAAATTCTAATCTAGGACGTCAATACCCAAAATCTGATCATCTTTTCCTTTCGTATTCCAGCCATATTTGTAGTTTTTTCATAATCCCATTATTGATTCTCGAGTTATCTTTTACATCATGTTCACCTTTCGCAGGTTTCACCACCCGGCATAGGTAGAATAAAAATAGCTTGTTTAATTAAGTCATATGGTCCTTCAAATAGACTCACCTGGAAAAGAAACTTATCTGGGATTTATGCGATTTGAACCCAATATATCCAAATTTGTGTATATGTGAAGGCAAAGGAAGGTATATTCTCCCTTATTACATGCAGCCTTGGCCTGTGGTTAGTGGATTTATGTTACTTATCAGCTTAAACAAAGCTTTTGGAAACATTTTACTTCCCTCTTCACCACATTCTTTCTTTACTGTGGGGGCCACCTTCATTGATTTGTAAAAAAACGATTCACAAACTGTCTCCTTTCTTTTGAATTCCATTTGAGCAATGGCTACAAGGGCTGGAATCTTGCCCGGAGGCTGAACTCTATGGATAGACTACATTGTTTTGTGCTTTACTTCCTCCTCATTGGGTAAGGGAGAAGGCACATCACCCAATTGTCCAGCAAAGTAGTCGGCAAAAGAATTCTGCAAGGAGAAGATCTTTTGTGGCGGTTTTACTTGAGTCCATCTTATACTTTCTTGCAACATGGATCAAAGATAAAGCAATGAGTGAATGGTGCTTCTTTTTAAAGAGGCAGTTTTAAAAAGAAAAGAAAAAAACTCTGGTAGTGAGCTGCTACAAGGTTATTTCATCAGTTTTAACAGATAAATCGGCACACAGTTGCAAGGGGAGACAGTGGAGAGTAATTGGGTGACTGCCCTTGCTCCACAAACAATTAACAAATTTCCACCATATGACATTCTAGAATTGATAGCACGTAGTGAATTAATATCTGGACAAAAGTATAGAAACTATAGAAAAGGAGAGCCTTGCCTGTGGTCTGAAATTTTTAGATGGCCATAGTAGGTCTTAGGACGACACTTTTGCGCATTTCATAACAAGGCTACAGGCGTGTATACAAAATGCAATGTAACACCCAGCACACTTATTGCAAGTGTTACATATCCATCCCTTTGTTCTGCTGTTCTGTTCTATCTTGGATAAAATATGCTTTGTTGGGGACTGTAAGTAATGCAAAGTCCACTTTCAACATACGGAATATCAATTTTAGGTACCGATAGCTATTCCACTGAAAATTTGATTAGAAATCCGTTAAGTACTCCAGCACTACTGCTTCTCCAATACTCCAATCAAGCTAAAAAAGCTTAAAGAGTCACAATTCAAGAAACAGAGGAATTTGAACACATTATCTACGTTTATTATCCGTACAGCATTTAAACTGAGCATAGGTCAAGCTAGGTGTGGAACTTTAATGCATAAATTACAATTTATTAAGTAGGAAAGATTAAACCTTTAACCAAAAGATTTTATTTTTAAATTCCAGGTGTAATAATGATTTTATTCCATGCCAATAAAACGGAAACACGCATATGATCATCTGATAGCGAAGAAATAAAATAATTGGATTAAGTTAAGTAATTAAGGACATTTCATCCCCCCCAAAAATATCCCAACCCTAATAAAAATGCAGAAAAGTATTGTAGAACCAATATCGGGAAGAAAATGAACAGGTGGGGAATTAACTAAACTACAACATTATCTGCAGAAGGCGGGTTACTATTTTAAGCATTTATGTTTGTATTCGATGCATTCTTTTTTATAATCTGGAAACAGATGTTGGTTGATTAACAGAAAGACTATCATTATTTTTTCAAATGTCCGTGTGGCTTCAAGATAAAAGGCCACTAGAGGGCATCCACTAACTCATTACTGTCAGCGCACTTCTGATTTCCGAGAAACAATATTTCCGAGAAACAATATTTCCGAGAAACAATATTTCCGAGAAACAATATTTCCGAGAAACAATATTTCCGAGAAACACTATTTCCGAGAAACACTATTTCCGAGAAACACTATTTCCGAGAAACACTATTTCCGAGAAACACTATTTCCGAGAAACACTATTTCCGAGAAACACTATTTCCGAGAAACACTATTTCCGAGAAACACTATTTCCGAGAAACACTATTTCCGAGAAACACTATTTCCGAGAAACACTATTTCCGAGAAACACTATTTCCGAGAAACAATTACTACTTACTATTACAACTATTTACTGATACAATCATTTTCCAAACAGAGAGAAGTTGCTGGTTTTTGTATCAAATGTTTTTGTTTGTTTCTTTTTGGGAATACATTTACAAATTTAATTGGGGTACTTGGGGCGGCCCGGACAAAAAGAGAAAATGTATTATTACAGAGGCAAACAATTAAATTAAAAAGAAAGAGCATTATGGAGAACAGCTGATGAATCACACGCTACTGATGTCGTTTTGACCTTGATTAGAGATGCTAACCCCGCTGACCATCAACTCCCAACCGTGCCTTCTGCTTCGGCAAGTCATTAAGTGAAAGATTTAAAAGATGTAAGACTGTAAAATAGATTGGAACAGACGGAATGGGACTGAAAGTCCTTGAAAAGGAGTAGAGCGCCTTAAAATCACAATTCAAGAAACAGAGGAATTTGAACACATTATCCACGATTATAATCCGTGCAGCATTTAAACCGAGCGTAGATCAAGCTCGGAGTCGAGATAAAAAGAAAGTATTTTTCGATGCTAATACGTACAATGTACGAGTTACAACCAGAAAAAAATACTGTTGAATGAATGCTTATCTTGAAAAAGATACGCCTTTGATTCAATTGCATAAGTGCGACCACTGAGGGAACTTAGTGTCACCAGAGAGTTCTTAAACATGGAGTCACACTTCAAAATGCAGTAGTATATTTCAATAACTGCACCATTTAGTAGTGCTTGCTTGCCGTCAACTCAATAGAAAAAGAGCTTGCTCGCACGTGGAAATGTGAGCAAAATAAGAGTTCCCAATGCCGAAAAGACAACCTATTAACCCTTTTTATTAGCTATTTAAATGGGTCAAGAAGAGAGAATATCTGAAGGTGAGAAGTGATTTTTTGCTCTTCCAGTTTAAATCCTTATACTAGCTTGCCTCATTCACACTTCTGGTTTTGGTGCTATTATATACAGTGGTACCTCGACCTACAATCAGCTCGTGGTACGACGAAAATTTCGATCGGATAATTTGCCCGCGATACTATCAAGATTTCGAGATGCGACTAAGCCAGGTGGCCATGACATGAGAGGCTGTTTAACATTGTAGTGCACTGTCTTTTTTTGCCGCATCTCTTTTGTGTGTAACAGATATCTACGAGCACTGAACAATTTATTCAGACGAGTTTCGACCAGGAAACGCACATCGCGCATGCGTGGGCAAAAAGAGGGCTTTCTGGGTAATGAAGTATACTCGTGCACACAACACCCATAGGCAATGGGTGTTGTGTGCAAGAAAAGAACTTCATTACCCACAATCAATACGTGGGTAAGCTCAGCTATTGCATTTCCTGTTATTCTGTCCTTAGCCTTAGCTCCCGCGATCACTCATTCAAGACTATTTCTCGTTGGCAAGTGGTCGTGCGTTATCCTATTGTGAGGACATTTGTGTGCATAATTTTCGGAATATTTTGAAGGAAATACAACAGCCCATCGATAGCGAACGTGAGGGTGGAGGCGTGGCAAACCGCTAACCCGGAAAACAAAGGTAACAAAAGATTAAAACAAAATAAGAATTCAGTTTTGTGTAAAGTTACATTAAAAGTATGTTTGAATGTGTCTGTATATATCAATCCAAGTTAATTTAAATTTGTTTGTCCGTTTACGAGTGCCGTGGATAAAGTCCCCCCGAACACCCACCCTCCGCCTCCGTGTATGCCGCTGTCTCTACCCTCCGCAAAATGCGTCTAATTTTACTTCTTTTAAACACATTTTATTACTATTACACCACTCGTTATTTATTACGTTGTCAATATATGGCAAATTAGAAGAAATAAAACATTTTTTCCAATCCAATATCCTGTTTTTGGTGTTTTTTCACAGGGTTGGAACGAATTAATTTGTTTTTAGTTCATTTCAATGGGAAACGTTCGCTCGAGTCACGAAAAGCTCGACATACGATCTCAGTCCCGGAACGGATTAAGATCGTATGTCGAGGTACCACTGTACTCTGTTTTTATTGAGACATACGACCTCTGGCGGGACCTGTACTCTTGTAACCCCTTAGTTTTTTTAAGAAAGCTGACGGCAACATCATTTTTTTCCCGGTACAATTTCAATAATTAATGATCTGTGTGTGTCTTGATAATTTATTTTTCAATATTTTTTCGACAGTATTCTGTCGTTTAATTAGTGTCTATAAATCTGTGAAAGTGGTACTTCAGAAAAAGCATATCTTATCGGGTACATAGTATGTTCAGGTGAACGTCCAGGTAACTTAAGTAGCTTGCCATGCAACCAACTATCTGGACGGGTGGAGAACTCCTCTAAAGAAAGAGATCGCATGCTGCAGCTCTTATCATCACCAGAGAGCAGACAGCCGGTATAGGCACCATGTCACGGCTCTTTGGGCTGCCTCGAGATCGGGAGAATTCTATGGTCGCCTTGCCTCGCTATCTCCACTCTGCAAGGTTTCCATTTTGGTGCTGAGGGAAATTTTTCAAACGACAGTGCATGTGCAGCATGTCTATATAAATAGGCAGGCTGGAAGGAAGACAAGGTGGTGTTTCTAATTTGCGTTTCATAGAGAAATCCTAGATGCCAACATCAATGCAAGATAGAAGGATGCACTGAAAGCCTTCAACTTGTGGTTAACATTTCCCATTAGCGCGACAGAAAATCAGAGCGTCCTTTGACAAGGACACAATCAGATCTGTCCTTGCATTTGAAACTACAAAATGGGTGATATTTAATTTCAAGTCACTTTGATTTGTATTTAAAGAACTAGAGCTGGAGTTGAGGGTTTGCATGTTCTACCCCGGGCATGCGTGGGTTTTCTCCAGGGTACTCGGACGTTTGGTCGCCGGACGTTTGGTCGCAGACGTTTGGTCCCCGGATGTTTGGTCGCCGGACGTTTGACAACATGGCAGAGTTTACTGTTGAAACCAGCTCTCAAAATTATATTCATGAGAGAGAGTTTAATATCTAAATATCTACTGTTGAAACCAGCTCTCAAAATCATATTCACCCGGGCGACCAAACGTCGTCCGGCGACCAAACGTCCGGTCACGTTTCTCCAGGTACTCCAGTTTCCTCCCACATAAAATGTTAATCCAGTATATGGTAAAAGATAGGGTGAACTTGTTACAATTTGAACAACAAATACAGTAAATCATGGCTGCCCAGACTGCCTACAATTAGTTTTCATGTTCATGTGTGCCATTTCTGATACTCTTTTTTTATACACAATTTTTAAGCCAATTTTATATCTGCAAAATTCTACTAATGCAGAAATGTTTAAACCTAGAAAAGTTATTTTGTCATTTTGCTCAGTGTGATTCTCCTTTGTTCCTAATAATATATTAGAATATAACAATATAATTCCTCAGGTAGTTTCAAATGAGTATTTACACTTGCAAGTGTAATGAAATGTTTTTATCTACACTCTCACTTTGAGTGCTTATATGCTTAACGATTTAACGAGTACAGCAACTTTTCCTGCACCACGCACCTGCTGAATTTTTTTAATCACGCAGATGTTTCTGCCGATATAAGATGGTGAACTAATGACAAGGAAAAAAAGCAGAGTGCTTTGCATTTGCTCATACAAGTCAAAAACTTTCCGTTCAATGACACACACACAAATTTCACTTCCAGCTTTATGGTGCTCGTGTCAATATATAAAATGCAATTCTGTATTTACTGCATGAAAGAACTAAAACGTGGCCGTGGGCCTGATTGGTCCCCCTGTGACACCATTTCTACGCCCACAGGCTGTTCATTAAATACCCCTGCTTTACAAATGTGCAAACAGTTTATGCGACAATTGAAAGTGCGCTTGAATGAACACGGAGACACTAAAGGATTCATGAAAAGACAAACGTTAGTGGATACTTTAGAGACCTTTGATTTCAACAATTCCACCAAGCTTCCCCAAAAAATATCTGTCTCCTCTTGAGTTGTTATTTTCCATCTCACTCGCTCCACTTTTCGTAGGAAGGTCTTTGGCTTGTCTTTTCTCATTGGATTTGACAACTTCGCAGCCAGATGTCTGAGACGGGATCATCTTTTAATTAACCTGGGAAACACTTGAGCTCCATTTGCGCGCTTCGCTCTCGCTGCATCCTGCCAAGTGTGCACACTGCACTGTCAAAACTGTCTCTGCCAACAAAACACACACAACTGACTTCATTCTTGCATGTTGAGAGCAGACAAGTGCGACTGCTACATGTTCTCGGCCTACTGCCGGCCTTTGTAAAAAGGCAGAGAAAGCCCAAACATTTTTAAAGGGCTTTGGTTGTGTATCAAGATTCAGTCGACTACTTTTTGAACTTGGTAAGCTTTTTATGTAGATTGTGTTCCTTTAACCCTGAAAGCAGAATATATACAAATAAATCCACCCGGTGGTTTGAATCTTTAAGTCATTTGATCATCACATATAAACTGCGGCACTCCAGATGTAGAGTGACTATTTTCTATTAGATTTTTCTTTGGTCCAAGTGAACGAAAAGATCCTTTTACATTTATGCCCTGCAGAAAATGCAAACTAATGACGTGCAAATGTAACAGCCCATTTCACTATACAAAAACACATCCCAAATGGCTCCTTTTTTTGTTTTTTAATTGACTATTGATTGCTTTCAGTGGCCATTTTATCTTTCAATTGAGACTCAGGCAACAATTATTTGTGGTGGTTTCCTTAATTCTGTAATCAGCTATATCTCAGCCCAAGTTTTCTCACCATTCTTCCACCAATCTTTAGTCCTTTATTTCTTGTCATGTTTTTATTAATGACACTTCATGTCTAAAACTGGCCCGACAAGGTGTTGAAAGAAAACAATCCAATAATTCAGGGAAAGGAAAGGAAACAAGTATCTCTTCCGTTTTACCTAGATACACGTTCATCTAGAGACTAAGCATTTGTCAGAAAATTAACATTTGAACAAAGGTGATTAATATATAGAAATATACAATACAGCAAACAAGACGAGTGTTTGATCATGTGAATAGCACTGATGCTATTCAATCGGTACAAAGTAAAACCAACATCAAGCCAAAGAAGATGTACATTTTTTCCATTTATTGTGTCACCATCATCTCAGCCTATCAGCTAGGGCACCAAAAAAACGTGTGCAGTCGATTGGTCACCGGTCTTTTGGTCGCGGTCTTTTGGTCGCGGTCTTTTGGTCGCGGTCTTTTGGTCGCCCCGACCGCGACAACGGGCGACCAAAAGACCGACGACCAAAAGACCAACGACCAAAACAAGGTAAAACAACACGGTCTACGCATCAATAAAAGCTAAGAATGGCCATGAGCAGTTTCACTGAGCCGACGTGTGAGTGTATAAGAGTTTGTATGTACATGCGTTGTCCCTTTAAGAAGCTACGTCAGTCAGGGTCTTAGCAAGTTCTCCAACAAAAAACAATAAAAGTCCGGGAAATTTGGAGCTTTTCTTTAGCCTAATAATTACTAGGGCATGAAGTATGACTAAATAGTAATTCGCAGTTTGTATTTAGGGAATTTGAGCAATGATTTAAATGGTAATTATCACTTACCTTCCGGGCGACCAAAAGACCGGCGACCAATCGACCATGTACCAAAAAACCACACACAAAAACGTGTATCCTTGCCAAGGGGAGTCACTGAGTTTGACAGAACAGGATTACGATACGATTTCTTTAACTCCTGTTACCATCCAGGAAATTTCCTAGGCAGGTTTCTTTGTGTGACCTTTGAAAAGCACGCCCAACTGATCATTGATTTCAGAATGTTAAATCCAACAAAAAGAGAAATGTTTTCCTCAAGAAATTGTTGTTTCCATGAAAGTGACCGGGAAAGTAAAGAAATATTGCTTCTACTGGTCTACGGGGGTTCTAAGTCACGAATCGGTGGCCAGCCAATTACTGGGCACAAGGATACGAAAAACTATTCACACACAGCTAGGGGCATTTTAGAGTGTTTAACTAGCCTACCCTGCATGTTTTTGGCATGTGGGAGGAAACCGGAATACCCAGCAACAACAACAAAAACACGCACATGCCAAGTTCTCACAATGATGACCGACCTGGGATCGCTAATCACTCGACCGCTCGGTTGTTTTAGTAACGTAGAATTGAAAAACAAGGGAGCTGAATTTGCATTTTTATTGAAAAAAACCCAACCAAAATTTCATTATAATAGCTGTATTGTTTAGCAGATAGTGGCATTTATATGTCCCTCCACCATCAGTTCACAGTTACTATTGTGCTATCTGCGGATGATGCGGGCAAATAGTTCAAATGGCAATAAAAGCTTTAAGTGTCACCATGCATGTACTTGGCACCATTCATGCAAATACATTTTTCTCTCCTGAATTTGTTTCCCTCACCTTTCTAGATCAGCCACATCGAGCCAGCCTGAATGATTTAAAAAAGCCAAACTGGGTTGATTGCTTTTGACAAAGAGCCTGTTTAGCACAAACCATCAAATAGCGGTGAGTGCATACTGCCCACTTATATATGAAGAACATCTCTGCCGACTTTTCCTTTACACTCATTTTACTTTTATTACCATTATGAGACTTTTTGCGCAACACATTCAGGGATATCTTTCATTAAGTGAAATTTCTCAATACATGCCAGCTTGGCAACCGAAATGATATAAATGTGTGTGATATAAATGACATAAATATCACATTTTATTCTGACAGCAAAGTGGTTACCATTTGCTCTCAAGGAAAAAAAAATACTCATCAATGAGAAGACATTAGTCTAAAAACTTGTCCCTAGGATTAAGTAATCCTAAAGAGCAAAAATCCTTAAGAGAGAGATGAAAAAAGTTTGACTTTGTTTTGGAGATGCGTCTTGTCTCTGGAGTAATGTGCGCTTGTGATGCTCATTGAATATCAATGAAGGGGATTAGCATGGATGAAAAGCAATTCTGAGCAACCTTAAACATGACACTTGCACAGCAGCTGCTGTCTTTAACACAGCTGGCAAAAGTTGATAAGAGATATTTTGTACTTCAAAGTCCTTGCATGTGAACCACTTTTTAAAAAGAAGAAAAAAAAAATCGGAGCTTGTGATGCAGATAGCCTACAGACATTAACAGCTATTTTTTGGAGTAAGCGTCTGGCTGCACCATTGTTGGAAAACAAACTAAAGGGAAAATGTCGCACACTATCTCGGGAAATGCTAACCTTAGGGAATAACAGACCTGGGATTTAATTGAATTACCCTTAAAGTAAATTAATGAGATTGATTTTTAAAATGAAGTCCTGGGAATAGCAAGACGACAGTGATACGTACTTAGAATTCAATGGATAAAGGCTGACTGCAGATAGATAGATTTGTGGACATGTTTGCCTAAATGTGGGCCAAAATTGATGGTATTTATGAAAGGTAACATTCATCTTCCGAGCCGTTTATCCCCACAAGGGTAAAATTCCAGTAAATTTTGGGCAGAAGGCAGAGTAAACCCCAATTCGGTTGCCAGACAATCACAGATGAAAGATAAAGGTAGATTAATTTCAGATTGTTTAACAAATTACAAGGAGGCTCAATTTCAAGAAGTGGCTTACTCTGAAAATAGCCAAAATTAAACCGGTAATCCATAGAGATAAAAAATTCTCCTTTCCTGTGGTGAATTTGTATGTGCCTCAGTACCATTTCACTGCTCAAGTTTTAGCATTAATTCAATCCCATTGAAAGTTTTTGTGTGTGTGTGTGTGTGTTTGTGTGTGTGTGTGTTTGTGTGTATGTGTGTATTAAAACATTATTCATTAAAATTACCAATGTGTGCTCAATAGGTCATTTGGGCACATTTTCCCAAATGGAGGTTCATTTTGTTACAAAGCAAAAACCTTTGTTCATTAATGTTAATATAAAAGGGGAAGAAATTCTGATTTCAAATAAACAAAGAGGTTTGATGTAGAAAGCCAGTGTTTGTGTGTTTTTTTTTTTTTCAAACTTGGCTCAAGGAAAAATTATTTGTGTGTTTTCTCCCCCCCAAATGAGAAGTGTTCTATTTAGGGATTGTAATTTATTTTATAATTAGCAAATGATGTTCAGGTGATTTGATGCTTAAGAAACATCAAAATTTATGATTTTTTTGTATTGCTAGAGCCCTAGTAATTAACATGAGATCAACATCTAATGTGTTACTGGTTTCCATGTTTAAAGCAGGCCTGTGGAAAAACACAGTTGCATTGTCGTCATCATTCTGTGCCATAAACTCTGCCGGAACAGATATTTTTTATAGAATGATTATTTATTTATCGCATATTGTAAACTTTGAGTGCAGCTCGCTTCAGCAGGATAGTGTCTGGCTGTACACACACATTTGATGACAGCGCATGATTCTAAAGTGGGAGACAGACCTACACTTTACACTTCATTTTACAGGCTGAAGACCTGTCAAGTCCCCATTCTGATTGTTGTTACTGCTCTCGTGGACACTAACTTCGAAGTCCTGCTCCCCGGTCATTTGAGAACTGATCGCCCTGAAACTTAAAAACGACGCAGCATGGGCCAGTGTCTATTGCGTGTGCGGTCGATTGGTCGCCGGTCTTTTGGTCGCCGTCTTTTGGTCGCCGTCTTTTGGTCGCCGGTCTTTTGGTCGCCCCGACCGCGACAACGGGCGACCAAAAGACCGGCGACCAAAAGACCAACGACCAAAAGACTAGCGACAAAACAAGGTAAAACAACACGGTCTACGCACCAATAAAAGCCAACAATGGCCATGAGCAGTTTCACTGAGCCGACGTGTGAGTGTATAGGAGTTTGTATGTACATGCGTTGTCCCTTTAAGAAGCTACATCAGTCAGGGGCTTAACAAGTTCTCCAACAAAAAACAATAAAAGTCCGGGAAATTTGGAGCTTTTCTTTAGCCTAATAATTACTAGGGCATTAAGTATGACTAAATAGTAATTCGCAGTTTGTATTTAGGGAATTTGAGCAACGATTTAAATGGTAATTATCACTTACCTTCCGGGCGACCAAAAGATCGTGTACCGTATATTGAGCCTGTGAGCCCTTTAAATTTAAATGTGTTTCCTTTTTTTTGGATCAGGGATGCTAAATGAATTAGGGAATTGTCGTTAGGCGTTAGCCAGTATATGGAAGACATCTATAGGTTAGGAATTTTACCAGTAGAGTGCCTGTGTTAACAGAACATTTATTGATATTACGTGTGTTGCTTGTAGGTTACGATTTAACCGGTAGATGGAGAATGTAGGCCGAGTCTTCATCCATACTCTCGCGCTTGTTTCTTAGAGTCGATGGCTCATGTGCTTCAGTACAATTGGCGATAATTGAAATTTGTGCATTGATTAGAAGGCTACACTCAATTGTTTGTTAAATGCATCCGATGAACAATTTAAGATGGGATGCATCTTGCTCATTTGAATATTGGACGGACAATTTTTGGTGTGTGTGCCACTTTCTCCCTTGGAGGCTTCCACAAAACCGTATAATAAATGAATAAAATGATTCAGAGAATAAAGGATTAGCATTAAATTACATCCAAATAGTGCTAATTGCTTGATGAGCGTCTGGGGATGCCAATTTCAAGAGCGCCAATCCAAGCCACCTCTCTGTAATTTCCTTCGTTAGTCGCTCTCTGCTAGATAACATCATAAAGTGTAGACAAGCTTCTTCTCAACACAGTGGGAAATATGATGGATGTTGTTTGTTTTTTTCCAATTTGTTTTTAATTACACCAATTTTCTTTCAACACATTGGTGATAACTGATTGTCATTGTGCCTCTTGGCAATGGTGGCTATTTGCCTGCTTATGATCACAACATACCGGAGGGCTTTGTTTCATTATGAGTATTTGATATGGGAAGGACGGATGGTTTTCACTTGTATGGTGGTTTAATTTGTTTATATTTCGAGGTACTCAAATAGATTTTAAACCCATTTGACGACCTTCAGATGACTGCATTGGTCGATGGTAGGTTAGTCACCACGCTCCTTCTCAATTTTTTGTGGGGTATCCTTATTTTAGTTTCCCCCCAGATCTCCATCTTTTTCAAAATTTTTATTTTTACCTTAACCCCCATTGTGTGATTAAAAAAAAAAAAAAGAAAAAAAATCCTGAAAATTAGACTGATTTGTAAAGACTATTTCCCATCATGCAGTAAGACCAGCTCGTATCAGCTTCTACTAGGCAAGGCAATGCGGATTTATTTAGACAAGGTACCTCCGTGTGGTTTACAATGATTTAAAGAACATAAAAGATCGAAACAAAGAAAATTAAACAAAAATAGTAAATCTATTTACCGAAACAAAAACATCCAAGTGCAATTAAAACTTAAAAATAATGATTACAAAAACACTATAAAAATACCTAAAATATGTTCATGAGAGAGGAGTAGAACCAAGAAGATTCACAGTTATGGCATTTTATTCCATTTGTGTGCAACTTAATGGCTAAATGGTATTTCTCCATGTTTGCTTTGAACTTTGAGCAATCCACTACGTGACCAAAGTCTGCAGATCTCAGACCCCAGGGGGGTTTATTTTCCATTAGTGGCTGGTGAATGTATACAGGGCCTAACCCATTCGTTGATTCATAGACCAGTGACAGAACTGTAGAAGCCAGTTCTAGAGCTAACTGGGTGTAAAAATTTTAGATCAGTAGTAATGTGTACTGATCTCTGAGTTCTGGTTACTACCCGAGCTGCAGGGTTTCGAATTAGCTGTTGATTATTATTTTTTTTGGAGGTGGGTGTTATTATCGGTCCACCATGATTAGCCCACATTAAGTTCTGAAGGATTTGACCCAAAATTGTTAGATACAGACTGAACAATTGGTGTTCAAGAACTAAACTTTGCAGGACCCTGCATTTCAGGGGCATTTGATTATATTCATAACACTGTGACATTATGACATTATAATTTTAATTGGGGAAAAAAAGAACCAAAAGGGAAAAAGGTGCATTTGGCTAATGCTAATAGTTTTTTTAACACATTGCATCACCTAAAAGCCGGGAAGGATCTTACCAAGTGTTACATCCGAACACACTCACAAAAGGGACAGCTGCAGAGTTGCCGTTAACAAATGTGCATATGTTGGAGAAAGAGAGTGTGAAATGAACGACAATGTTTAATTAACACAAAATCCCTTTTGTCTTTGGGCTCTGACTCCACCAATTTGTGGGTGTTCAGCTGAAAATCGTGGAAATTACCAATGTAATTAAGAGGCCACGATTAAAATGAGTTGTGGATTCAGGGCCTTCTGCTCTTATCAGCCTCATTTGAGGGAAAGGGAGGAGAAGGAGAAGAGGTTACTAAAAATGGGAGGATTGATAGTGTACTCACCTCTAAATGACTGAGACTAAAGGCCAAGTAATAACAGCTCTAATTGCACGTCATTGTGCAATAAATAAAAAATGACCACATAGTTAATGCATAGGAGTGACTATGCGAGGGGAAAGGGGGAATACTGTATAATTTTCCATATACTTGATTTTCTGCCAATTATACATGCACAATGAAGGCTGGGTGATAAAAAGGAAAGATTAGATAGGGTTCATTACGTGACCCATACAAAATGTCGTAGCCCTTTAGTGTGTGAACCACAAAATTAGACTCGTTCAGTGAAGTTCTTGGACTTTTCGATTAAAAAACTGGTCAAACACCTCAAAGTGCCCCGAGTTCGCATTGATGGCTTTGAGAGGAAATCTAGGAGAACTCTGACGAATGCAAATAGAAGATTGATGTGGAACTTCAAAGCGGAGTCCCACGCTTTTTTCTCTCTCTCTTTCTTTCTTTTTAAAAGGGATAATGCTCGTTCATCGGGCCATCTTGCCATCTTTGAAGTCGTACAATAAAATGCCAGTGTTTCAAGGGACAACTAAGACGATGCTCGATGGTGTTAGTGTCTGACTGAGATGCACTTGACTTCAACTGCTAAATTTCAAAGGCAGCATGTCAGTTGTGAAACAACGTTAAAACGAGTGTAAATTTGGAGTCTACTGAATAAGTCATGTGTCAATGCAGGTTGAAGGAAATATTATGCTTTATGGCAGGTCATTACAAACTCACATTTGGCTTCGGAGACAGCACAAAAATATCAGCAGTCGTACACATACCTACAAATACTTCGCACACCACAGGTCCCCGACTCAGATTGATCCGTGTGATCGCCAGAGATAGCCGAAAGTGCCGGCGAATGAGTGTCTGGACAAGCTGTTCTTTAAGGTGCTTGCTGGGCAACAAAAGGTCCACTAATGGATCCAGTTTGTCTCAGTTAAGAACAATAACCCTCCCCAACATAGACACACCATCTCTGACCTTTTTCCACACACAATACACACACACACACACTATCGAAAAACACTTGTAGGTCATTCTGTTTATCTTCTCGTCTCTATCATATCATCTCACACACCTATGGGTACATACAGTATACACATGAATTCTCATTTTTTGGTTTGCTTGCTTTCAAGAAGAAAACCCCACAATTATAACTGAAATAAGACATTTTTCTGGAAGGATTTGAGAGTCAGGAGATAACATTGTGCATTAACTAGAATAAAGACCGCCTGTGCCCCCACAAAGAATAATCTAAAGTGCTTCATTTTTGGTTTCGTTGTTCATTCCTGTGTTCCTTCATTTATTTTTTGTAAAATATGACTCCCTGTGCGTTGACAACCTTCTTCCATGCAGTTAAAAATACAGATAAAAAATAAACCTAAATGAAAACTAGGTGTGGAACTTTAATGCATAAATTACAATTTATTAAGTAGAAAAGATTAAACCTTTAACCAAAAGATTTTATTTTTTAAACTCCAGGTACAATAATGATTTTATGCCATGCCAATAAAACGGAAACATGCATATGATTATCTGATAGCTAAGAAATAAAATAATTGGATTAAGTTAAGTAATTAAGAACATTTCATCGAATTAAGTTATCTTATTTTTTTTTTGACAATATGCTGTCAAACAGGTATGCTAAAATAGGCGCTAACATGTGTCTCTACATGAAAATATATCAATGGTACAAATCTTTTTGACCGATCAATGACCTACTGCTTAAAGACAAAACATGTACCAAATACTACAATCCTGTCAAATTAAAATGTAAAGAATCAAGATGAATTTAATTTATAGAATTTAAAAAAAGAATCCCAATTCTAATAAAAATGCAGAAAAGTATTGTAGAACCAATATCGAGAAGAAACTGAACAGGTGGGAAACTACAACATTATCTGCAGAAGGCAGGTTACTATTAATTAAGCATTTATGTTTGTATTCGATGCATTCTTTTTTTATAAACTGGAAACAGATGTTTGTTGATTAACAGAAAGGCTATCGTTATTTTTTAAATGTCTGTGTGGCTTCAAGATAAAAGGCCATTAGAGGCCATCCACTGACTCATTACGGTCAATGCACTTCTGATTTCAGAGAAACAATATTTCAGCATTGTTTAGGGTTTTGTGGTTCATAACAGTCCGATATGCTTTTGATCCAGTCCTTCTTGTTACAACAGTTTTTTGGTTTGTACAGTAACATAATCAATTATGTAGCAGTATTTAATGTCATGACCATTCCACTATTTACTGATGCAAAAGTACAACGTTAGTCAAAAAAACGGTACATCCAAAATTCACCCATTGAACATGTGAGTGTTATTTTGGCAAACATTCATACTCCGACAGGAAGTTGGTTTTTGAGCGATGTTGTATTATTAAGTAGCACCTGCAAACCACCCCGATTACAGAAAATAGGACATTTCTTTGCTGAACCATACAAACAGAATCCCCAAGTATCACCTATAGTCCAATTCCACTAATTGACAGAAGATGCAGCCTTCTTTTGATTTTTTCTCTGACAGTGCAGAGATGATGAAGGCAGTTGTTTTCAGTGTGTTGTGAAATAGGACATGCGCTGAGGAGGAAGACAAACAAACCAATTACATGATTCGCTAGTAAACAACACTCCATAACCTTCAGTACCTGTGCCCTGTTTTTATTATTGGGCCACATCTGTTAGGATGCATTTTTTATATTTTCTAAATGCATAACCTTTATTGTAAATAAAACAAGTATTTCTCCTGAATATGGAAAAAATGGTTGAGCATCTATCTGCAATTATTTTAACTGATTGATTCAGGGCCCTAGCACCCGTCAGTGCAAAGGACTGTATAGTTCTTATAAAGACAAAATTATCATTCAAAGCAAACTGAATCGCCTTTTTGTAGAACATAACATATTTTGGGCCACGTGCCAAACTCACTTTATCGTCAATAAATCCCAGGTCCAACATAATTTTGTCATGACAGGTTTTTTTTGTTTGTACCTGCATTTCAACAAGACATTACAGCCTCACTGAATATCTAGCCTGACATTTCGTTCTGGTAGTCGAATAAAATCCAGTTTTGACAAGATGCTAATTGACACCAAGTCCCCCTGGCACTCTTTTTGTTTCCCCCATAGATGTACATTATTCCCTGCTGCAGAGTGCTGCACAACTCAAAAAAAAGGAAAAAAACAAGAGTGATTTCACACGTGGCGAAATAATGTAAATTTTTGATAACGTAAGGAATAACAAAGACAGATGTGAATGCTTTACTCACGCAACATGACCGAAAAAATGTCTGCAAGTGGTACATAGAGCGTGTACGCTTATGCAAATGTACAATGTTTGACTGACGAAATTGTTTGTGGTATTACATTGAGCCCTGTGAGAATACATGGCTGCTCCAGAACTCTCATTTTGCAAGCTGAAATATCAGCAGTACAGTAACTTAAATCCGGTTATTTTAAATAACAGCAGGGAGCGGCCGTGTATGTCCGTGAAGGTCATTGAAGAAACACCAGCCAGCATTTTAATGGAGCTCTACCACATCCCTACAGGCAGGAGTTCACTGATCCATAAAGTAAGCCACCGCTCTAAATGGAGCTGCAGTCATAGACAGTTGTCTTAGCTTGGCTTAACCCTTAAAAGGGCACACATACTTGGCTCGAGCCTGTCCGAGCTAACTAGGTGAGGTCGAGTACGGCTGCGTTCCTGATTGGCATTAGAGATATCACAGGTTATAAATGCCTGAAAAAGGACATGCGCAAGTTCGCAAGTTTTGAAAGCTTTGAGAGTGAGTTTCCAATTGGTAGGCAGTGTATACATGCATGAATTAAGAATCAAGACACACCATTGCTACATCATTATGCCACGAACTGCGAGAACTGCAGTTATGCTACGTTTTACACAATTACGGAGCTAAATTGACCACAAAAGTAAGAGCCTGGGTGCACACATGGAGAGTACCTTTGAAAAATTGCATTTTCCACATTGTATCACCATCCAGGGCCAATGAAAGTTGCATCTGGCATCCTCTTGAAAAGGTACTACAATCATGTCCTATACATCTTGAAACAGTACAAAGCGATCTGTGCATGACAATTGGCATTATTATAAAAATCTAATATGTTCCCTTTTTTTAAATCCAATTTGTTAATCCAGTTTTTTTTTGCTGGGATGTACTTGATGAAAACCGTGTCTTTCCCTTTAGACTTTAAGACTGGAATAAGAACAATGTGCTTCAAATCCAATTCAAGTCGACTACAATATGCACAATAAATAAAAACTAATCCCCCAAACTGCATCTGAACTTAAGGGTGTATTACAAACATGCCATAGCTTAAGAAAGTAAGGGAAAAATATGCCCATTGTACAGTAATCCTAAATGTGGGCTCTGACATTGCAACAAGCAGCATCTGTGGGTGTAAAGGAACAAGCGAACACAGGACAATGCTTGTAATCCTGTTAAAGGATTAAAGGCTCTTGCTCGCACACGTGCAAACACACAAAATATGTGTGTATTTTCTAAGGCAGCATTACTCTAACTTGTTCATTAGCCCAGCCCTGGACCAACACATTTCAATCGCCTTGAAGATCAATTCAATGTTGGCTATAACATTCATTCCATAGGAGGGTGGTACAAGAATCACACAGAGACAAGGATACACAGACACATAAACACGAGCACAAATACACACGGGAGCACTAAATCAGTCTGAGGCTCCCGGCTATACACTTGACTTGTAGACATCTTATTCAATTTGCACCACAAACAAAAAGATAACACATAAATTACAGATGTTCTTCTTCTCAAACGACACATCTACCAGCAGGAATCTAACCCAATGGGAGAATCATTCGTGCGTTGCGGTCAAATAAACCGTTGCGACACCATAAATTATCATTTGTCTAGTTATCCGTCGTAACGCTCACCCTGCGTTCTTTCCGTGGTGCTAATGATCAAACTGCGTGAGCTCGGACCGCTCAAGGCACCCCTAAAATGAACTTTCGGAATGTTCTGTTGTGACGGTCAAATGAAAGAAGTGTTTCACCGTGCGGGCTGTGACATTGCCAGGGGCAGTACTTCTGAAACCTCTACTTGAACTACGGCTACATGAACAGTCGGCCTAGTCGGATCCATATTGGTTGCTTTAAAGTTTCCCTTTTCTTCAAAAGCTGCTTAGATCAATTGGTCATGTTGTACCTCCAAGGGATACAACTTTTCTTTTTTTTTAGGTTACCAGATATCACATCCTCATGGATATCGTTAATTGATTGCCACAAATTTATAATCAGAGGGCACTTTTGAAAGCAAAAGGTAAAAGCAACAAATTGAATTAAGGAAAAAAAGAGATACTCTGCTGACTAACACCTCCTAATCAGTGAATCTAATTGATTTTGAAATTGTATTTCATTTTATATTAAAAAAAAAAAATCTAAACTCCTTAGTTTTTCGCCTACAAAATAGTTTGTCAGTGTATTCTGTTCTTTGATGCCATGTGTAATGACACATTCATAAGAGTGAAAAGTGCTATAGATTTAAAGAAAAAAATTAATCAGCCCGCTTGTCTACAGGCCTGTATTTTTAGACCCTTTGGAGGTCTCAAGGAGTGAGGTCTTTTTTAAGCCTTTTTCCCTTGACTATTTGCAGCAATATACCAATCTCTTTCTATTTCGAAACCTGTATATTGTATTTGAATGACAATGGGCGTTACATTTGTTACAGCAATAAGATCAGTAAGATAAGTTAAACTTAGGGAACAGCTTGCATGTGGCTGTCAAGAACTTGCAAGAACGCAAGTTGGCGCCCCACATTAATAATAACTATAATTTATTGCTTTCATCCTCATTGTAATAGGCAGGTGTCACTAATACAGTAATAGACCATTACTCTGAACAGTAGTTTAAAAAAATGAATGCAGTGATGTGACCTGCAATCATAAATGACTGACTGCGTTAATGGCTTTTTGTCCAATTTAATTATGCAGTTGCTACTTGTTTTATATAGAGTAAAATACTACACAGGTCAGTTTCCACTTATTTCAGTGGAGTCAGATGATTGAGACACCGTCGAGGAACCACTGTAAACAGGAGGGTTAATCATTGGCCGCAGTTAGCAGCCAATCCAAGTCTGCACGCTGGTTGGCGAGAACAAGCGCTGAGATGTAATGGAGGGTTTTAAAAGTAATCCAACAACATAGAGCAGCTTTTCAGGGGCAAACAACAACATAGGTGGTCTACGGCATAAACAGACATCAAGCTCTCACTAAGGAGAGCCAATGACATTTGTTTTAGCACAGCCTCGTGAATCAGTGAAGTTAGCATTCATTTTATATTGTCTTTTTTAATACACACAGATTAGTATCCTGTCTCTTTAAAATGCACACAACGAGCCCCCACCACAGTCTCTATTTGATTCGATTAGATGCCTGTGTGTTTTGCAGCAAGGCTGGCAACCCCACCTACAGTCAGTGGCAGGGAGGCCAGTTCGATTGGGAAGAGTTATTAGCTGCAATGATAATGATCTCAGAGGCAGAGACATGTTTATTTTCCCAAAGCCCCTTCAGTCCGTGTAAAACCTCTCCACTTCTTGGGTGAAATTAAAAGCAACACCTGGGCGTTTTACAACATTTATGGCCACATTTTACTGGGCCGTATATTTCTTGCGTCAGGCCCCTCAGCCAAGCCATACCATAGCTAGTTGCATATCCTGTGACGGTTAACAAAAACAAAAAGAAACCAGACTGTGGAATTTCAGATAAACCTTCATCTATCCTAACCTTAGTCAAACTGGAAATCTACTACATAAATCTTCGTGAATTAGAAGATAATCAGCAGCATTCACCTACAAACGATTGATCACTTTAATGACTTCATATCCTAGGATAAATTTACATATATATGCTCATTAGAGGGATGTTGCAATTATAGTATATTTTATTTAAAGGTTAGATAATGTTTGAGGATGTTGCGGTAGGGTGAACTGCCAGATACCACCACCCAACCCTCTGACATGAGTGTGAAAGACAATGGTTCTGCTGTAATAAGACTAGACAAGACACATGACAGCAGGATGACTTTAAGAATACATTATAGCACGTCAGAGGAAGACAACCTGGGGATGGCAGAGCCGGATCAAGGCAGAAAATGATGATTCAAGAGTGGTGATTTAAACAAAAGAGGCAATGGGGACAATATAGTCTCATATAAAAACATGTCAATTAATTCCATTCCCCTGGTCTCGCTAACACCTTTTATTTTAAGCAGAGATCATCCAACTACAGTGGGGCAAATATGGATTTAGACGACCACCAATTGTGCAAGTTCTCCTACTTGAAAAGATCAGAGAGGCCTGTAATTGTTAACATGGGTAAACCTCAACCATGAGAGACAGAATGTGGAAGAAAAAAAATGCATGACGATGATTCCAAACACACAGCCATGGCAACAAAGTAGTGGCTTCGTAAGAAGCATTTCAAGGTCCTGGAGTGGCCTAGCCAGTCTCCAGATCTCAACCCCATAGAAAATCTGTGGAGGGAGTTGAAAGTCTGTGTTGCCCAACGACAGCCCCAAAACACACTGCTCTAGAGGAGATCTGCATGGAGGAATGGGCCAAAATACCAGCAACAATGTGTGAAACGCTTGTGACGAGTTACAGAAAACGTTTGGCCTGTTATTGCCAACATCGGGTACATAAAGTATTGAGATGAACTTTTGGTATTAACCAAATACTTATTTTCCACTATGATTTGCAAATAAATTCTTTAAAAATCAAACAATGCGATTTTCTGTTTTTTTCTTCCACATTCTGTCTCTGATGATTGAGGTTTACCCATGTTGACAATTACAGGCCTCTGTAATCTTTTCAAGTAGGATAACTTGCACAATTGGTGGTTGACTGATACCTATTTGCCCCACTGTAAGTACTACACTGCAGATCACAATCTGTTTCTTCCTCCTCTTCTCTCACATTTTTCTTCTTTTCATGCCCTGTTCCCATTAGATTTGAACACAGAAGCAGCTTTGTGACATCTCATTAGTGACCTTGGTTGTCTCAGCCACTTTCTCAGACCCGTAGAACCACACCTCCATGTTTTCACGCGTCTCTAAATCATGTGCCTGGAGCTATCAATCACAATTCAAGGCTGGGAACAGTCTGAGTGAATGAAGCCTTCTCTCTGCCAATTTAGGTCTTCTGACTCACCTTTGGAAAGAGGTCAGATGTTACAGGGCAGGGAGAGCTCTGATTGGCAGCTGTGGGACAGTTGTAGTAGTAGTTGTACCAAAATAAAAAGAATTCCCAAAAGTCAGAATTTCACAGGGTTCTCAACTCTCAAGCAAGGAACATGTTTTACACACATTTCATTGTCTGCTTTAACTCTCCAAAGAATTTAACTTGACAATTGTAATAAGGTAAAAATAGAATTGTCGCCTGGTTTTCAAACTGTTCTATAATGAGTAGGTACATAAATAAAGCGGTCGTTGACTATTTTGTGAGCACGTCCTTACGATGTAAAACTAATAATAAGTAATCTGACAGTGAGAACGTTTTTTGAAGCACAAGTCTTTTAAACATTAAAAAGATAGTAATATTCTCGACTTGAGTCATTGTCAATGTAAGTCGTGCTTACATTTTCAATTAAAAATGGATAGTGTGTATACAATAACGCTTTGGGGAAATTTTGTAGTGCAATTAACCAAATTAACCTAATAATATCCAGGCAAAGCTTAGCAAGCTTCATAAAACTACCTAAGAGGTGTGATCATCAACAGAAAAAGGCTTCAATAATAAGCTGAGCAAGTTCCATGAATTATCCAGATTGATTTGTCAATAAATGTATAGTTGTCACTGATCTTTTCAATTATACTCTCTTGTAATAAGCCTAGTGTTTTAATATACTGCTCTTGTTTAAAGATTTTTTCCCAAAAGTTTATATACGACAAATACTCATCATTGTAAGATCAATGAAATGATCAAACTTTAATGTAATTTCCAAGCGTCATTTAGTCGGCAGAAAACTAAAGTTCAAACTTAAATCTAAATCGAGTGAGCCTTCATTTAAATGAGCTTTCTTGTGGCGTGCAGCAGTGATGACATGCGAGCGGTGGATAAGACAAACATAATGTGTCAACATTGTACGATAGCTCTGCAGTACCTCAATAGAGACATGTCATACATGCTAATACGTATTATTAGTCATCATCCAGATGTCTGTGTCATGATTAATAACCGCAAATATTATATTATACGGATCACAGATGTGTGTAGGTGCTTTGAAATGTTGATTGTCATCCAATTTTGGGTAAATGGCATGGCAAATTGCACTAGTTCTCCACAAAGTAAATTTCAACCAAAAGAATCCATAATTACGGTCGCAAATGTACACGGTTTGGGAGAAATTGGGAGGGAGGTGGAACCATTGGAGGAAAACGTGGAAACTTTAAGAACTCAAAACTCAGAACTGGGTGCCAAATATGCGAGTCACTGCTGCAGAATTCTATTCTGTTCTTATTGACCAGGTGTTGACAATAATGTTGAAACTTTGTTGTGATACGTAGGTGTCTTTTCTTCACCATCTATCTAAAGTATATTATTTCATACAAATACAACATATATATTCTTTACATCCTGAGACAGAAAAGACCAAGTATATGACCCTGCAAGATGGTTCTGTATATAGATGAGTGAGAAAAATCATCACTTTGAATTACTTAAAAATAAGATTTTTTTTGCTTCATTCTTTGAAAACACATGATTTTGAAACAAGGTTACAGGTTTGGATATTTTAGCCTTTAAGTATCGAAGAAAATACAGACGAGTGTCTATGCATTTCATTTCTGGAGATGTCTACCTGAAAAGAAAAGTAAGGAAGGATGAGGAAATGCTGTGATCTTGAATCATGCTTGACACACTTACAACTTACGCATAAAAATGGATTAAATATATGCACGACTATCTGCCACATAAGGGAGGAATAAAGTATCAAAAGCAATCTTTGGTACAGAAAAAAAAAAGAAAAGGTACTCTGGTGGGTTGATCCATGAGTAGTTGCACATCTATTTTTGTTGTCTACATTTTCAAGATTTTTTTTTGCCCAACCAAAATATTTTTGACACCATGTGCCCATCTCCGAAGTTTTTCAAAGTTTCGATTCTATCAAAACAGGTTTGACTGCCTCATTGGCTGTAAACATTTTTATACATGCCTGATGGATGTGTGACTGACACACCACCAAGGATGGTGAAGCTTAATAAAACCTTGCTGGATGCTTCTAATCCCTGCTGATTGAAAGTGCCTGCGCAATCAAACTTTAGCGAAGCTGCCCCCCAAGAATCTACAATCACGGCCTTGTTTTGCAGACACAAACTAAAAATCCTCAAGTGTCTTGTTATTTTATAAGCAGTGGAACTGCGGAATTAAAAAAAAAAAAACCACATTGTTTCTGGCATTTTGCAAAAGGTCTTGAATTCTATATTAAAACAATTTATTGAACCCCTCAACATTAAAATAAAGGATAGGTTCCAATTTTCCTTTTTGTTTTACATTTGTATTCCTTCTGGCAGCAAAAAGGAAAGAAAGAAAAATGTGCCTATGTATGGTTTATATTGCCGACATTTTGTCAAGCAACAGATTGACTCAAATTGCAACATAAACTAATCATAAAGAAGCATATGTAAAGCAACTTTTCCTAGAGTTTACCAGTTCCTCTGTAATGTATTTAAGCCTTCATAAAACTTTGTCGGACTGAAATTCCCCAGGACATTGAATCGATCACAACCTGACTGCTCTTGTTGCCTTAGAAGACACTTGGCCTCTCATCAAGTCATACAACCAGGCTAGTTAGGACAGCAATAGTCCGGGTTTGACGAGAAAATCCAATTATTTACCCTTCAACTTAAAGGCATGCCCCAAACCAAAATGATATCTCTCCTCTGGGATTCAGTACAACAGTAATTGAGAAGCCTCGCACAGGCCACGGTCTGCGGTATGGTGAAATTCCATCATTAATATTACATTTAGTAATATAAAGGTTGTGGAACGGCCTTCAAGTTGAACACCTTTTTTTAATGTTTGTGATTTGCTTAAGGAAAATATTGAGCAGCATTTGAATAGAGCAAAGTTCAGCAATAAGGAGTTCCCAAAGTTTGAAACTTTCTGTCTTCCTGGTGGATTAGATGGACATTTTTGTCCTCAAAAAGAATTCTTTTTAAAATACAGCAAGACATCTGACTCTCCATCAATCGTATGTTGTGGTACACGGTCGATTGGTCGCCGGTCTTTTGGTCGCCGATCTTTTGGTCGCCGGTCTTTTGGTCACCGGTCTTTTGGTCACCGGTCTTTTGGTCGCCCGGTATGTAAGTGATAATTACCATTTAAATCGTTGCTCAAATTCCCTAAATACAAACTGCGAATTACTATTTAGTCATACTTATTGCCCTAGTAATTATTAGGCTAAAGAAAAGCTCAAAATTTCCCAGACTTTTATTGTTTTTTGTTGGAGAACTTGTTAAGACCCTGACTGACGTAGCTTCTTAAAGGGACAACACATGTACATACAAACTGTTATACACTCACACGCCGGCTCAGTGAAACTGCTCATGGCCATTGTTGGCTTTTATTGATGCATATAGACCGTGTTGTTTTACCTTGTTTTGTCGCCGGTCTTTTGGTCGTCAGTCTTTTGGTTGTCGGTCTTTTGGTCGCCCGTTGTCGCGGTCGGGGCGACCAAAAGACTGGCGACCAATCGACCGCACACGGTATGTTGTAGCTTATGTATACCAAGTGATTGCTTTGTAGCCTCAAATGCAACAGCTTGTTAAATGAACTGATGAAACCTGTTCGGAAACATCGACTATGAACTAAAGAGTCCGGTTGCAATTATTTAATTACCTGAAATGACTTGGATGAATAAATATATTCCCAGGTCCAGTCGATTATTTTTCATAAAACACCGCTTTAGCCCACAATAATTGTAGCCGGGTTAATTGAGAGTAAATGAAATTAAAATAATAATAAATTATAACTTACTCAAACCTCATCAGACAGTCCAGGTGTCTCACTCAACTGGAGGAAATACTAAAAGTCCTCTAATCACCACAGAGGATTGTCGGCTGCTCTCTGCCCTCACTTGAAGACATTGCCAGCCCGCGTTACCTCAGCAGAGCCAAGCACATCATAGGGGACCCTTACCACCCTGGTCACAATCTGTTCCAGCTGCTGCCCTCTGGCAGACGCTATAGGTCCCACAAAGCTCGGACAAATAGGCTTAAGGATAGCTTTTTCCCCACATCCATCAGACATCTAAACTCGCGCTAACATACACACATTCCCTTCTGCGGCATATGAATAGATGTTTGGTTGGTGATCTGCCGCCTCCTAGCTGACTTGAAGGAAGGTAAGTGGCAGACAGTGTGCGGTAATCGAGAGGTAAGCGACCTGTATGTAATCGCGAGGTAAGCGACCTGTATCCACAACAGCGGAATGACCTTTTGCCGACTAAACGTAGCTTATGGAGAAGCACCATCAATTTCGTCACACGCAGTTTCTGCGTGTGATGACAAGTAGGCTTTTTTGTGTTGTGGTAATGACGACATGGCCTATGTCCGATTATTATTATTATTGTTCTTATCTCTGTCAGGGAAGAAGATGGCGACTACCCTGCATTGGGCTGGTTTCTCTATCAGGTAGAGAAAAGTGGTGTTTATCTTGTCATCAGAATGGATGAAGAGGGTTATTTAGGGTGTCACAGATAGTTGAAGGATGACTTCTCTTGTCTATCTGCGGCTTTCACGAGACCAAATAAAATCTTTTGATTCGAAAGCCTTGGTGAATCGGTGACAGCAGGTTAGAAAAGAAGATACACTTTGTTTCTTGAGAACAATAATTCTTTGTCACTGCGTAGCATTGGATCCATTATTAATGCCACATGCATGTGTGCTTTAAGAGTGGCAAATATAGAAAGAAGGGTCTCGAAAACATTTTTAATCAGTGACAAATTCTTGTCAAATAGACTGATTATGGCAATATTATAATTTTCGTTGGGTTATATGGACTTGCATTTCTTTCCGTTGAAGTAGGCTTTAAAAAGACATTGGAAATATCTATCAACACTCCTATAAAAGCTTTTTGATTGTTGGAAAATGGTGCAGCCACCAGTGTGTGATCAGAAGACTGAGGTGAATGTGCACAATTTTTTTTCTTTTTAACAGGATACGCAGAAACCATTCAGCATGTCCCTCATTATCCTTCAAGTCTCCACACTGAATGAAGAAAAACACCACTGAGCTGTGATTCTTTATTTTAATGCAGCTCTTTGGATGCAACATACTGACAAATCCATCATTATGCACGCTTTCAGCCTCGCCATATTCTTCTGGCGGTTGAGTCACATGAACAAAATCCTCTTGGGATGACATTAAACATATTACCGTAAACATCCAAAGCCCAATTAAATACGTTGACTTGAATTCCACGACAATTTTGTTTTACTTGGTGTTTTACTCAGTGTTGTAAAATATATCTGATAAGAAATTGAAAGGGGAAAGTATGCCAAAATCACAGGAAATATGTGCGTTTGTTGGGACCATTCTATAGAGAACGCTTCCACCTACACTCTTGTGAAATGAAGAGCATCAGGCAATTGCTATGACAAACAGGAGAAAGGACAGGAAGCAAGAGTCTGAACGTAAAGCGAGATGCCCTGTGGCAACGAGGGAATTACAAAAAAAGGTGTCTTCTGTCAAATGAGAAAATTTGACATTTTCCAAGTATTCTGTTTCCTGTCTGAAATGTCTCAGGCTCAGGAAGTTACAAACAGTACCAAGAAATAAGTGAACCATGCTCGGAACATAAAACACCTGCATGCCATTTAATCTTTTCCCACTAAGGCTAATAAAAATATCGTAAATGACATAGGAGGTATTGCATATATTTTTCCTGGCATTGAGTTTATGTCTAAAGCACATTAGAGTGCAGTTTATTTGTGAAAACTATTTCTTTCATTCATAAATTAATAGAAAATTGACTTAACATCATATATGCTTCAAAAGGCTCTTTAACGACCTCATCTCCTCCCCCACGTGCCCCCTTCACAGCTATTTTCATTGCTCTTTCCATATTTCACAGAATCTTAGCAACGTTCCATTGTTTCAATACACATGAAAACAGTGCAGCAGAAAACAAGTTTAAAAAATTAACTAATTGAAACAAAAACGCTTCATAACATAAATACGTTGATCACGTCTTTGCACAAGGTTGAAAACTTGGTGGATGACAAACAACAAATCCTGCTCTCTTTTATCTGCCTGAATCTAAGCTATCGATTATTTTTCTTTTTCTTTTTTACTACTGGTTGTGTCTAGCTACTGTGGGTGGGCTACTTTTAAACATCTTCTGTGTAGTGCATCCCTGAGGGTTGTAGTAGCATTTCCTATTTGATTTAAAAGTAGACTTTTCTACAAAGTTTCTGCAAATAACAGCTACTGTAAGTAATTGAAGATTACTATCCGACTATTGATGTTAGTAATATCTATTTCGCATCTTGAGGCAATATTGTTCAAGTTCTTGTTCAGTAAAATCTTAATAAACAAAACCCAAAGGTTCATTGGCGACTCAAGATTATCAATAAAATACTGTACTCATTAAAAATATAACTGTCTTTACACTAATATTCTTTGTTCTTTTCTTTATCCAAACCATTTCCTTTCGTTGTAATAAATAAATTCAATTGGGATGTTTTCCCAAGAATTTCACAACACACCTCTTGTATGTTCTTCTATGGAGGGTGACTCTGCAAGGGGTTGAAAATCCCATTAAAAAACCTTTAAATCTTAAGATTCCAATAGTACAAAAATCAGTAAGCTTCACCCTCTGCAACTGCACATAAAGAAGATATCCATAAATTCAAATTACTGACTTTTCTTTAAAAAAATACACAGAGAATTGTGTTGTGGTGATGAGAATAATATAATACTAATGGCTTCCTTCCAAGCGGCTAGCAAGGATTCAGTTTTCAGATGACATCTTCTTACTGTCTATCTCATTCTAAAAAAACTTCTCAAGCTTATCTAATCATGGAGTTGCCAAAAATGTCTTGTTAAAGCAGCACCTCGCTGATTCACCATTCCGCACCTGTCTATTATCCTCACAGCTTTCACAGATGCTTGAGAACTTCACCACTCAAACGCTCAAATAATCAGTGGCTGTCGAGCATTTGGGACTTCTTTTGAAAAAAAAAGCTCGAAAGGGCATCGTTAGTACAAGTGAATTTTAAAACCTACATTAAATCATATAACTCTTGTTGTTCTAGAGACAATCGTAATTTTGGGTAGACGGATATGAGGACTTTTAAAAATAAAGGTTATCTGACCGGATGGATTTTAGTTGGGTGTCTGCGCCACCTGTTTTGAGCTGTATTCCTTCATTATTGATGCCCTCCAAGGTGGGACCAATTGCAATGGTGACCAAGGAGCAACACTTGCAAGGTGTAGACACAATCTGGGACCACACTTTTCACAAATCAATCAGCGAGGAGACTAGTGAACAAATGAAATCCAACCCCTGGATGTGGACAATTCCACAGATTAAACTCCTGATGATCTAAGAGGAGGGATACAACCGCAACACAGGCAGAATTTTTATGCTCAGCTCAGGGTGAATGCTGCCACTCGGGCGGGATTACTAAACACCCATCCATCATTTTTCTGCAATCCATTGCAATTGTCCTCATTAGGATCTTGTTTGAGCTAACCCAGCGAACTTTACACCAATTACCAGTCATCAGCCAATAATACTGCAAACAAGTGAGAATGAATCATCTAATGTAGAGTTAAAGTTAACATAAGAAACCTGTATTTGAGATGCAGCGTAATAGAATCCACAGGGCTGACATAATTACTTTTTAACAGCAAATCAAACTGTTGAGCACATCCCTCTAAAGCGCAGTCAAGTATTCATCATAAGGACATGCGTTTTAAACCTGTCACACATTTGTTTGTTGATAGTGCAACAACAATTGTGAGCATCTTCTGGAGGATGCACTCAGGCAGGAACGTGAATTCAGGCGAGGGACCGGACCATGTTTCAGAACCTGCCAGCAGAGTTGGCTTTTATTGAGATGTCGTCAGGATGTGCTCCCTGCCAGGAAGTGAATTGCAGCCCAATTAACTGATAAACACTGCCCCACAGGGAGCTGGCAGACAGACAGATCAATGGACTCACAGAGAGCTGAACAGCATGATTTCTACTGGATTGAAACTATACGTACAGACAAATGTCCTGAGATCACTTCTCCATCAGTCATTTTTAATCATTCAACAAGCCTCAAAGTAAAGAGGTCAAATTCAAATTTCTTGCACACTAGCAAGATACTTCCAGTCATTTAAGGGGTCTAGTATTGAGTCGGAATTGAAAACAAGGAAAAGCCAGTAGGTGTTACGGTATTGGCTGACATTGATGGACGTCAAATCCATTTAAAATGGGACCCTTAACCCTCCCAGTCTAAATGGATTTGACCTCCATCGCTCCATTGGCAGCCAATGAGTTAAAGTCCCACTATCATGCCATTTTACACACAAATTAAAATGCTAGAATGTCGAATTGTATTCGAATAGGACTCATACAGATTCATAACTATTGAAATGATACAAAAATGAATTTATGTAGGTTGTGGATTGGGTACACGGTCGATTGGTCGCCGATCTTTTGGTCGCCGGTCTTTTGGTCGCCCGGAAGGTAAGTGATAATTACCATTTAAATTGTTGCTCAAATCCCCTAAATACAAACTGCGAATTACTATTTAGTCATACTTAATGCCCTAGTAATTATTAGGCTAAAGAAAAGCTCAAAATTTCCCGGACTTTTATTGTTTTTTGTTGGAGAACTTGTTAAGACCCTGACTGATGTAGCTTCTTAAAGGGACAACGCATGTACATACAAACTCCTATACACTCACACGTCGGCTCAGTGAAACTGCTCATAGCCATTGTTGGCTTTTATTGGTGCGTAGACCGTGTTGTTTTACCTCGTTTTGTCGCCGGTCTTTTGGTCGTCGGTCTTTTGGTCGCCGGTCTTTTGGTCGCCCGTTGTCGCAGTCGGGGCGACCAAAAGACCGCGACCAAAAGACCCGCGACCAAAAGACCGGCGACCAATTGACCACACACGTGTGGATTGGCGCTATGGTCATTTGTTACAGGAGTCATCGCAAGCACAATTACGGATTTTGAAGCTATAAAGAGAAAAATAAGTAGAAAAAGAAGCACCTAATTAGGCTTAGGTTTTGTTTTGTAAGATTAATGGCAAAACCCATGTTCTTCTTAATCGGATGATTTCCCATATATAAACAGAGACATTTTACGGTGAATAGCTACTTTCTTTTTGCTGTATTCAACGAAATGTGGCCACTCGAGCTGTGAATATTCCAATTACTACTAGCTCTCATAGAGAGGAAACCTCTGCTAATGTTCCACAGATTGCTATCTATCGTTAGTCATCCTTGAAAACTTTTATATTCCCACAGAGAAGCTGCAGACTAATTAGTCAAGAAATTTGGATAATGGTCTCGACACAAACTGTTTCGAGCACAAGAACGATGACCACAGATGAGATAAACTACAACAGCACAAATAAACAATAATAAGGGTATTTTCCAGCCTGGAAAACAAAACAAAAGTAGAAATAAATGAGATTTGCTATAATTCTGCTGCCATTGTCTCTAATGACCTTAAACTGATTGCCTTGCTGAGTTGTTTTCACACGGGAGTTCGACTGGAAACAATGTTGTCCTTGGAAAAGTGGCCGATTCAAAGTTCTTCTTTTGACTCACTCACTTAAATGTCCCTTTTGTTTCCTTTCCCCCCTTTGTTTTCCGAAATGAGAGGGGGCGCTGCATTTCATTATTATCGTCCTCATGAAATTGGGCAAGTCATCTGTTTTCTTTATGCATGGCTTCATAGACTTCTGTTCTCTAGTGCACATTATGTCACAGTGGCGCTGATTTATATCAAAAGCTGAAATGTTTCTCCGCCATAGAAACAAAGAGAGGCACGCTGTGAATTAAAGCTACGATGCTGCGAAACAACTGTTTTGCTCTTAAATTTTGTCCCAAGGCACGTTTAGTTATAATTATTATTTATTTGTGTAACCAGTGGTGGCTGGTGATTCATTTTTGTGGAGGGAGGAAACCTGCAGTCAGCACTTTACGATGGACATGAAATCTCAGGTAAATTGGTTATCCTGAATTGTTTTCAAAAGAGAGAAAAAAAAAACATTGCAGGCAGAAAATGTGCAGAACTCAATGCAAAGATTGATTAAATGCATCATTCTGATAGATGTTTAAATGCAGGAAATGATTGTTTAAATATTATTAACATGGCATCATTATTCAGTACGGAAAATTACAGCAAATGTGAATATCTTTCTCTTAATGGCATTTGATAATTGATTGAATTAAAATAATTTCAACTGTGCAATGTGTTGTTACAGCTCTTGTAGTCAATCATATTAATTGTTGTAATTATTTTTTCAGAATGAGCTTGGTGCATATTGGCACTTTTATGCCAAACAGTGTGATTTTAGCTAATAGTAACCTCAGCAAATTAAAAAGTCACAGTCTTCTTCAACTTGAGCGACCAAGTTGAAGTAAGTCATTTAATAACGACGGCATGCCGTGACTGTATTTTTATTCCACCCGTTTAGTGGATGCTCATGAAATGGTGAGCAAATTAGCTACACTGCATTTCACCACGCAAATACCTCACGAAAGCATGTAGTTTGGAAAATCATAGATTAAAAAAGTCTCAATTAGTAGCTGCAACTACTTGAATCTGTCACTGATAATCGAATCACACGGTGTAATGGAAGACCACCAATTATACTTCATGCTTAGCATGCCTTTGATTGACTTTTCCTACCTACATTATGAAGACCGTGAATGAAATTCGTACAGAATTTCCCATAATAGCTATTGCAAATGTAATAGCTACTCTCAGGTGTCATTAGTAACAGTTTTAATATTGTACCATTGATGTAGGATTGAATTCAATTAACTTTTACGCTCTAAGGCAGCTCACACACGGGGAAATGTTCACATTCCAATAAATACTAAACCGGCAAGAGATGGTGACACTGTTCCAAAATGATGAACTTCACAGCAAAAACGGAAAGCAAAGGCTGCATTAACATGGGAATAGAGCAACACAGAGGCAATCATCCCTCTTGTTCAGTGACTTGCATACTCTGTTTCAGAATGGTGACATGAAGCTCCAAATGAGGCAAAAAGAGCCGTTTTTAAATCAACATCATCAGGGAACAGAGCGAGTCGACTTTATCAACAACAAAATGAAACACTTGCATGGAGATGGGATGTTTTGCATTAGCTGGCAGTGGCGGGCCGTCAGGGCCTTCAAGGCCTTCTCTGCTGGCCTAAGAAATATCTGAATCATATATTATATTTTGTCCATCAATACTTATTAAATAATTCCAAATTGTCTGTTAGCTTCCTTTCATTGCTTTTCCCCCTGGTTGCACTGCTTCCAGATGTGTGTTTTCATATTGAAGCATTTAACCAATCACATTTCAGCCATTATTTGTTGCCAGGGTCAGAAATCTGCCTCAAGCCCTTCACAATCAGTTCTGCAGGCTCTGCTGCATTAAACAAGCGTCGATAAGACTGTCTGCTTTAAACAATCAGATTTCGAATTGGCAACCCCACAATGCCTTGTCGCAAGCGTAGGGATACGTCATGGCCTTCTCGCTGGCGTAGGTATACGTCATCGCTTTCACCAACTTTGATTGGCTGGTGATAGAGTAGGTGGGCCAAAGCTACCAAACTATATCTGGAGCGAGCTGCACAAGAGAAAAAAGCTGGACATCATTAAGAAAGATCGGACAACTCCAAAGCAAGCACATCTGTCACAACCGGCAACGAACATTTTCAGCAATAAATCGAATAAAACCGTATGCCAGGAATACAACAGGAAAGGCTCGACTTTCAGCATTAGCTTCGATGGCGATAGAAAAGAAGGAAGAAAGAAAGGAGGATGGATATTGTGTACAGTTAAAAATGATTTTTGGTGAGTAAATATGCCTATATTCCTAAATAATATTTTAATTGTATGAGGTTATTATTGATTATTTTTATGTGTCGCAGCTGTAGATGCAGTAGAGGTTTTATAGCCATAAAATAGTTTTTGAGGGTTGGATTGAAGGCGTCGCTAGAAAATGCACGGACGGCCGCTGTTAGCTGGTATATCCTTTCTTTGGAAAAATTCAAAGCATTCACTGCAATCGTTACTTATCAATATGCTCGCAATGCTTTTTTGGATGACTTTTCGACCGATATTTTTAAGAGAAATGGAAGCGTAGGCTGAGAAGTGCGGAGCAAATTGTGCCGTGGGGCCAAGTAATCCCTCCACAGCGTTACATATCATGAATCACCCCATTAAGAAACACAGAAAAACTGTTACTTTCACGTCGGTGGCTGCAGAGCTCGCCGTTGGAGAGAAAGAGATAGTACATCACGGTTATCGCGCAGCACACTCGCCCTCTTGAACTCGTCCTTGACTACATCACATCCTTATCGTTATAAATGCCTCATTCACTTGAACTAGCTCTAAGTCCCACTGATAAATGTACACAGCATCACCTGTACAGATAAATCACACAGCCCCAGATCCTCATTTCAGGTCGATAAAGCAGCACACACAAGATCACATAAACGACAGTAGAAGGAGTGTGGTGGTCAAGCCTACTTCCGTAATGGGAGTATATTTGGCTAAGACGTTTAAAGAATGATCAAGTGGCTGAACGTGTGCAACCGTGACCCAATGTATGAGTTGAATAGCAATGGCAAACGGACAAGAGGGGAATTGGCCCTGATTGTATCCAAACTAATTTATTCTTCAGCCAGCCCATTCAAACCCATTCAGGACTTGCTGAAAATCTCAATCTAGCAAAATAAGTATAGAACTCGGCATATATCTCATATTTCTTTTTTTAAATGCCTTGCATGTATTTTCAACTCACCCGAACGAAAATATACCTAACATCTAGCAAATAGTGTGGAGAAGGTGAATATAATTGTTTTTATTGAGAAGACTAAGTCTAAGAAGAACATCAGGTTACAGGAAACAGAGAGCTTTGCCTCCTTCCTGCCTTTCACCAGAGCCTTCTATCCCCCAGAGTCTTCTGTCCACAAGTTGCTTTTCACAACCCTTAATTGAGAAACCAGGAGGTGACAAACGAATGGCAGAGGAAGCAAAGGTGGGGGGCAAGTAGGCAAATTAACATAGAGTACATGAAGATTTTAAATTCTAGAATAAACAACACTAACTCGACAGAATCTTTCTAATCTATTCACTTCTATATGTGGTGTAAAAAAATGGGTCACAGTTACTCCAGCAGGTTAATTTCTCGCCTCCCAAATAATATAAACATGGTTCTTATTTTAGATTGCATTTAATTTTTTTCTGGTTTTTCCAGTTCAGTGTTAGGTTTTAAAATATAATTCATCTGGGATAGACTGCAGACCCCCACCCATTGAAACAATAAGTTCATTTGAATATGGATGAATGAAATGGGTTGAGGGCGCCAGTGTATGAAACAACTGTCAAACTCAGTCATAGTAAGATTGTCTGGAGCAAAACTGTACATGCAACATTAAATACGCTATTTGTAAGCAACTAAAGATGAATAAATAATATGCAGAATTACACTATACATAACACTGCATACACTATTGCGAACAAAAGCATGATCATGGTGCGTGACATATATTTGTGGATGAGCAATGGCGAATATATATAGTTTAAGTCCTTTCCAGCTTGTTACTAAGATGGACGCCAGCACTGGATATGCCTTAACCAGTGTTGGGTGCCCACCTTGTCTTCCACCTTAGTCTTGTTGACATTAATTAGGTGGAATTTTTTATTTTTTTATACCAGCCCAAAAAGTCCAGAGTCGGCTTTCTTTGGGGCTTTTACAGTCGCCTTGGTAACATAACTTCTCCTGGTTGTGAATCTTAAACAAAAAATAATTTAAATCGTTTTTTTACTTCAGATCAGTAAAGAGGGGGGAGCAGTTTTAAGAAGGGTTTTGAATAACTCTCTACTAATGTGGAAGGAGAGTAGGAAATGATTCCACCGCACACGATGTAATTGTTTGCAAATAAAATGCAAATCCTCACAATGTGGCAACACTATTGGGGTGGACAAAAATGAGGCTAAATTTTCATAACAGTAATACTGAATGAAACTATATACTGCATAGACTTTGCCATTGCTATATTTCTGGTCACTGTATTTTGCATGTTATCTTCTTTTTTTGTAATGCTATCAAGGTGAAACATCATGACCATCCTATATGGAACATACGTACTCTGTTATTTGTATAAATTTGACGGTACATGGTCGATTGGTCGCCGGTCTTTTAGTCGCCAATCTTTCGGTCGCTGGACTTTTGGTCGCCAATCTTTTGGTCGCCGGTCTTTTGGTCGCCCGGAAGGTAAGTGATAATTACCATTTAAATCGTTGCTCAAATTCCCTAAATACAAACTGCAAATTACTATTTAGTCATTCTAAAACCCCTAGTAATTATTAGGCTAAAGAAAAGCTCCAAATTTCCCGGACTTTTATTGTTTTTTGTTGGAGAACTTGTTAAGACCTTGACTGACGTAGCTTCTTAAAGGGACAACGCATGTACATACGAACACATACACTCACACGTCGGCTCAGTGAAACTGCTCATGGCCATTGTTGGCTTTTATTGATGCGTAGACCGTGTTGTTTTACCTTGTTTTGTCGCCGGTCTTTTGGTCAACGGTCTTTTGGTCGCCGGTGTTTTGGTCGCCGGTCTTTTGGTTGCCCGTTGTCGCAGTCGGGGCGACCAAAAGATCGGCGAACAAAAGACGGCGACCAATCGACCGCACACGAATTTGACTACTGCAGCTGTTACACGCCGCCATCAGCAGCGTTAATTCATGTTAGTTCACATCATACAATATTACAATGGGTTCCTCAATTGCCAAGTGTATACTTTGTCAGCCTTGTCTATCCTCCCCTAATTACCGGAGGGCCCACACCTATGTCATTATCCCTACTCCCCCCCCCCCCCCCCCTTGTTCCTCGTTTTGTGCCAGCACGTCATTCTTATCTGAGAAAGCAATAGGAAGCTACGACTGCTGAGCGTCAGTTACGTTTTTTTGCTCATCATGTTTTTTGTCTATGCCTTCAAAGATCATTTTCAACTTCAAAGCTGGCCTGTGTCCTATTACCAAGAAAATAAACCTGTAAATTGTACACGTCAATAAACACTTAACTAGCAGAAACTACGAATGGTACTAGAAATTTAAGTTTTTCTATTTTTTATGTCTTTCTGTACTGGCACAAAGATTTGAACCACTGAGCAGGTTGGAAAACTAAAGCAACTTTTTACAAGTCATATTCATTCTTCCATATTTCACACTTGGTTATTTTGAAAATGTGGATAATGAGGATAAACACTAACGGGCAAGGTGGAAGGATGGATATCATCTGTACAACTGTCAAAGTGTGAATTTATTTCCTGTTGTGAGTTGGCTTGTTTTACAGGGCAGTTTATCTGGTGGAACCTCGACTCGATATCCAGTGGAGCACTGAAGAGATGCTTGTTCTGAGACGGGAGCATGGAAGATGTTCTCATGAATATTTTAGATATGGTGTAATGATTGGGCTCTTGTCAAGCTCACTCCTGAGGATCACCATCTATTTTTGTACAGATAACCTTCCCTGGAGTATAAAGGCCACTGATCGACTGGTACAGGGCGTCTTGCTCTTCAAGGAAGGGACATTCCAATTTTATTTCAAAATTCATTACATTGATAAGGACATTTTATTGCACCCTGTTTTTCCTGTTCACGATCAGATATTTAGAGTGTTTGGACACAACATGGACTCATCAATTACTGAATAGGCCCATAGAAACAAAAAAATGCCACTTGGCTTTATACCGGCAGGTCAGTTAGACTCGCTCATTAACCTTACATATTTTTGGAGGACCATAGCCGAAGGAAATCCACAGAGTGTAAGTACAGTAACTTGAGATTTTAAAATACGCATTTATTCATCCATTTTCAGTTGTGCTTATCCATACAAGGGCCGCTAGAGCACAGTGGCCAGCCAATCGCAGGGCACAATGAGACAAATAACTATTCACACACAAAATTTAGAGTGTTCAACCACACTACCAATCTTGTTGTTAGGATATGGGAGGCTAGCGGAGTACCTGGAGAAAACCCACACAGACACGGGAAGAACATGCAAATTCCAAACAGGTAGGTCAGAACTCACTCTTCGATCCCAGGACTGCAGGCCGGATATCCCAACCACTTTTCCCACTATGCCGCTCACACAGTATATAGCCTAAACCAAAATCTTTTTGCACTGAGGCATCAACAATAGCCACTTATTGAATGTTTTCCCATAATTCAAGTCTGGAAGATGAACATTTGTCTTTTTTGTTTTGTTATGTTATGTTCAATACTTATCTCTCTGCTCATTAAGACACAAATAATTGAACGACAGTTTTCAGATAACTAATGAGGATGAACGCGTAAATTAGCAACAGCTCATTAGCAGTAGCACATTGCGTTCACAGCATAAGGTCAAGTGATGAATTTAGATCTAGCCCTCTGCAAAAAATAAAATCTAACACCATTTACTTGCACTTGCCGGCAAACTGGCATAACCAGCCAAAACAGTGACTGTTTATATAGCAATAGTGGAGTCGTAGTGCCGGAAATAATATTTTTAGATTGTTGTTACTTTCCCAGTTAGGTTCAATCTTCAATTATCAAAGCATACACTTCTCACATTGCCATCTGAAAATAGACAGACACACAAGCAAAGCTCTATGTGATATTATCATGTTCTCCATGCAGAACACACTGGTTGTATTGGTATCCGCAAAGGCAGATGGCAATTCTATTAGATGAAGTCCCTCTCATGTGGCATGCTACACCCATACAGCCCACCCATCCTACTCCCAACCGGTTTTCGGTAGCAGTGTTTGCACTTTGTCCTAATGGAGCAAAAAGAGCACTCTGTCTGAGCAATTTTAAAAAGCAATTTGTCCTCTTTGGGACTCTGTTTGCTTTGCTGTGTCCTGGCATGGTGCAGTGGGAGCAGGCTAACCTTACATAAATTACTCTTAGTGCCTATGAAAATGTCAACAAGACATGGTGTGTGCATGTGTGGGTACACATGGGGGTGCACAAGGGATTGGAGGGCCCCAAATAAAAACAACACCAATGCCCCTATCAGTCACGGCCTCTTAGAATCATCATCATCACTTTCCCCACCCATACGACACCTTTGTGCATGCTACAGCTTTTATGGCTTTCATGTGCCAAGTGTCATCCTCGGGTCTAAATGATGGATGAATGAACATGAACATTAGTTTCAGCAACCTGTCAAGTCTTCTGTCTTCATCATCCCACCCCCTCTCTTGGCTAACCTCACTGAGACGCCTTGCATTGCCTGAAAATGTTGGCCATCTGGTTTGCATTGGATCCGATGTGGTACATAAAATGCATATTAGTCAATGCGAGAGAACCGATGACTTCTAAGGTGGTTTCATGCCTCATTGTGACAAGTGGTTTGTTCCCCGACTAACAAAATTGCAGCACCACTTTGTTCTCAAACTGTAATACATGGTTGCATGAGCGCCAGTATCCTACTGTTTTTCTCCCCCGAAATCAGAGCATCCTTACCAATCACCATTATTTACAACAACACAAACACTTCCAGTGCTATTTGTTTTGGCAGGGCACTACAAGTTAAAGTTGAGTTCAAAAGGAGAAAAATCTCTGCAGGAAACAAATGCACAACTCAAAAATGTTTGCACATTTATAATCTCTGGGTGCAAGAGAGCACACACACAGCCCAAAAGGACTGAAAAAATAGAGGATCCACATATAACAAAATGTGAGCGCTGTTTGCAACAAGTGTCAAAAAGACTCCTAATATAGAAAATGTGACAGTTAACTGCTGAAATCTCCAAACAGACAGGAACAGGCTGAATAAGCTGGTCAGGAGGGCCAGCTCTGTTCTGGGCTATCCTTTGGACTCTGTGGAGGAAGTGGGAGAGCGGAGGATGCTGACCAGGATGATGTCCATCATGGACAGCACCTCCCACCCTCTGCATGAGTCTGTGGAGTCCCTCCGAAGTTCTTTTAGCAATAGACTGAGGCACCCTCATTGTAGGAAGGAGCGCTTCCGCAGATCCTTCCTCCCATCAGCTGTCAGGCTCTTTAACAAAAAATGGCTGAGTGTTAAGACCTACCGTATGCATGCATGTACATCTATGTGTATGTATATATGTGTCTGTACACTTATGTGTATATGTATATATGTATATATATTTAAATATATTTAAATATATATATATCAGCAACACGCTTATTTATTTATATATTTATTCATGTATTTATTTATTAACTTACTTATTATCTATCTATTTATGTCTAAAATGCCTTTCCTATTTCTGCATCCTCATCCTCTTGCTACTGTGACAACAAAATTTCCGGAATGCGGGATGAATAAAGTCCAATCCAAAGTTATCCCTATCCAACCCAACAGCAGAGTATTCACAGTTCGGCATTTTGCGGCAACACAAGCAACAAGTTATCATCGGATGACTCTGCTACTTGTATGGCCAAAGGCTAGGTCTCCATAAAAGGTTTGTGCAAAAAAAAAAAAGACATTTTCGGTGAAGTCATGTTGAAATAATCTCGCTTTGAGTGTGTGGTAATTGAAAATACAGAAATGTGCGCAGAATTTAAAAACACACCCAGAAAACTGCTGCACGTCACTGCCCGTTGTCCCAGATCACGAAAAGCTCTTTACTACTCTTTTTTTCTGTAGAACATTAAACCAAATCCACTTCACTTACAGACCTTTTGAACATTCTAATTGGCCATATCTGTCACAATTCATGCAGGGTTTTACAAATCACATTGCAATATGTTTTTGACACATAGTGCTATTAAAATGTTATTAAATTCACTTCATCGGTTGGAAATGTCCTCGCTCACTTCAAACCATGCTTTTTGCTGTTTTTAACAAATTACTTACAAATGAAGTTTGTCTTAACAAATGTTGTTTTTGAGTTTTCTGAGATGTTATGGCACAGATTTTTTACATGTGCATCAAGATGAACCAAATAATCAATAACTTCGCTCACCCTCTAGTGACTATTTTGTTCCATGTACATGAGGCAGATTGTTAAGTAATCCCTATTTACAAAGAAACTGAAAAATGCCTGAAGATGCACACATTCATTTGCATACTGTTCCTGTAACAGGAATATATTCCAACGGTTTATACTCTTACTTCAAAAGCATGGCAAGCATATGGCAGCTAACCAGTCGCCTGCTAACTTGCTGGAGGGTAGCACAAGAAGGTAATGTAACACACTAAATGTTCCCTTAACGTTCCTTTTAATCACACACACACTTCAAACAGAGATGATAGATAAAAGTAACAACACCCCCTGAATTTTTACTTTTTTTTCACGAGTGCGCCTCAATCTTTCTCTGTGACATTCTCTAAAAATATGTCACAGGGAAACAAAAAAACATTACAGTGAAGGTGGATTCAAAATAGTTGAAAGTATTACCACTGATGTGTTTTCTTTGGAATTTATATTGAAGATTTAAAGATGCAGCACACCATCAGTTAAAAAGATTGGAATGTTCTGCAAATATTTTGATAGAAAAATGATGCCAGTTAATGTCGCACATACCGAGTATAATTTACACCAGTGTATAACGCGCACCCATAATTTATGACTAACAATTGTTACAATTTTTTTTAGGTTTTCTCAAGATTGCACCAGTACTGGTAACATGTCGCCATGACAAAACATTTCAGAATCAACAAGGCTGAAACACTACAAGTCATATGAGTGAATAGCTCTCACTTATTATATTAGCCTTCAACAATTCATATACTCAAAGATTTAGTCAGGCCATTTTACTTTGCTTGACAAGCAATTACAGATGTGTAGCTTGTCCTTGAAGCTCTTCTAACTTGACAAAGCAGCATTTAGGTTCATCTAAAGAGTGAATGTGCAAAAACAAACTAGCAAAAGGAGATAATAATAATGAAATATTAATGATGGTGTAGTGGTTCACTCACCTGACTTCGGTTTGGGCAGGCATGAACTCGATTCCCGCTGGTGGTGGCATGATTGTGAGTATAAATGGTCGTCTGTCACTATGTACCCTATGGCTGATTGGAGACCAGTCTAGGCCATAGTCTGCCTTTCGCCCGAAGTAAGCTGGGATAGACTCCGGTAACCCACGTAACCCTTACGAAGATGTGCAGGGCGGAATATGAATGAGTAAATGAATGAATAATGAAAGGACAAGGACAAGAAAGAGTACGATAGACAATGACATGCATCCATAATTGGTAATCCAATAGAATCGGAGCACTATGAAACCTAATCAAATTAAATCATGAGGTAGATGCATATTCCTTCTTATTTCCATTGTGAGTTTTTTACGCTGTAATTATCATCTTTTGACGTGCGTATGTTTGCAAAGCAAACATTTTGCACTTTTTCCCCTCAGAATCTGCCTTATGTATCACCTTCTAAGAGGCTGCAACTCTTTCTCCTTATTGATTTAATGTTATTTTTTATCTTCCAAACCACAGTAAAATTGTGAATTGATGCAACTTCTGCATATTATGGTCACCACTTGATTCGCCCTCATCCTTCTTTATGATCACTAAACATTCTCTTCTGTCTGCCAACATGTCAAACTATGAAAAGAAGCACTTTCATAGATCCCTCTGCTTTTGATTGGGTTTTGGTACAAGTGCCACTTTTCCAAATGACTTGCATTAGAAAGAGACAAGAAAATCGGAGTAAACAAGGCAAGAGATGCGGCTAATCCACAGCTAATGACGTGTAATGGCAGACACTAAGCATAAACCATTGACAGCTGCAGAATTCCAACCAAAACACATCCCATTTATCTCCTCAAAGTCAATAAAAGAAGGTGCGAAGATGTATAAAAGAGCCACAGCACATTTCCTGTGTATAATTAACAAACACTCTGATACGTTGCAAAGACGGCAAGGTGGGAAGGATGGGAGAAGACATAATTAAAAGTAAACATCCCAAGCCGGCTTCTGATCCTCTGCGAGCAAACCTGTTTGGGTATGTAGAAATCAGACAAATGTGAGTCTAAACATCCACCTGTATTTGCATGTATGAACATACCGATGGTGGCACCCCATAGAGGAGCAGCTTGCAGAGCCTAGGGCTTTGTAAGTCACGGCGCTGTGTTTAAAACCCGCAGCTCAGGGGGGGACGTTGCTGCCAGGAGCCACTACTTAACGCCGTGAAGGTGGAGCTTTGCAGTGTGGGTTTACACAGTAAAAAAGGGAACTTGAGTGCAACAAAACACTCTTTCACATCATTCTCTTGGTTGGGTTCATTCCATAAACCCTCATCGCTCCCTTGTATTAAGGGAACATTCTAAGAGTGCAGCGCCTCATTTCCTGCTTGTCAACTACGGGGTCGCGTGTCTTGCCAAAATCGAATTGTGTGTAATGAGAGTCAGAGATTTCGCATAGATAACACATTCTCACTCATGGAGTATGCTTTCCCCAGGTTTTCATCTCAAACCCAGCAAATGCATTATTCATATATTTATTTGCAGCTTTGCTGAATCTCATACAGATGAGATTAGACAAGGAATTAAAATCCTGATGCAGGTCCAATAGTGGCTGAATGTCATGCTGACATCAGAGTGTGTATTACACTCCACAATGACTTAAACTTCACGTTTCGTTATCCATGACAGATCATGCTACGATGCCAAGGTGTTAAAATTGAGATGCCCACTTGAGGACCTCCCTGTCAGCATTTATCCTTTGTGAGACAAAGAACTGGATGTCTCTCAGGGGGGAGTTGACTGGCCCCTCCCAGTCCAGCCTGACAACATAGTCACTGTAGCTGGACTTCCATTGGTGGGTACAGAGTCGATATTCCGACATAACCAACTGGTCTTGATTCTGCTTAAACCCCTCTGTACACTACTTTTACTAAGCTTTGTTTTGAGTTTTTGTCAACTAAAACTATTAGAGAGAATGAATAAAATGTGACTAACACTTATGAGCATTGATGTATGACAGCCTAATAAGATGGCAGCCAAAAGCAACACTGCAATGCCTCATTATTATTTCTGAGGCTACCATATTTCATTTATTATTCAAATATAAAAATAGATTGGAGGAAGGCAATTGAGTTGGCAGTCCTTGTGTGTTAACACTAACCTTCTGGAAGGTGGTGATGGAGGACCTGTACTCCCAGAGGGTCACTGGCATATCACAGAGCAACCGAACTTCATGACACTGCGAGAAGGTGGTATGGCGATGATTGCAGTGGGGGGTGCTGTGATTTATTACTGTCCTAATTAGGTCACCCAAGGCTAAGATTAATTTGAAACATTTTTCACCCATCAGAAGCATTGGCAAGAATCCCCAACTTCCTATAATGACCACCAGCTTCTCCGACCGTTTAGACCGTTATATTTAAGCAAGCTCAAGCAACTCCGCTGCTCTCAAGGGCATAATAAATGAATAAATTTAAAGTGATCAAATGAATAAAGTTCTAAAACATTGGGAAAACAAACAATTATTATAATTATGGCTTTAAATGCCACATCAGTAGATTAGATAAAACACAATGTCTTTCAACTCCAGACTATTTTTTTCATTCATTTCCTGAGCAGCTTATCCTCAGGAGAGCTGTGGGGGGTGCTGCAGCCTCTTCCAGCCAACTATGGATATAGTAAACACCTGAATTGAGTTCAGCCAATCGCAAAGGCTCTTAGCTTTTATATTTTAAGTTAACACAGGTGAACAATGTAAAAGTTAGAACATATACATATATACACATATACATATATATACGTATATATACATATATGCGCATTTCATAAACGTATACAGCCAACTTTATTAATATATTTGTACATATATATATATATATACATACATATATATATATATATATATATATATATATATATATATATATATATATATATATATATATATATATATATATATATATATATACATATATATATGAAATGCGCCTCGTATGGCGATAATGATAAATGAAGAGCTTCGTCCAATGTAAACATTGTTAATTAGCGATTTAAGTGCATGCTAAAACGAGCAAGTGGCAACCAGGTGATCTTAAGGCGGAAGAGATAGAGAATGCATCCCATCTTCTAATTTGTGTGGCTTTCCTGAGTGCATGTAAACGAGCAATTGTTATTCAAGCGGCGTGAGGACTGCTGGTGTGTAAAGCAGAATAAAGCTCTTATCTAAATCAACTGTTTTGTTTACGAATGTGGATGCATGAGCAACACATCCCGTGCTGCCGCATTTATGCGTGTATTTGTGTGCCCACCCTTGACATGAAATACACGGGATGACCTGGTCGTATGATTTCCCAGTCTCCTTTGCAAGATGACACCAAATTGTGCTATATTCCCTCGTCAATCTGGCTAAACTCTCACAGTTTTGCAGTGGCACAGTCGGCCCCTGAAAGCCACAGGAGAGCGTGACATCAGCTTATCAATGGCAGTAAAGCAAGCTCAGCCCAAAAGCCGGAGAGGAAATGGGGGCATGCAAAAGAACCAAAAATGCTCAAAATCACCATCGGAATATACTTCCATGGATCTTAAAATGTGGCAAAGGATGAAAGAAAAAGTTCCACATCAAACGATTGATTGGCTAATCTCGCAACATTAAAGTGGCCTTTTTCATCAAGATTATATTTACGATGACCTTTGATGTCATTTCATCTGGTTTGCATGACAAAAAAGCCCAAAATGCCCCCGAAACTATGAGGAAGGGCCAAGATTAAGATAAAAAAATATGCGGCATTGCGCTCCTGAAGACTACACGTGCTATGAGCGAAATGGGCATTTACTTGCACAATAAGGCGCGTTATTATGTCACATCAGAAATTCTGCTCATTTGCAATGTGGTTGCATTCAGTGTTTGCAATCAAATCACAACTACAATTATCACAAATTTCAACCAGGTCAGACACAGACTCATTCTTACTATGCATATAAGAGTGGGGAAAAATCTATCTACATATACACACATTTACATACATACATGAGATAGATATATATAGAGAGATATATACATTTATATATATATATATATATATATATATATATATATATATATATATATATATATATATATAGACATTCAATTTCTTGCAAATATGGAATCAAACGACAGCAGGCAACTTCCCGCTTTGGAAGCCTTTTGAGATATACATTGTAGTGCCGTTGGTGAGGGGAAATTGGATTTAAGGAGGAAAAAAGACCATAGTTGGGTCAGTTTTTTTGCCTTGAATTTTGAGCAGAGAATCAACTGGTCAAATCATTCTGCCTGCAGAAAAAAAATGCAATATCGAGTTTTCGTTGCAAAAAAGCAATGCTTCAGGTGCTGTTCAAGTGTCCTTGAGCAAAGCACCGAGGCCGGACCTGATCTTAGATAAGAGACGCAATACATTGTCTGCTCTAACACATTCATAATTTTCTTGGATCTATATTTTTGAGGATACAAACTTGGTTAGATGTATAAGCCAAACTTGGTCAGATGTACAATCACCACGTGTACTTTGGCTGGCATATGCTTGATGTCTAGAAAATACGTTTTCATGTACAGGGGGTATGAATGCTTTTATACATGGAGACAAATCAAAGACTTAAATGAAAAGATAATAACGGTAGGTATTTCATTTCTTAACATAGTTTTACCCCTCTAGCTTTTCATTAACACACACCAGTGTTGCATTCTTTCGATTAATGATGTGATACAAATAAACTGGGATCTTAAAGGACTCTGGCTGACTGACAAGGCAATCACTTCTAATGACAGCATTAAGCAATAATTCGATGCAAAAGCCTGGCAATAGAGGTTACACGGTTGGATGAGTGCCTTTGCTTTGCCATGTGTGCAAATGGAATGGCTCTTCGAGACTCTCAGTCTGACTTTGGGGGGCATCTGACTTTGTGCCGTCCTTTGTGACATTTGTGACTGTCAGGAGAAACGACAGCCACTTATCTCCTGGTGTCTGAAGGCTTATCTACTGCAGACCAGCGCGTCGATTGCAAATCAATGGAGGCCTTCAGTGCGCCATCAATATAACAAATGACTGGTTTAAACAACGGCCACCTCTCCATGGAAGTTGACAGACATACTGTATGCAGCCAAGCCTAAAGTACTGCCGTAAGATGCAATGGAGGGTCTATCATGACTGTAAGCTTGGTGTAGTCAGAGCGAAAAGTTTATTTAGTAGGAATTATATGGTGACAGTGCGGGGTGAAGAGTGCATAGTGCAGGGGTCTCAAACCGGTCCTCAAAGGGCCGCAGTAGGCGCAGGTTTTCATTCCAACTCAACAAAAGGATACCTTTTGCAAGTGTAATCAGTTAATCAGTTGATTGCAGCCAGGTGCTACTTATTTTAGAAGACACCTGATTGGTTAAAATGTCAGCACTGGATCGGTTGGAACAAAAACCAGGACCCACTGCGGCCCTCGGTGGAATCGGTTTGAGACATCTGGCATAGTGCATCCGCCTCACAGTTAAGAGATAAAGGGTCCAATCCCGGCCTGCACCTGCTCCACCACCTCCATTTGTGGGCATGTTCTCCCCGGACCTGAGCAGGTGTTCTCCGGGTACTCCGGTTTCCTCCCACATCCCCAAAACATGCATGAAAACTCCTCATTGCTCCACATCCAAGCCAATGGACATTTGCTATTAGGGAGATGAAATGCATTAACTGTGATATTTTATGGAATTTAATCAATCTCTATGTTGGCCTTAAGATGACATATTTGGAAACATTTCTCGTCGAAACATTGTTAACATCTCTAAACAATAAATAGACTACTAAAATAGTTATTGATGTATCAATTCATGGTTGCACCTCTAGACTCAATTTCTTTAGTGGAGATTTCTATCAGAAATCATCAGAGAGCTTTTTCTGACTGCAGGTGCAATTGACTTTCAGTGTCTCTATATTGAGGAAAAACCTTCGCGAGAAAAGGACAACACTCCAGCTGAGAGCTCCATCAATACACACCTGGGGATCAGAAAATGACAAGTGGCATCCTCCTCCTCCTCCTCCTCTATAGCGAAGGTGATCTTGAAATTGGGCTTCAATATATTTTCCACGTTTAGTGCGAGAGTTGCGCAACCAGATAGCCCAAGCTCGTGAACCAGTCTGAAATCAGTATAGTCAAATCAACCAAGGCCACGTGTCTGGCCTCGAGCTATTCTCCTACCTGAAAGTATTTGGATATGGAGAACTATACAAAATGCAGACCACGTAGTGTGATATGGAAAGCGGCAAAGGAGCCCCCAGAGTGCCTTTATGAAATGTTATGCTCTTTGACACAATGACCATATTGATTGTATACAGGACTGGTACTGATTGAAGGGGAGCAAACATACATAGAAGAAAATAGGAGAAATGAAATCATCCTGAAAAATATTGAATAAACCGTGCTTGTTTTTGGGATGTGGGAAACCGGAGTACCCAGAGAAAAGCCAGACAAACCTGCATCATTACATATAAACTGTACAATTCATGAGAAATCAAAACCAAATTAACATGTCAAGTATCGGTACGATTTGGCAATGGCATTACTCAAGTTGGCATATTGATACACCAACCCATCAACAAAATAAATAAGCATAAATACTGAGCTTTAAAGTGCTCAGCTGACTGTCCATTGGTGAATAAGCTTTTTGAAGATTGACAATGGGTACATTGCTCAAGGGCAGGCTTTGGAAGACAAATTGGCTTATGATGGTTTAATAAATACTGGACTGCCTCCAAAAGCTTCCCCATAGTTCCGTGATTGCGAAAGGATAGCAGGATTACAAATCCAAGCAAGCACAAGACTTTGAAAATGTCCTTCCTTCAAAAGGACACCATAGTACTACAACCATCTAAATGTTCAAATACAATAGAACAAATCAGCATTCACTAACACACTGAAAAGACGTGGAAAAATTATTCTGAAGGAGATATAACCTCTAGGAAAACTGATTAAATATAAAGATACGTCTGTCAATACAGTAGTTTGAAAGATCCCGCAATCAAACTATACAAGCAGTCGGTGACCTACAATTAATGAGCACAGCAAGTTCCCATAGAAAATGTTGCCAGAATGGGCTGGCTCCTGCCCAATTGGGCTACTTTTCACAGAATTTGGTGGTGTTGGAAAGAACTGTTTTAACAGTTAAGCTTCGTTGTCCAACAACTGGAAGTTTGGCTACATTGCTTTCTGACAACAGCATCTTCATTTGTTATAATTATATCTGGCATTTTAGCCCCTTCTAGGGCGTGGAGCTATGGTCTGAATTCCATTTCTGATTTCACAAAATAGTTTTTAAAAAAAGATTGAAATGCGATAGATGCATTTAATTAATATTTTATTCAGAATTGTTCATGTTTTTTATTCCTAGGACTTACTTTTGTTCAACTGTTTTTCTTTTCTTTTCTATAACTACTTCGCAGGCAACATGGATACAACAAATGGATGTCTAATGGACTCAAAATATTTCTTCAGGCATAAATTGGCCTCTGGAAACACACGTTTACAAACAAAATTGAAGCTTTTCCCCTAATCTTTTTTTAAGGTTGTAGGTTTTTCGATTTAATAAACTGAAAAATCTCCAGCAGAAAAGTTACAAGGATGCGCTTGAGATTAAGGTTAGGTTAATTTACGTGTAATGGCTCAACGTTAATTTTATGTTAAATTGCCCCTGAAAAACAAAACAAAAACATGTTCATCTATTTTTTTCATGCTTAATGCTATGATTGGGTTTAAGACAGTCTTTCCAATCTGGCAACCCTGCCAATGGAGTTGGAAAGAACTGTTTTAACAGAGATTAAGGTTAGGTTAATTTACGTGTAATGGCTCAACGTAATTTTACGTTAAATTGCCCCCTGAAAAACAAAACAAAAACATGTTCATCTATTTTTTTCATGCTTAATGCTATGATTGGGCTTAAGACAGTCTTTCCAATCTGGCAACCCCACCAATTGACATGAAGCCATTGTCACCTCAAGAGTAATTTTGCACCACAGAAAATTTGTGACTGATATCGTCACATGTGTCAAAGTGGTGGCCCGGGGTCCAAATCTGGCCCGCCGCATCATTTTGTGTGGCCCTGGAAAGTAAATCATGAGTGCCGACTTTCTGTTTTATGATCAAATTAAAATGGAGTATAGATGTATATTAAATTTCCAGATTTTCCCCCTTTTAAATCAATAATTGTAATTTTTTAATCAATTTTTCCTGTGTTTTTAGTTCAAAAATCATTTTATAAAATCTAAACATATATTTAAAAAAAGCTAAAATAAACATTGTTTTAGATCTATAAAAAACGGAATATTCAGGGCTTTTAATCCAGTTCTTTTAATCCATTTATTTAAAAAAATCTAAATATTATATCTAAAATGGTCCGGCCAACATCAAGTTGACGTTAACGCGGCCCGCGAACCAACCCGAGTCTGACACCCCTGGTCTAGGTGTAAACATGTCAAGTTGCTATTTTCCTCCTAAGGATGGGGAGGAACAGCTGGACGATTCCTTTTTGAGAAGGTACTAAAATGTAATTCCCGGAAAGAACACATGCGCACTCTCTGAAAATGTCACGCACTTCAATCAAACAGCCTCCGAGTCATGATGAGCACCACAACTGGCAGTGATGAATTGATGTTTGGATGCAATTTAAATGTGCATTGTCGCCAGGAGACGCGTCTGTCATACTTCTTCCTAGTGGAACACAAGAGCTACCTCGTCATGATCCACTACACCCAGTGGGGGTGTAATATGCGATTCTGCAATGTGGTGCTGTAAATATGAACATGGAGTTTTAGTGAGTGTGAACTGAGGTTAAAACCCATTGGCTGGCTTACCTGAGTCCACGAAGAGATTGAAGCATGAAAGAAAGAAAAGAAAAAGGGTTAAGTCAATTATCTTAGATACAAAAATAAGAGATCACAGTAAATAAAGTCTTTTTTTTAATTAAAAACTCCCCTTTGAACTCTCTTGGCATCAGAATCCTGAGTGTAATAAGCTTTGTGTACAAACAACCTCTTCCCATTGCTCCCCTTTCCTCCTGGGAATTGCACAACTGCTTAATGATTTTATTTTTTTTTTCTCCGTTAGTCAAGAACAAATTAGCATCTTTGCCAGCGTAGTTCACCCAATTGGGAATCATCAAGGTGTCGAAACAAAACAAGCTAAAAGCCTTGGGAAAGTTTACTTTTTCTCCTAGTCAAAAATCGATGAGGGGGGTGTCTAGGGGTGGGAGTTCGCGCAGGGAGAAAGCTCCAGGGGAATGTCAGGTCTGGTACAAGTGGTAATTAACCAAGTTGTAAAAGAAAATGTTAAGATGTGGCTGTTTAATGATTACCAATACACTTCTGATGTCCTCGCTGCGCTGGCAGGTGCTCAGCAGATCCGGAATGCAAATGTTAAATCTGTGACTCACAGCAGCATCTTCATGTGCAACAGGAAGGAATTCATGATTTACAGTACACCTCTTTGAATGACTGATTTTTCCTCGAGCGTTCCTCATTTGAGATTTTCTTTCAAATCTAGACTTCTTACATTATTTGCAAGCATGCCAAGCTTTGAGTGAGCCTATTCCAAAGGACTTTGAACAATAAGCCAAGATGTGACAGCCCCAAAAAATAAGTAACAAGGTTAATATTAAAATTCTGAAGTTTTTAGAGGCCTTTTAAATAAAGAATGTAATTAGACAAAGTGTAAAAGACAGTGATTTTTTAATTTTATTTGACCACTATTAACAAAAAGATATTGTTGGGTTTATTCTGGGATAATAGTATATGTTCATTAAGTATTTTAATAGGTAATGAAGCTATAAATTAATTTGTGTTTTATGTTGGGACAAAGTAAGCACGAGGACACTTTCCCCCACAGCTGCTTTCGAGGCCAGTTAATTTTTTTCAGGACTATTGACTGAACAGGACACCGTGTTTCAGGCCGAGGCTGTTGATCTGAGTTGGCAATGAAGATCTACAAGGGACTCTTAAATTGCTTTGACTTGGATTCCGGCAGATGGCGATAATCGCATAATTGTTTAAAAATATGGTCGCTCTGTTTACCTTATAAAGAAATTATATGCTTATTCGTGCAAATTCTTACGCAGTTGTTTTGGTTTCCGATCCGCTCGGGTCACATTGTATGCTTACTTGTGCAAAATCTTACGCAGGTGTTTTTGCTTTCGATCTAATATGAGATTGTTGTGGCAGTTGTTTTTTGACCTTAATGGTGTTATTCGGTTAGCTTATGCAATTGTTTGAATCAGATTACATTAAATGTTTTGAGTATGGCGCAACTAAATGGAGAGAAGAGTATGCCGCTCTTCAGAATCCTCTTGAACGAAGGCGAGTTGGGAGTGATTTTCCTTGCAAGTTGTAGCCAGTGTATGTTAAAGATGTCTCCCTGTTTGATTAAAGTATATTAATAATAAATCTATCAGATATAATGGTTTAATTTTCAATTCATCTACCTTTATTCTTATTTATTTAACAAAACATGAATTCTGGCAAAAAGTGTCCTATAATAGAAAAAATATACATTGCAGTATGAAAGAGTAGGAATGGGAAAGAAATATCACCATTTGAATTGATTTTGTTTCTTTGGTAGTGATGAAATAATAATAATAATAATAATAATCGGACATAGGCCATGTCGTCATTACCACAACACAAAAAAGCCTACTTGTCATCACACGCAGAAACTGCGTGTGACGAAATTGATGGTGCTTCTCCATAAGCTACGTTTAGTCGGCAAAAGACCTAAATAAGTGTAAGTTACGGACTTGTAATTTGTCATTCCGCTGTTGTGGATACAGGTCGCTTACCTCGCGATTACATACAGGTCGCTTACCTCTCGATTACCGCACACTGTCTGCCACTTACCTTCCTTCAAGTCAGCTAGGAGGCGGCAGATCACCAACCAAACATCTATTCATATGCCGCAGAAGGGAATGTGTGTATGTTAGCGCGAGTTTAGATGTCTGATGGATGTGGGGAAAAAGCTATCCTTAAGCCTATTTGTCCGAGCTTTGTGGGACCTATAGCGTCTGCCAGAGGGCAGCAGCTGGAACAGATTGTGACCAGGGTGGTAAGGGTCCCCTATGATGTGCTTGGCTCTGCTGAGGTAACGCGGGCTGGCAATGTCTTCAAGTGAGGGCAGAGAGCAGCCGACAATCCTCTGGGCAGTGTTAATCACTTTCTGCATGGCCTTTTTGTCTGCCGCCGTGCTTCCAGCGTACCACACTGTGATGCCGTACGCCAGGATGCTCTCTACAGTGGTTCTATAGAAGGTTCTCAGAAGATTGGAGCCCAAGTTGTTCTTCCTGAGCACCCTGAGGAAATGGAGTCGTGTCTGAGCCTTCTTCACCACTGCCGTGGTGTTTGTAGACCATGAGAGCTTGTCCGTGACGTGGACCCCCAGGAATTTAAAGGACTGGACCCTGTCTACACATACTCCATTTATGAGGAGTGGGGCCAGATCTGTGCCGTGTTTGCGAAAGTCCAAGATTATTTCTTTAGTTTTCGTGGTGTTCAGCGTGAGATTGTTCACCGAGCACCACGAAGACAAATTGTTGACCTCATCTCTGTAAGCCGACTCATCCCCTCCTGAGATGAGTCCGACCACAGTGGTGTCGTCAGCGAATTTGATGATGGCGTTAGACTGGTGGGTGGGTGCACAGTCGTAGGTGTACAGGGAGTACAGAAGAGGACTCAGTACACAGCCTTGAGGGGAGCCAGTGCTTAGTGTAATGGAGGAAGAGAGGTGGGGACCAAGTCTAACAGTCTGTGGGCGGTTGGTCAAGAAGTCCTTTATCCAGCAGCAGATTGAAGAGGATAGTCCAAGGTGGGAGAGTTTGTTAGTCAGAATGTCCGGTTTTATGGTATTGAAGGCTGAGCTGTAGTCAATGAAGAGCATCCTCACGTAGTTCCCAGGGTGTTCCAGATGGCTCAGTGCTGTATGAAGAGCAATGGCAATAGCATCATCAGTGGACCTGTTTGCCCTGTAAGCAAACTGGTGAGGGTCAATTGAGGGAGAGATTGTATTCCTGATATGGCGGGCTACCAACTTTTCAAAGCACTTCATGATCACAGGCGTGAGGGCAACAGGCCTATAATCATTCATGCTGCCAATGGTTGGCTTTTTGGGGACAGGGATGATGGTGGCAGATTTCAGACAAGATGGAATGATGGATAGTTGCAGGGAACAATTGAAAATATTTGTGAAGACTCCAGCCAGCTGGTCAGCACAGGCTTTGAGCACCTTCCCAGGTACTCCGTCAGGGCCCGCAGCCTTCCTGGTGTTCACAGACCGCATTACCAGTCTCACTTCCTGTTCCCGGAACGTCAGTGTATTGCTGCAGGGTGGTGGTGGGGGTGTTGAGACTGGGCCTGATTTGTCAGTCTCAAAGCGGGCAAAGAAACGGTTCAAATTCTCCGCTAGTGAGGCATCTGCATTAACAGACATAGTATTGTTGTTGTAGTTGGTTATATGTCGTATTCCTTGCCACATCTTCTTTGGGTTATTTTCTGTGAAGTGCTCCTCAATTTTTTTGGTATATGCTGCCTTGGCCTTTTTAATGCCTCTTTTCAGCTCAGCTCTGGCAGCGCTATATTTTATCTTGTCCCCTGATCTAAAGGCGGAATTACGGCATTTGATGAGTGCCTGTGTCTCATTGGTCATCCAGGGTTTTTGGTTAGGAAAAACCCGTATTCGTTTATCTATAGTGACGTTGTCGATGCAGTTTTTTATGTAAGAAAGAACAGAGTCCGTGTAGTCCTGGAGGTTGTCGTGTACAAAAAGTTCCCAGTTGGTGCGGGAAAAGCAGTCCTGCAGCTGAGAGAGTGCGTTACTTAGCACTTTATGAAAATGCATGGTTTGACTTAAATGACACGTCAATTGTTTTAAGACAAAGACTCAATATACCTACACTTAGATTTGAAAATCATCGGGCCTAATTTGACATCCATTAAGAAGTCTCAAACTGTGCTGGAAACAGGGGGTTGTAAAATGGTACCGGTGTGAGGAAAGACAAAAGCGGAAAAGTGAGCGGCTAAAATCTCCGTATAAAACATTCTGTGCAGATTTTCAGATATATGCAGAGATAGTGTGCAGGGCTACTGTATTTAAATGAATATGTACAACATATTTGATGAAAACTGTAGCCCCCGTGCGGTGAAGCAAGCTCATTTGGCGGCGGTCTACGCAAACGGATCATACTTTGCCGCAGCACAAGCACTCAAGGTTTGCCGTGTGACTCGACTGCCTGCTGTGAACAGAGCCTCAAAACTGTCAGTTCAAACTTGCCCTCACAAGCCATCACTTTGTGCTTCTTCACACAGCAGAGCATGTTGACTGGCTGCCAGACTGACAGCTGCCAAACACAGAAAAAGGAACGACGACAATGAATTGAGAAAATCTAAGTACCTACACTTGCATAAATAACATAAAGACATACATAAAGAAACATGGTGACGGGTTATTTTTCAAGTGTGCCAGATAATGATGAATGCCAGCGCAGATGTGAACAGTAGCAAAAACATCGTGGAGCGGCATTGTCATCCTCTGTCAATTATTCATATTGGCACTTTTAGCTATGGAAGCTGAACTATATTACATCCTAAATATAAATTATACATAGCTGTGTGCCATATAAATAATGTTACGTACGTGTTCTACATTTTTAAGTAGGAGGTTTTTTTTATGTTTTTATTTCACCCCAGCATTACGACACGTTGGAATGAGAGACCTGATTTAAAATCTCGTGAAACACCTTTGGTATTTCATTCAGAAATGTTCTCCTGGATGTCTGGACGCAATCAAAAATATTTTTTCCCCAAAAGTGATAAATGTTATATCGCCACTAGGATGACATGGCAGAAAAGATTTGTGACTAGGGTTGCCACCCATCCCTTTAAAAAATGGAATTGTCCCGTGTTAAACATATTTACAGTAAATTACACACAGAAAGAAAAAGCCTCAGGATTGTAAGCGTTAAATTATACATTTTAAATTGAAGTAGGACTTTTTATTGAGTCAATAAAAAAAAATCACTTCTCACGTAAAAAAAAATAATAATAATAATAATAATCGGGTTAGCCAGCCAGCTCTACCGATGAGGTGTTATTTTTCCGCGAGTTGGCAACCCTAGGAGTGACAACTGCTTTTAGTGTGCTTCCATGGAAAATGATTTGTGTGTCACCATTGTTGTTGACACTGTGATTGTGAATTGCGTTGGAAGTACTGAGGTGCCTGGGTACTTTGTTAAATAAATGTGAGAACGTACACATGTGGTCAAAGCGTTTGAGACACTTTCCCATTCGAGTGGATGATTGCCTCATGACTTTCTCCACAGGTGTATAGAATGGAAAACAAAGCGCAACATTTCTATTATGATGCTGTCACCGAGCACTCCAACACGGCCGTTGAGACATTGACGTCTTGGCCACAATGCAGCGTGCAGTTTGCACTTTTACTGGCTGCTGGTGAACATCCGATCTGGCAATGACCCACCAGGGCCTTCCAGAAGATGTTCACGCCAGCCTGGGGCATAGATATACGCACATTTTGTGGCAAAATACAGAGTTTGAATGAGTGGTGAAATAGCAACCATTTTACGACCACGGAATACTACCTTAGCATCGCTGCGGCTTTCACTAATGGTTTTCTGAACTCAAGATGTTATTTTGAAGGTCATTCAGCAAAGTAACCAACACTCATTTCTACTTATGCCCCCTCTCCCCCAAAAAAACATTATCCTTCACTGTACAGTGACATCTCTACTTACGAAATTAATTGGTTCCAGAAGTGGTTTCGTAACTTGGATTTTTCATAGGTAGAGACGCAATTTACATTGACTTAGCATAATTTGTTTCACAATCTTTAAGACTACCTCATAAACCCACCTTGAGCTCTCTGTTTCCGGGTTGGACTTTTGCTGTTCCCTTCTGTTGGACCCAGTAGCTGTAACACTGTTACAGGCTGGCTCTAACGTCTGCCTACAGCGCGCTAACCTGGGCAGCTTTGTTCTAGCCAATGAGAGGCCAATGAGGTGTTGGAAGATAGCCAATGGGAACGCAACTCTTCCAAGACAATTCCCCCCACCCCCAAAACAGATACAGGAAGTGTATTTATGTTTTGTAACTTGGAATAATTTTGTTATATTGAAATAAAAAAAGTTTCCCAACAAAACTTTTAATATTTTTGTATGTACCACTGTATTTTATTCATTCCACCAAGGAGCGAGTGACCACTTAAACGATTGACAGCATCAATGTCTACACATACGTAAATGGAAAACTTGAGACAAAAGCTCTTTCTACTCCCCAACCTGCAATTTATGGATTTCGGGGCCGCGAGTTGTTATTGATTGCCGCAGACGATTCGCTCAGTAATGGGAACAAAGCTGCAGGAAAAAGACAGGGGTCTTGGCAGAAGAAATAGAACAAGAATACTAATTGTGTTATGTTTTTTTTAATCAGTCTTCTCTATTTTCAGCATAAACTGGCTACAAGAAAGACGACCTGGTTTAACAGAGAATACCGTAACTTGGATCCAAAATCAAAGTGTTAAAAGTACACGGCAAGCAAAAGTGCCCACATTATCAGAGAGATTGCCTATTAACATGTACTTGACCCAAGATGAGATTGAGAGCAACGTTAACATTCACCAAGGTCAAGTCACAACTTTTCCGAGTCAAATTGCTGTTCTGGAAAGAATTAAGTAGTCTCTTTGCTTTCTTCCTCTTTTAAAGTATGACAAAGGCAGTGCAATACGTAATGCCCTGAACGCAGTTCTGGAGCTCATGTCAAGAATGACAACACCACAACGCAAATCTTTGAAAAAGAAAGTGGATTTTGCAGAGAGCGATGGGGACGCCATGCAAGATGGTGAGGGAGCGTCGACAGCAAATATATTTTTTTATGAGAAATGAGCATCTGGGGGAAGAGTGGGAGTAAAAACGACAAGGCAAGAAACGAGGAGGCAGACTACCATCAAGCAATGCATTGACAGAAGGCATCCAGTATTAACATGTTTCAGTGGTGCAATAAGCTTCCTCCAAGGTCCTCTACTCTTCATACTAATTTCATTACATCTGCTATGCAGGAGAGACATCTTTGTATGCAAATGAGGACGCATGGTACATTTCAGACTGAGCCTGCCAAGTGCATGATAATGAATGCGCAGTGTTTGGGCTGCAGCTCGCATCCCATAGTAAGATGCAGTTAAGAGACTAAGCTAACGATAAAACACCACACAAATAGTGCAAGTGGTTGATTGTGGATTCGTGAGCAGCAGGAGGGCTAATCATTATGTTACAACCACGCAAAAATTAAGTGGTTGGTAGTTTTACATTTACACCCAAGCTTAAACTTCATAGCTGATGAACTTTGTTTGAATCAAGGTTGGTTCAATGATTGTTGCGGTCGTGGGAAATTGCTTCAGTATTTCTACATATTGTTCTATTTTGCGAAGTGCAACCGTCTCCCCACAACTAAATAAAACCACTTCACGGCAAGATGCTGCAATCCCTAACATAACAATACTAACAATCTTATGACACAGTCACAACTATCATGTCTGTAACTCTTAGAGACTTATAAGTAGTAAACCACTCCGATATTTTGCCTCTCTCCTTGTGGGTAAATAGCTCCAGCTGCCAAGTTTGATAGCTGCTTTCTCTCTAGACTGCATGGTGCACTTACATTAAAAAAAAGTTTGGTTTCTAGAGTGCCTGCTCACTAATCAAGAGTTGAGTTGCGCAACTTTGTAAGCTGCATACATAAGAAAAAGTGTCAGCAAGCTGTTTCAAATTTTGACAGATTGTGATAAGACAGTGCAGGCCATTTAAACTTTTGAGGTTTCCCTACCCTTGACTTGGCAGCTCCTCTGGGGGAGAATCATTAAACAATGGCTGCCAGACAACACGGAATAACTATCTTTTATAGTTGGGATCAGCTAACTGCATGAGGAGTCAAATTCTAGTAGCACAATCTCTAAGGTTCAATCAAAGTTGTTGTGATGGAATTAATTTACTTTACCATGTCACCCACTGACATTGGAAAAGATGAATAAGTCCCCGGAAAGGGGGCTTTTGGTCGGACGATCGCAAACGGTGGCCACTTCCACCGCTCATGCCGTACACCTAAAGTGCGCTAACCTCAGTAATTTTATTCATCATGGAGTTGCAGCTCCCTTCTAGTGAATGGGAGGCCAGTAGAGTGTTGGGATGGAAAGCAGCTCTATCACAACAGGGTGATTCAAGAATAGTTTTTGTTACATATTGAGCCAAAAAAGATTGTACGGTATTTGCAATATTTTCAAAAGGACAAAGCCATCAACAATTAGAGTCGAGTTTAATGGGATGTGTGGCTAATTGCTTGAGTGCAAACACAAACAACAATTGAATTTAAACACACCAATACCATCTTAACAGCGAGTTTTAGAACAGAAAACTATGTATTTGTGGCAGTGACAGCTGCAGGATGACAGCATGAGTTGTTAAGGTTAAATATCACTTTCCTAAGTGCTTAACATTACCTAGCTGTAGCTGCTCTAAAAAATGCTGTTTTCCCAAATGGACCAAAATGTGTTATGTTCAGGTCCAATTCCAAAGAGGACAAGTAAGTGTCCTTCTTGAGGCAGGGTAGGATAAAGGATGAGTGATTTAAATTCAAGACTGACATGCATTATGCAGGATGCACGACCACCTAACTTCTGCAGGATGTATCTTTTCCTAAACTCTGAAATTGCATTTACCACAAATATCACAGCTACAGAACACCTCAGAGTTGTTATTTGAATTTCCAAGTAGGGAGATGCAATGGACTACTTACAAGTCACCATTCATCAGCTAAGAGGAGCCCCAAAAATGTGTTAGTTAATGATCTAGCCAATACTAAAATGTATACTAACAGAACTGAACTAAAGGCTACATTTTAATGGCCCTTAATTTAGGAAAAGATTAGGTATCTGAAAGTTCTTTGGTGGGGCATGTTTCAGCAGACAAGGTCAACTTTTGGCCACTACAGCAGTCACGTCTTTCAATCAGGTATTTTCCTATGCTTGTAACATTCGGCTATTCTGATCTTGTCATCCCAGGATCTCCCGCTACCTACTCCTTACTGGTACTGTTGCCTTAATTCCAAACTGAAATCTGGGTCTTTACAGAAGCAACGTGCCTGCCTGATCACCCAAAATCCTCCTCTCGCACCGGTCAATAAGCTTTGACTTAGTGACCAAATACCCCTCCCTTGTCTGGCTTCCCAGTTCTTCCAGACAGATCTTCTCTACATCAAATCAAAGTCTTTTCACATGCACATTCAATCAAAAGAACTAGGCCTTTTCTAAACATTTGCCTAGGAGACACAAAGCAGTGCTCTTGCTGATTTCCATTTAGACCAGATGGGATGTGAACCCATTGCAGTGGGGCTGTGATGCTTAAATACGTTCAACAGAAATCTGCAGTGTGTGTGGGAGAAACTGGAAAATGTCTTCAAGCGCACATTTTTTTTTTTGCTTCAGAAGAGTTCTGACAGAGTGAAGTTGACTTGCTTCCAGTTGGCCTTGAAAGATTCTGTAGCACAACTTTAAATTGTTGCGAGAAGCTCATATTGATAGCAGTGGGGAGGAAAATTGCACAAATAGTTTCATTTCGGCAGCACATTGTGACAGTGCTGATTTCCATTTTTCTTTTGCACCCAAGCACATATATGGTCTCTTTCAATAAATTTGAAAAGGTCTGTGCAAATCAACAACACATCTGGTAAGCAAGAGCTTTGGAATGCAACAGCTATATAGTTTAAACTTTTATTCGGTGAAATATTCTGCAATATTCAGAATTAATTGCGCCATAAATAGCTTTCCTGTTTTGAATGGGAACTACGAAGCAGAGTGAAGATGTACACACAGGCGTGACATGGATTCACCTCTAATCTATCACAGTTGCTTGAAGTTTTGCTTCCCTTGAGGTCTCGCTTTTTATTCTCCAAGGTCTTTGACTTGGGGAAAAGTCTGTAAAAACTCTGGCAGAGTTGTGACGAGTTAAAGTCTGTGCCTTGAGATACACTCGTGGCAAGTATCCTCTCAGGAACTCGATAGTTATTTGGTATATGGTACGGGGGACAAAAGATTACAGCACCAGCTCTAGCACCCCCTGAGACCCTTGTGAGGATAAGCAGTTCAGAAAATGAATGAAAATTAGACATCATTGAGTTGCAGTCTGATTTTGAGACCCCACGAGGTGTAACAGTAAACATTTATTGCATTTGTTCAGTCACAACATTTTTGGTTAAATTGGTTCATTTTTAAAGGCACAACGATATTGCATATTGGTCACACGACAGGCATATTTGCGCTTGAGAGAGAATATCGTAAAAATATTTCATACACCTAATGAACTGGATTACCTTTTGACCCCATGTGGAGATCACAAGTAGATACAAATAAAATATCTGAACGACATAAATCAGAAATAGACCTCCTGCGTTCTGCACAAAGAAAATATGAAGGTGGCTTGGAAACAACAGACATACAACTGTGAATCCGAATATTTTCTCATAAGTAGTACAGAATCGTAAAAATGTTACATTTATTATGCTGCTGTGTAGTTCAAATGAACTAGGTAATTTTCATCTTTAAAACACTGCTCATTTTGATGTTTTGCCCATGGCAATTGAGATGAATCAAGAAACAAACATTTACAGTACAAAGACAGTTATAATGGTGGCAGTAAACTCTCGCTTAAGGTCTGAGGGCACACAATAACACAAGACAAGGAATGATCTTTAAAATCTGCCTTCCAGCAGGAGTGTTCCATTACAAAATAAATTCTACCGAGTATCTGATGTCAAAATGGAAAGGAGGAGAAAATATAGCTTTTATCTCTCCTCAAACAGATGACAAAAAAAAGAGTGAAAGAAATCAATCTTCTATTTTTGTGGGAATACAGAATTGGTTTTTGGGTAAAAAAATAAATAATTATTTTTGGTCAGCGTCTGGTTGAAAGGCATTTTCTCGTTACAAATATTCGGCACAGTTTATAGTCCATTTTCAAGGTCAAGCTCGAGCGAAATGTAATGATAAAACTATGCAATTTCATTTTACATTCAATTATTTTATTTACATTGGTAAAATGAATCAACATCGAGTATACTTTCTATTAGTCTTGCATACAGACTGCGGGTGTTACTGTGAGTTTACTAATGGCAGAACTGACTGACTTCAAGCACTAAAAGCTAATGAATTTAAAATGCAATTGAAAAAAAAAAGATTTCAAGTACTCAGCAGCCTGATCGAGTCATCTAGTTGCATAACCACCAAATGTTTTACTTCAGTTTTTTTCTTTTTTCAAAATCCCTATCTCACAGTGACACATCCACTATCACGCTAGCACGAACAAGTGGCCACAAAGGCAAGGAGCTGAAACCCAGACATCTTTTTTCGCCGTTTGCAGCACGAGTTCCGTTTGATCTGCCACTGATGTGTTCTTCCTCCTGGCAAGCAGCCACAGCTCACCGCTAAGAAAGACTTCCAGCGTCCTGATAAGGCAGCTTCAAGACACAGTGAGGATGGGTATTCTATGGGGACATGCAACTGGGAAGCGCTGGTCTTGCTTTAAAAAAGTGCACAGCCCGACAGAAAATGTGCTCATTGAAGTCCTGTGGCGCAATGTCTGTGAACCAGGCTGTGCCATGCAAGTATTGTCGCTTGTCTGTTACTGCAGCCTCTGGGAAATAGAGTACGGGGACTCCATCATTGATTGATTTCACTTGATGGTTCGTCTTCATTAACAATGAGCAGTAGTTAAACGACCCTGACAAAGGAGGAAGTTCGCCTCATCATTGAAGCAAACTGGGGTCAAAATGTCACCTATTGCTATCTGCTTGAGGAAAGCATCTTTGTGCATGTGTCAAATAGTTTGTTATCACCAAGTTTGAAAGAATGATACATGTTTTTTCTCATGTAAGAATAAGAATTCTAAACGTAACCCTACAAAATGAAACCAAGAGAAACAAAAAAAGCCTCCTACTCTTGAGAAGGGTTTTTCTGTCCTTTAGGTCCATGGAGGAAGGAGCATATTGTCCAGTGTGCGGGTTTTTAGGTGAGTCATGGTATCTCAGACTTGCATTGGGCAGTTGTCCGATAAAAACTAATCTTTGATGGGGTCCATGGAAACGGAGTAGTTGGATCTATCTACCTGATGTTTATTCACGGATACATTATCAAATCTGTCTGGCCAACATCAACCAGGCTTGATAAGCTTTGCAGCTGGGAGCATCAACCACAGCCCATAATTGAATAGCTGGCAAAGATCAACAACGAGGGAGGCCACAGTGGAGTTGTAGCTTCAGATGAAAGTGCAAATGACATGATGCAGAACATACTTCTATGTGCGCAGATGCTCAGGTTGTTTCATTCATCCCTGCCTGGTGCTTATGGCTGACGGACACCTGTCCCAACCTGACCTTTGCCAACACCGGAGCGAGGGCACCACGGGGCCTTGCTGTCACCTCTCATCATGCTAAGTGACAGTCAACCACTAGAATCTATTAGTGCATGGGCAGCTCACTCTTGGGGAACAGGCCAAATGAAATACAACGTGCCATACGTGTACATGAGCGCTACTGCCGGTTGGTGGAAAATGTCAAGAGGGCCGTGCAAGGTTCATTGGGAGTTCATGGAGAATGCCTCTACCCTTCTTCGCTCACCTGGTGTCATCTATTTCCAAGAGCAGACAGCAGGGTTCTGCCTGACTGCAGAACGGATTCAAAGTCTATTTATCAGAATCGGGCGTTGAACTGCACGACGGTGACTGCTTGCTTGTTGGCACTCTATTGTTTGGGTTTTATTCCGATACTTGTCATAGTCATAGAGCAGCTGTCCATTTTATGTTTTGTTTCTTTACTTTACACAGACAACAAGATGACCGTAAACTCCATCTGTCAGTGACAGAAATATCTTACATTCTATGTCCTGCTCTCCTTTCAAAACACACAATGGAGCGCTTTCACAGACAATTGAATGATATATATACCGTGGTAATCTTTAGAGGAAAATTCAGCCTCAGGACCAGTCAAACATTTACACTCATTGACATAAGTGGAAATTCTAAATAGTAATGCCGGTACCATGTATAGTGCACTAAATGATTTATATTACATATTTGCCTATGATTAGTTTCATTTTGTCTGATTGTAATTTTTCCATTCTCATCACGATAATTTGTTAGAAAACACTTGGAAACACTTTCAGATCATTTGGATGTGCTACTAAATTGTGAATCAAGTGGCTTTCATTTCAATTTAGGCTCACATTCCCTGTGTGAGACCACTAGTGTGGCAGAATAGGACCCAAGGGTCACATGCAAACTGATAAGCAGCGCTTTTATCGAACGTTTCCACAGAGTGATTTTGTTCTTTTAAGAACCACAGCACATTGAAAGGCTAAGGTGAAGGTGTCGAAACCTTTCATCATGTATGACTGCCAATATTAAAGTACATATTTTCAAGCTGTAGAAAAATTAAAAAAAAAGATTAACAACCAATATAGCGTGAATACTGCCTATACATTGAGCCGTGAACAAAGCATGATAAACTGAGAACCAATCAAACACAAAGAATAAGAAATGTATACGAATGATTATTGAATAAAAAATAAAATTATTCTGTGGATGCGGAAAAAAAGGTGGATGGAGTCACATCTTAGAAGATTACAACAACAAAAATAGCTAACTTGGGAACTAAGCAAGAAAAGCCAAACAATAGAAATGTATTTGAAGCATGGTAAATAAAATTAACCAAATAAGATCATTTGTTACACACACTCAGAAAAACTCAAGAAACAACGCTGTGACAAATGAGGATCGAATGTGAATCAGCACGCTATCATCCATGGTCCCCCCCAAAAAAGATGAAAAGGGGCTTTTCTGTCAGACTGCTCATACTCCACCTGTGGCCACTACCCCCCCACCTGAACCGTGCTGATTTTGGGTCAGGCTGGCGCCCTGGTCCGCTGTCGGAACCCATGGCTGTTAACCCGCATTCGACCAGGGATGCCTATAGCGTCTGCCTACAGCGCGCTAACCTCAGTTTCGGCATCATGGAGAGGAAACGTCCTAATGAACGGAAGGCCTGACAGGTGTTTCCAATGGAAAAACAATTCTAGAACGAACATTTATAAATAAATAAATACCAGATATAGATAAGTGTATGTTAGATTTTTTTTTAAATTTCGTAACTTTTACTATTTTTTCGTATCTTGGAACGAAAAGGTTTCCAATCAAAGCTTTTTGTAACCAGAATATTTCACATGAAGAAGCATTCGAAAGTAGCGGTACAAAGTATTATGTGTTTTACAGCGTGGACATGGCTTCCGGCTGACGGTTTGTGTGAGGTCGGACTCCCTGTCGACTTCACCTTGACCTCGGCAAGCACATGCTTCACCTTCTCGGCACCCATCCAGCTTTTCAGACAAATGTCGGGTCTTCGGGGCTAATAACATCCCACATATCATATCATAAGGGCATAGGGTCATGTGAACCTTGTTGGCTTGATTTATTATTGCGCCACGTTTTGTCTTGATGGATGGCAGATAGCGGCCACAGCACGAGGACATCATTTCTCTTTGGTGGATAAAGATGCATACGATAACAGCAATTGTACATTTTAGTTTCCGTATACGGATGCTTGTGCTATCTTTAATTGCACTGTTTTACGGTCCCGTGCATTCTCGCATGACTAACTAAGATTTTCTGCTGCTCACATTTACTGAGGGCCTGTCAGGACTTTTCTCCTCTTGTCAAGTTCTCACCTTCAATCAGACGCCGGCGACCGTGGCAGGGTGACAAGATGCAGGCAAAGTGTGAACATAATGTGTTGTAAACAATTCTATTGATCGTATTCAAATCTGAATCAGTTGGCCAAATACTTCCACTCATGTCAGAATGATTTAGGATTGAACCGGTACTCCGTCAAGCATCTACTTTTTATTACTGCAGTGACATCCGCTTGGATGAAAAATAGCCATATGGAATGATGATAAAGACACTATAAAAACATAGCTCGACCTTGTTTTACAGTTCAGTTAACAATTGTTGCTTATTTTATTCTGTCTTTATAGCACAAATGCTATAATATATAAACTAATTTTGTCATTATTTTAAGCATAATCGCTTTTGTCTCTGTTGGGTTTATTCTGGGATGTTACTATATGTTCATTAAGCATTTAATAGGTAATGAAGCTATAAATTAATTTGTGCTTTATGTTGGGACCGAGTAAGCACGATGACACTTTCCCCCAAAGCTGCTTTCGAGGCCAGTTAATTGTTTTCAGGACTATTGAATGAACAGGACACCATGTTCCAGGCCGAGACTGTTGATCTGAGTTGGCAATGAAGATCTACAAGGGACTCTTGAATTGCTTTGACTTGGATTCCGGCAGATGGCGATAATCGAATGAACTTCCGAAATTACTCGCATTGTTTAAAAAATACGATCGCTCTGTTTACCTTCTAAAGAAATATTATGCTTATTCGTGCAAACTATTACGCAGTTGTTTTGGTTTCCGATCTAATATGAGCAGTTGTTTTTTGACCTTAATGGTGTTATTCGGTTAGCTTATGCAATTGTTTGAATCAGATTACCTCAAATGTTTTGATTATGCGCTGACTAAATTGACAGAGAAAGATGCCGTTTCTTTAGAATCATCCTGGACGAGGGCGAGTTGGGAGTGATTTTCCTTGCAAGTTGTAGCCAGTGTATGTTAATGATGTCTCCCTGTTTTGATTAGTGTATTAATAAAAAATCCATCAGTCTCCTATAGTTTTGGGGTGGTTTTGTTTGTTTGGTGTGGTTTTATTTGCAGTAAGTAGAATGTAGTTATATGATTCTGTGACACGCACAAAAATATACATGAAAATAAATTGGTGATAAGGTTGATAGGGTTCAAATTGGAGTATGTAGCGAGAGCATAAGAGAGAGTGAAATAAAACTGTTCTACGTTTGGAAGTCTGGAGCTGAAGGGTAGTTTCTATTGCCGCTCAAGGCTCACTCCTCACCAATTATATCTCCACTATTAATACAATGTCTCATTTGCACTGGTGAACTACACTCATTTGAATTCACGTTAATGACGATTGTGGTGTATAATACGTACTGTACAAAAATATCATTTATCTTCTTTGTCGATTAGCCTCACCGGGGTCACGGACGAGCCAACCACTCTTCCATCGTACCGCCAAAATGTTACCACAACACTATTTCTTTTTTAATTTGTTTTTTCTCTCTCTCACCAACATCTCCCTGTCTCTTAAACATTTACAAATAATTCCAACAACTGTCCTTTGTTGAGAATAGAAAGACAGAAATTGATTTGAATCTAGGATATAATGCCCAACATTCCCATCGTTGATTATTCAGAGATTAAATTTACATGCATGGGCCTTGTGAGCAAAGTTATGGCTTTTTTGCCCGAAGCAACATTTGTCTTTCAGGTGCAGACATTGGCATTCTCATGGATTATTTCTCCTGTCGAGCATCAACACTTGAAACATACAGCTGAATAAAAATGCTAATCTTGTTCTTGTTTGATGATGATTAATCATCTTGTCAGATTTAGATGATTACAGAGGAGCTGGGTAGGCAAAGTGAGTGAAAGCTAACCATGCTGAGCCGATTAATCAGCTTTGACGCTTTCCTTGAAATCCATCTTGGAATGTTTTACTGATTCCACTGCAAGGCTGCCACACAACACAAGTGGCTCTCGTGGCAATTTGTAAAGATAAGAATGGATAAAAATAACTGTTTGCCATGCAAAAAAAAAGAAAGACAAAGAAATTGGTTCAAAAATCAAAGTTTAAACAAATGATGCCGTTTGTGTGGAAGGTGTTTGATTCTTAGCAGCATCTTAGCAGCTAATCTATCATTCTCCTTCCAAGATTGCTCTCTTTTCATCTTTTCTGGAACGTAAACGACATAACGGATTACACGTTCTGTGGAAATTATTGTTATTGTGGAGCTATTTCAAAACTATCCAGTATTGAAAGACCAAACTGTTTTCTTTAAACATTAAACCTTATTGCAACAGCTAGTGATGCGCTGGTTTCTAATTAAGTAAGAGTTTAAAAAAAACTAAATACTCACTAATACAGAATATTGATAGGATTTATACTCGGGGCATTATGTTCCCGATTGCAGTCATCTATAAATCCATGAGAATGACAAAAATGTTCACACCTTAGTCCATGATCTGTTCTACAATTGAATTTATCCCAACAAATAATTTTCTATTTGCACCCAAAAAAAATGTCTCAACATTTATTCGTGCATTCCACCACCACTGCATAAATCCAGTATTGGATACATTTGCCAAGAAAGGATGGAAAAATTTATTTGACCTTAATAAAAGGCAGCCTTGAATGTAAGCTTTAAAGATTGGTTTGAAAATGACACATACTGATGTATTCTGACGATAAAAGGCATGGGTCAATGACCATCAATCATACAGGAATTGGTATTTAATGGGATTATTAAGTAGAAAAATTGCAAATGAGATGAAACTATATTATATTATATATAAATATCCAAATATTATTTCAAAATACATCACTTTTCTTGAAATGTGAAGGCCAACTATAATTTTGAAAGTAACAAATTGTTATTCCTGACATTTTAACATCCAACATCATAGTATTTAAAAGTAAAATCTGACAATTCACTGAATTAAATGTAACTGTAACCCAAGGGTGTCAAACTCGGGTTGGTTCGCGGGTCACATTAACGTCAATGCTATTTCATGTGGGCCGGACCATTTTAGATCTAATATCTAGATATTTTTTGATTTTTATAAATTGGATTAAAAAAACTGGATCAAAAGCCCTAAATAGTCTTTTAATCATGTTTTTTTTTATTTCAAATGGAAACAAAATATTTTTTTAAATGGAAAAAGGAAAATATTTGTATATTTATTTTTAGATTTGACAAAATGCTTTTGAACTAAAAACACAAGAAAAAATTGTATTAAAAAAATTGCAATGATTGTTTTTAAAAAGGCAAAAATCTGGAAATATAATGTACATCTATAATCATTTGAATTTGATCCGAAAACAGAAAGTCGGCACTCATGATTTACTTTCTCGCGCCACACAAAATGATGCGGCGGGCCAGATTTGGCCCCCGGGCCGGCACTTTGACACCTGTGCTGTAACCCAAGGCATAATAATTATGCTGGATTTCAGTTCGAATACTGGGGCATACCAAGTAAAGGAGATGATTTCTTCGTGATCGGAATACTCTATGTATTGCAAACGTATCATAATGTGAAGTTTGTAGAACATGTGAATACTATATTAGAACCAATACTGGTTTAAAAAATAAAATTGAAATGAAAAGAATAGAAGGTCTAGTTTAGTTCTGGAGGAAATGTGAGACTCGGCCAGAAAAATGCCAAGTTCAAAGTGGCTATGGTGCAATACTGGCATGCATCTGCACTCAAATGACATCCACGATTAAAAGCAACCTAGCGCAGCACTCCCTTTACACTTGCCTTACCGAGTTTGGATGCTCAGTGCCAAAAAGAGACCACCTGGAAGCTGGACAGCACACCCGCCAAGCCACCTCCCGACTGGCTTGTAGCAGAGAGGTAGCCAACCAAAACCAATACATATGACAGGCTGGCAGCCCAAGGAGAAGTCGGGTGGAAAAGGGCCAAACAAAGGGACAGGCTAAAAATAGAAAAAGCCAAAAGTAGGGGCAACCAATCGAACATTACCCTCGGCCCAAATCCCTCACTTTTGTAATGAAATCTAACATTAAAATACATTGGCCAAAGTCAATCCACACACCGGTTGCGAGTATCACACAATCGGCGTAATGGAATAGTTTCAAGTGGACAATTTTATATACAATTTGTCAAAAAGATAATTCATATAACGGATATGTACATGCACATGTTGATCATTTAGTAATGGGTCCCTTGCATAAGTCTTTACCAAAGTGAAGACTTCGTTTTGTAAAATCCGTAAAATTTCGTAAAATCTCAATTTTAGAGCCTTGTACTCGAGTGGTGTGATGGTGTTTTCAAGTTGTTCAGTTTACAGATGTTTTGGTGATTAGCACTAAATTTCTGGAAGAGTGCAGACAGCAAATCTCCTGTTCCTTTCATCTCTATTGTCTCATTTGTAAGTGGAACACTGTGTCAAACCATGTGGACAGTGAATCTCTCCTTATGACGTCCAAAGCTAAGCCTAATTAGATTTGATAAGGGAGTCAACATAAAATCCATTTCCCTTTGGTCACTACTTTTCGAGCCCAGTGCTTCCAGAAACAATGGTTCTTCTTCTTAAAGGACGGTGTTTCTTTGTAGAATTATCCACTATAACAAAGAGAAATAATATAGTGGTACATGTTTTAAGATAACTACGCAGTACTGAATTCTGTGGTTGATAAGTATCAAGTACAACATTCCATGTTCTGAATTCTTTTGGTTTTGATATAACAGTTACATAAGCATAAAATACCCCTCCATTAAGTCTACACAAGAAAAACAACAATACATCAATGATCGAAATAGTGTTCATCATACTCGATGGTGAGTTACTTAGTTACTAGTGCAAAGCCTATTTCTACCATTACAGCAGTGGCGGGCCGTCAGGGCCTCCAAGGCCTTCTCTGCTGGCCTAAGAAATATCTGAATCATTTATTATATTTTCTCCATCCATACTTATTATTCCAAATGGTCTGTTAGCTTCCTTTCATTGCTTTCCCCCCTGGTTGCACTGCTTCCAGATATGTGTTTTCATATTGGAGCATTTAACCAATCACATTTCAGCCATTATTTGTTGCCAGGATCAGAAATCTGCCTCAAAGCCTTCACAATCAGTTCTGCGGGCTCTGCTGCATTAAACAAGACTGTTGCTTTTAACCAATCAGATTTCGAGTGGGCAACCCCACAATGCTTTTTCGCAGGCATTTCCATTTTGCTGGCTGGGATACGTCATTGCTTTCACCAACTTGGCTAGCTATAGAGAGTATGCGGGCCAAAGCCAGAGTGAGGCAGCCAGAGATCGCAAACTCCACCTACAATGGCCGACAGAGGAAAACAAATGGATTTGGTTGCAGATTTGCTCACAAAGCTATTTTCAGACGGACTTTTCCAGAAAAAAATGGACATTAAGAAAGGGCGGTCAACTCCGAAGCTAGCAAGCCTGTTACAGCCGGGAAAAGGGTGTGTGCGCCACCTCTCAGTGCGCTAACTACGAGACAGCTACCAAACTGTATTTGGAGCAAGCTGCACAAGCAAATATATTGTTGTGTTGATTTAAAGCCATTTTCAAGACGGACTATGTCAGAAACACGACAGGACAGGCTCGACTTTCAGCATTAGCTTCGATGGCTATATTCCTAAATAATATTTCAATTGTATGAGGTTATTATTGATGATTTTTTATGTGTCGCAGCTGTAGCTGCTGTAGAGGTTTTATAGCCATAAAATAGTTTTTGAGGGTTGGATTGATTCCGATAGCAGAAGGCGCTACCCCAAAATGCACGGACCGCCATTGCATTGCAGAAGGCAGTTAGCTTGCTAACTGTGCCTTAAACCATAACCAAGCTGTGCCGGGAGGCTCGACCTAAACAATGAATCAATGTGATTGATTAGCTTGAGTCTCTGTCAAAAGAATAATAAATTGGAATTTTTCACCAAAGGCTCGTAGCACACTTGTCTGTGAGAAATGTAGAACCCAGTAAAGGAAGCAATTTTTTTCCTTTCTTCTATAATAGTACACCCCCAAAATTGTATGATTGTTGTATTGCGATCGCTGCAGCTGGCTCACATAGGCACACAACAGGAGCATCAGGATATTAGCGCTCATTCAAACCACCGTTAGGAAAATTAGCCAGAAATTGAATGAAATTTATGAGGGGGGAAAAACATGCATGATGCAGCCATCTGTAACATGGAAATAATGAAAATAATTTGAAACTGAGAGTAACAATGATGGTAAGTGTGTAATCTAATGCAATTGTAAAGAAATAAGACAGGTGCAGGATCAAAAATGGAATGTCCCAATTACATATTTAATCAATTGTTTCATGAGAATGTGGTTTCTTTGTGCACGTTTTTATGCTAACAACAACAAGAGTGATAGAAAAGAAAGATTTTCAGAAAAAGACTACATACTTTAAAGTAGGAGCAAAAATACTAGTCTCAAATCTCTAGTCTCTATCTGTCAAAACACACCAAATGTCGTCATCACCCCTGAAAAGGTCAGGAAGAACTACAAAAGGTTCTCACGGTCTGACAAATCAAGCTCTACTTTCTTGTCAAAAACTATGGTCTTACTCACGGACAATGCGAATATTTCAATCCAACATTTCTGTAAATAAATACAGCAACTTTGTATTGTTGGATATTTTTTGCAAATAAATAAGCGGCATATGTTTAAATAATATAGGCTACAATACCATTTTTGGAGGGAGCATATCAATAACTTATTCAGGTACATCACCTTGTACACTTCTACACCCGGGATTCATCCTATGGATTTGGAACATCCAGGCGGACATGCAAACCAATTATCCACCGTTTCACCGAGACTCATGGCATCCCTGCATGCTGAAATTGTCTCAGTCTGACAAAATGGTTTTCTTCACACCAATAATAATAATAATCAAAAATACAATCACAGGAAGACGGTGGTGCCAGAGAGGTCACCTTTTCCTGATAAAATTCTAGTGTTAGCGTAAATCAGATTTGATTAGAAGTATTTATTACACTGAAAATGAACACCTTGTTTTGCAGAATGGATAAATGATCCGTCATTTTTTAATGAAAAAAATCATAAAGAATAGTTGAGGAAAAATACACTATGCAGTACGACACTTCATTATGTACATTGTATCTGAAGCCTTGGATCAAAATAGGGATTGTATATCAAGTGGAGATCATTGGAAGAAGGAAAAATGGGGTATGAAGATGACTAACTGTACACTTAAATGAGTCTGAACATTTTAAAATAAATTAAAAGTTATCTAAATGTCATTGAATGCACCGTGACCGGACGTTTCGTCGAAAGACGTTTGGTCCCCGGACGTTTGGTCGACCGGACGTTTGGTACAACAGACGTTTGGTAGAACGGACGTTTGGTCGCCGGGTTCGCTCGCTGTCAAATTATGATAGAGAGTTTACTGTTGATATTTTGATATTAAATATTTAAATATTAAACTCACTCTCTCTCTCATGATTATAATTTGGTTTCAACAGTAACAACCCGGCGACCAAACGTCCGTTCTACCGAACGTCCGGTCGAGCGAACGTCCGGTCGACCAAACGTCCGGTCGACCAAACGTCCGGTCGACCAAACGTCCGGGGACCAAACCTCTTTCGACGAAACGTCCGAGTACCGAATGCACAGGTGGTAGTATCTTTGCCACGGCAACACTGCCAAATAACATGCATTTTCGCTCAGCGCAGCCAGAAACCTTTACTAATCTCCCACTTTTGGGTGCTAAGCAAGGCTGGGGATTAAATCTGGGAATGTTATGTCTTGTGCAAGGGTACGTGTTTTTGCTAGGAAGTTTTTGCTATCTGATGGAAAGGGGGGAAATCCTATACAAGTCTTTCTGGCATTTATTTCCGCTTTGCAAAATGCAAAGACGTGGGAATTCAAGTTTATATGATGACAGATGATAAAAAGATAGGGGAAAAAAGATAAGAAACAATGACAATGATTTAAATATGAATAGAGCAAGCTCAGCCACAAATGAGATGGATATTTGCGGATAAAATGAAAGGAAGAAGGCCGGATATTAAAAGAAAAGCGGTGGGTGGGAATGTCACAAAAACAGACGTTTGATGAAGTGCAGAAAAGCACCATGAATTAAAACCCATTAAGACAGATATGCATCAATAGGACATGGTTTCTCCTCCCCGCTTTCTCAAACCTTGATCAAATCTGCATCCAAGCGCCTAAGCATTATTGAGTGGTACAGAGCAAGGAAACAAATGCAGTTTTGTAGTCTAAAGCCTTTGATTGAGCCAGTCTTCATGTACTTCTGGGTGGTATAGCTTGAAAATGATAGTGACATTTCAAAAGAATTTGCCATGGCGATATGTAAGATGCTATGACCACAAAAGTGATGACTAATATGTATGTGATTGCTGCCATTTCAGAGGAAGAGCATGTTTATCATAACCCCACTAATACAATCGTATCTATCTGTGGCCTAAAATCTACTGATATATAGGCTACAGCAACTGCCAGGTGCTAGCCTGACATTCAACGTGCCTGCATTATGCACGCACTGTGGCCATTACCCTGCAAAAATACTGTCTGGCTGGATGGACAATAAAGGAAAAGTATCCTTCCTGTCACACAAAGTCGGTAATGTTATGAGTCACCCCCCAAGGCCATTGTGGCTGACACCATGAAGAAAAGACAGCATGAAAATAGAGGACATCTTGAGTAGAACAAAGCCACCAAGCAATTCCAAAGCATATCATTTATATCCTGTATTAGTATTTCAACATGCGATACCACAACAATTACAGTAGACAGCTGCCCATTTTGATCATTATTTACTTGAATTCCATTCAAAACTGTATGGTAATGTCCACAAATAGGTTCTTGCTAGAGGATGTTATGCATTATCTTTTTATAAGGATCTCTCATCTCATTTTCTGAACCGCTTCATCCTCATTAGGGTCGCGGGGGGTGCTGGAGCCTATCTCAGCTGACTCCGGGGCAGAGGCCTGAATTGGTGGCCAGCCGGTCGCAGGGCACAAGGAGACGGACAACCATAGCAATTTAGAGTGTCCAATCAGCCTAGCATGCATGTTTTTGGAATGTGCGAGGAAACCAGAGTACCCGGAGGAAACCCACGCTTGCTCGGGGAGAACATGCAAACTCCACACAGGTGGACGTGACCTGGATTTGGATACAGGACCCCAGAGCTGTGAGGCCGACGCGCTAACCACTCGCTACGTGGAAGAGATTTTTGTAAAACATTTAAGAATTGGTAGAAGTAGTTAGTTAGGTTAGTTGGTCGAGAATCTGGGGTGGATATTTTTGAATCAATTTGGTCCAAGTGACGACAGGGACAGTATTTTCGATACAGAAATGATAAAGATACTATTTAACATTTAAGATAGCTAGCTCACTGAACCACTCAATGTCATCTTTTGCCCTTCGCGTTATTATGTGATCATTCATTTATAGGCTGTAACATGTCAGCAGGATTTTTTTTTCACAATACAGTAGTTTATGGGAAATTTCTGTTTACCGTCCCGCCAGAAATGTTTTTATGACAGGCCTATTATGACTTTACACCAGGGTACACTATTGACGAAAGTTTAAATTACATTAAAATTCTCGAATTTGAGTTTGTTCCCAACTCAAGCATCCTTAAATACATACTGTAGACAGAATCCCACATACACCTACTCACAAACCTATCTAATCCCACTCAATGTACCCATGAGGATGTTGACAAGCACGGGGACTTTTCATTTCATTTTCAGTACAGTGCTCAAATCCAGCAAGAGAAATGAAGACAGGTAGAACCCAAACTGCGGGGAGACATGCTGAATATTTTATCATGTTTTTACAGAGCCAACGGAAGGAGTCTGCTCCGTGTTTATATCGGTATCTGCCTGTGTACTTTACTGAAAATACACGTGTTGAGGACGCCTTATTTTCACCAGGCCGAGGTAGAAAGCAGGTCATGTGACAGGGTCGAGGGTTTGACAGAAAAATATCCATGTTTTGAACAAATATTTCTATTGAAATATGAGCAAACTCAGGAGTTCGTGTTTTGACACAAAGGAGTTATGACAGTCGATGCACATAAAAACAAGTCGGGCGAGTCGTATCAGACACTTCCTTCGCCGTTGCACCTTAGCTATTAGGACAAGAAGTTGAGTTGGAAAAGGAGAGCTTAAACCCGCAGATATTCCGTTTTTTTTTGTTTGTTTGTTTTTTTTTCTTGCAAGGCAAAATGGTGTTGCTGGTGTCAAGGTCAGCTTCCTCGCCTCCTCATCCTCCGTGACCCTTTATCAGCACCACTACTCCCCCCCCTTCATTTCCTCCCTTTTGCCTTATCTCTGCCCCCTCACCTCATTCTCACTCCTTTGAGTTCACTTTGGTAACAGGTGAGTTCCCCGGTCTAATTACAGACGGCTTTGCCCGGGCTCAGTGGGGGCGGCTCATTTGCAGGCCCAAAGAGAATCTGCTAGCTTAATAACATCCTCTGCAGGCTGGCTTCATAAACAGACCATAAATCTCATGGCCGCATAAATGTCAACTGACACACTATCAAAGTGTTGTGGTGTCAAAATAGCTCACAGGTTGAATAGATGATGTTTTTCATCTGTGCTCTTAATTCAAAAGTACAAACACTTGTAAACGGTACTCGGACAATTCGTCGAAAGACGTTTGGTCCCCGGACGTTTCGTCGGCCGGACGTTTGGTCGACCGGACGTTTGGTAGAACGGACGTTTGGTCGACGGGTTGTTACTGTTGAAACCAGCACTCAAAATTATAATCATGAGAGAGAGAGAGTGAGTGAGTTTAACATCTAAATATCTAATATCAAAATATCAACAGTAAACTCTGTCATAATTTGACAGTGAGCGAACCCGGCGACCAAACGTCCATTCTACCAAATGTCCATTCGACCAAACGTCCGTTCGACCAAACGTCCGTTCGACCAAACATCCGTTCGACCAAACGTCCGGTCGACCAAACGTCCGGGGACCAAGCGTACGGGGACAAAACATCTTTCGACGAAACGTCCGGTCACGCTTGTAAACAGTGTGTGGTTAAGTATTGAATCATGTTAGTCCCAGTATATTGGACTCGCACGCACAAACACTCACACACGCAACTGTTTTAAAATTTGACCAGTCCAAACTATGGCAGTCTTTACCAAACTACTAAATATGCATTTTGTATCATAACTACGAGAAGAAAAAATCATAGAAAAAAATATGAATTCAATTTTTCCATTTTTCCTAAAATGTAACTTGTTTTAAATGACAAGCACTTAATGTTTACTCACCATTTCAAAAGCACACCTACCTGTGGCTTGAAAGTTGGTGCATGTGTGTTTGCTACACCAAAAAATTCTACCACATCAAGCCCGAAGATTGGCTAAAATGGATCTTTAAATGGCTGACAAAGTTCAATATTTTAGCCTGGCTGTCAATCATCTTTGATAAATGAATGTAGCAATTTGACAAAGCACTTGGAATTTTTCTCATGGGGAGTAATAACTCTTGACAGCCTGACATGCCATGACCAAGCCATCTGATAAGTGTGTGTCCTTCTATATAATGGCAGTTTTGACTGATTGACATGCTAATTGCAATTTACCATTAAACATTTTTTCCCTTCGTGAATAAATAAAATCGGAGGAATGTAGTCTTTGAAGTCACGCTCAAAAACAAGTCACAAGTCTTTTCTTTTTTTGGTCCTAAAGCATTAAGTGTGTGACTACTTGGTCCGAGCCAATTGGAGTCCAGATAGAAATAGTGCTTATCTCTGGTGGAATTATACGCCATAGCATATGTAGTAACTGATTTTCAATTTAGGCCCACAGACATATATGTTAAAAGAGAAGCAATCATCAATGCACAGGACCCCATTTTCATCCCACATGGTCTCATTAGATTTATGCTGTTGAGTAATTTTCGGAAATTCCTCCAATTCTGCACACAAACACTTACACTGACTGCACCTGCATTTCCATAGACCCAAGCAGGGGAGAATCGCTGAATCCTATAGGACTCCTGTTTAGAGACCATGATTAGGCTCATCTTGGCAATACCAAGTCTTTATTTTACTTGATATTTACCAATGTACGTTCATTAATTCTTCTCCCGTACCCTGGTATCTCTGTATTAGTTGCCAGGTAATCGAATTGCCCAACAAAACAAATACCCATTATCACACACAAATACACAATTACAGCGAATGTGGCGTTTTGCCTACTACGCATGTTTTTGGGGTGCGTAAGGACCGGCACTCGGACGTTTCGTCGAAAGACGTTTGGTCCCCGAATGTTTGGTCCCCGGACGTTTGGTCGACTGGACGGGGCGTCGACCGGACGTTTGGTAGAACGGACTCTCTCTCTCTCTCATGATTATAATTTTGAGAGCAAGAGATTATCTGGTTGCTCGCTTTCAACAGTAAACTCTCTGTCTCTCTCTCTCTCTCATAATTTGACAGCGAGCGAACCAGGCGACCAAACGTCCGGTCGACGGCCCGTCCGTTCTACTAAACGTCCGGTCGACCAAACGTCCGAAGACCAAACGTCCGGGGACCAAACGTCCGGGGACCAAACGTCCGGGGACCAAACGTCCGGGGACCAAACGTCCGGGGACCAAACGTCTTTTGACGAAACGTCCGGTCAAGGTAAGGACCCTATGAAAACACATCAAGGCACGAGGGGAGCACAAACGCATGCGATTGAACCCTTGATTCCAGAAGGGTGGACATGCTAGATTGTATGAATTCACATATAAATCATTGGTCATTTGGATCAGCAATTCAAATGAAATATATCCCATAGCAGAAAAACTGTAATTTAGGAAAAGCTTTGGAAGGAAAATCTTGGGAATTATCTGGGGTAGCGAATTCTTTCCATACCACTGTATTCATGTCAAGACAGAACCCGTACTGCACAAAAAATACCCATTTTGTTAAGACAAAGTTCTCAATGTTTCATTTAGTTAAACACTACCTGATTTCAAGGTGTTGCAATTTTTTTTTTTGCTGAAGCAGGCAGCTTCATTTTCACTCATCACAAAGAGAGCCTTGAGCGAGAGGAACAAAGCATCAAAGGCACGAATAAAACAGTAGACAAAAACTTGATGACAAAAGCTCACAACCGGCCCTGATCTCCTTCCTTATGATTTACTTTCCACTTAAGGACCCTTTTTGCTTTGCACAACTCCCCGAGTTTGATTTGACAGGAGGATGACCTTTGCACTTCCATCAGACGCCCACTGTCACAAACAAGTAACGGTTGGATGCTAAAACATCATCACCCGTTCGCACACATCTGTGATCAGGCAAAAGAAATAGCCCTGCTAGCATCTGGGTCATGTGTCATGCTGAGCTTTATCACGGCAAGCACTTTTAGCCTCTTACACACCCGCGGCGGTTCCCTCGGAGCATAGAAAATAGCGGAAAAGTGATGCCAAAACGTTTGCCGCCACAGGAGACAATACCTGATCCCTTGGTGCCGCTTCCCTGGCAACTCGCGGACAGGAAACAGCAAGAAATCATTTAGTTTTACTAACAGACTAAATCCTCTCTACAAGTCTGCTTAATTAATTACTGTACCATGTCACTAGCACACGAACAATAAAATAAGTACCATTATGTTTTCTCGGATTTCTTTAATATACCATTTACTGTTGGCTGTATATTTTTCAGTGGTGTGCCGTCAGGGCCTTCAAGGCCTTCTCTGCTGGCCTCAGAAATATCTGAATCACAGCCTGTTAATTATATTTTGTCCATGAATACTTATTAAATAATTGCAAATTGTCTGTCAGCTTCCTTTCATTGCTTTCCCCCTGGTTGCACTGCTTCCAGATGTGTGTTTTCATATTGAAGCATTTAACCAATCACATTGCAGCCATTATTTGTTACCAGGATCAGAAATCTGCCTCAAGGCCTTCACAATCAGTTCTGCAGGCTCTGCTGCATTAAACAAGTGTTGATAATACTGTTGCTTCAACCAATCTGAATTCGATTTGGTGACACCAAGGCCTTCTCGCAGGCGTAGGGATACGTCATTTCCTTCTCGCAGGCGTAAGGATACGTCATTGCTTTCACCAACTATGATTGGCTAGTGATAGAGTGGACTAGCCAGAGCTACAAAACTGTATCTGGAACAATCTGCACAAGCAAATAATTGTTGTTGATTTAATAGTGGATTTGTCAACCCGCAATGGCTGAAGGAGGAGAAGAAATGGATTTGTTTGCAGATTTACAGTCAAAGCCATTTTCAAGACGGACTTTTCAAGAAAAAAAGCTGGACATCATTAAGAAAGGACGGACACCTCCAAAGCAAGCAAGCCTGTCGCAACCGGGAACGAACATTTTCAGCACTAAATCGAATAAAAACGTATGCCAGAAATACGACAGGACAGGATCGACTTTCAGCATTAGCATCGATGGCCATAGAAAAGAAGGAAGAAAGAAAGGAGGATGGATATTGTCTACAGTTAAAAAGGATTTTTGGTGAGTAAAATATGGCTATATTCCTAAATAATATTTCAATTGTATGAGGTTATTATTGATGATTTTTTATGTGTCACAGCTGTAGCTGCAGTAGAGGTTTTAAAGCCATAAAATAGTTTTTGAGGGTTGGATTGATTCCGATAGCTGAAAGCGCTACTAGAAAATGCACGGACCGCCACTGATATTTTTGTTGCAAAGCAGACAAGAATACAAGAGAAAGTCAAGGTATTGCCTTGTTCAAGGGCCCAAGCATCTCAACATGATGTAGTTGCAATTTTCTTTGCCCGAAGCCAAACGTTTGCACCAGGCCCAAAGCCCAAGTCCTGCCGAATGAGCGATTGCCGTTCAGAGCTACTTTTGCCCTCAATTTATACAAGAGGATGTTTCTTTTCCAATGCTTATTGTTTCATTTGCAGAAGTGGATATGAAAAGTACACTTAAAGACAATGAGAGTGCCCCTTGTTGCCATGAGCAATGGGCAGGATTACAACAGCAAATTATCTTGCTTCACTAATTGGACACTATGGAAATGTATACCATTTGTTTCAAGTGCATTTGTGAGAGCATTATAATTTCAGTATAAAGTCATTTTTGTTGCATTTGGTTTTCCGCAATGATTGGCAAATATAAAATAAGTCTCCATTAATATGTCTCTTTACTAAAGCCTGAAGTAGAAGACGCCCATGTCATCAAAATTTAACATAAGTGCTCCATTTATTGTCATTTAGGGAGTTATACGATAACTAATTGATGGGAGCACATCAATCAATACATATTTGAAGAATAATAGTACAAAAAAATGATTGTTCGATGAGGTTGGTGTTTTATTTCAATTTTAAATTCAAATAAATTAAAGGTGAACCTTTCTCCAAACAATAAATACATAACCAAAATGAAAAGAATTCCCCCCAATTGTTGTTCAGATGATTTATTTGAGACAAACAAGATGATGAGGTTATTATCTCTAAATATGTATTTGTGTTCTTAGCTTTGCCATGAACAAAACAGCTGCCAGGTTTTTAATAAGTCGACTTGTGGCACAACATGAATCGTTTTGTGTCCAGAGCGTCGAGTGGTTAGTCATCGTGGTAATCCTCGCTGAGAGGCACGCAGTCGTGACTGAGCCGGTTACCATGTCTAATCTTGGCCATTGCATATATAATGATAAGAGTAAAGCAGTCCTCGGGGGTGTGGGCGCCACACTTTCTCTTTGCCACTCGGAATTTTACACGGTTGCCAGTTAACTGACTTTTTAGGAGAAACAGTCAGAAATGTGGCGAAAAGTGATATCCGTTTTAATTTCATACATCGACAAACAAAGGCTGTGGCATAATCTCGTTCACTCTTTGCATGCGTTTATGCTAATCTGCAACCTTGAAATATGGGAGACAATAGCTAGCAATGCTTGAATGAAGACAATGCCGGCGGTTTTCGTGAAGAAGCACAGGTGGAAGACCAGCATGACGTAAAGGTTATTCTTGGACTCCTGTAGGCCCTCAGTGAACTCCTCATTTCTGCGGTGTTTTATGTAGCGTGAAGGTTCCAAATGAAACTCCCTGATCGTCTGGGAGAGCTCTATTAATTTGGGACTCAGGCCGCCACCGTGGGGAGGGAGCAGCACAGACGATGCGACAGGGGACAGCATTGCTTCTCATGGCTTATTGACCGAGAAGACGGGCATCTATATTTCTGCGGTTTTAGCTCCAGCGCTCAGATGACATGTCATTGCTATTTCTTTGCCCTTCGTTCATATGTGAAAAGACGTGATGTTATCATCTCATTTACTGGCTTTGTTGAGAGCCGCAGTCGCAAACATCGACGTTAGTTTCCAAGGCAAACAGACCAAGTAGTGCTGCTAAAAAGGCAGACTCCAGGAGCAGATGAGACTTCTGGTGTGGGAGGACCGTGCAGAGCGCAGCGTGAGCACATGAAAAGAAGAAGAAATCAAATGTGGAAGTCAAATGAGAAACAAAAAGAAGCTGGCCTACGTTTCATTAGGAAATTCTGTTTGAAGATAGTCTGACATCAAGAGGCAAATCAGGAGCAGGGAGAATGTTTGGCCATGCAGCAAGTCGCACAGCTCCCACCCACACAACAGCCAAACCTCGCATTTCCCTCTCATCCACGGCTTCTGAAGTAGCACCTCCCATCAAGAAGGATACTGGCCACCAGGCAAGAAATCAGAAATCTCCTCTCAAGATGGCCACTACATTCATTTCCAACTAGAAGAAATCCAGTGAGACAGCTAACAATATGATGTCATCTGGCAGATGATGTTGAGCAGAGACTGGCAGCTAAACCCATCTTGGCACGAGCGGCAACATAAATTTGCCCAAGGCTGCTAATAAAAGAGCATTTTAACAAGTCTCACTTCTGATACAAAGTGGAGTGATTGAAGCATGCTGTGTTAACTATGTATTCACATAATGGTACAGAACAGAAGTGTGCAATGAAATACTGTGATTAAATGTGTCTGGAAACCAAAAATACATTTTTCACGCAAAGCATTTATTTATATTTACATATACATGTATATGTAAATATAAATAAATGCTTGTACATGTATATGTAAATATAAATAAATGCTTGTACATGTATATGTAAATATAAATAAATGCTTGTACATGTATATGTAAATATAAATAAATGCTTGTACATGTATATATAAATAAATGCTTGTACATGTATATATAAATATAAATAAATGCTTGTACATGTATATATAAATACGAATAAATGCTTGTACATGTATATATAAATACGAATAAATGCGTATACATGTATATTTAAATACGAATAAATGCGTGTACATGTATATTTAAATACAAATAAATGCTTGTACATGTATATTTAAATACAAATAAATGCTTGTACATGTATATTTAAATACAAATAAATGCTTGTACATGTATATTTAAATACAAATAAATGCTTGTACATGTATATTTAAATACAAATAAATGCTTGTACATGTATATTTAAATACAAATAAATGCTTGTACATGTATATTTAAATACAAATAAATGCTTGTACATGTACATATAGATATAGATATTTTTTATTTTTTTGCTTCTGCAGCTAATGCTGCACTGACACTCGGCCTATTAAAACCAAAAACCACAATTAAAATGAAAAGCATAGCTGTGCAGTTGTCAATAACACCATTCGCCTTATTACCTTCTCCTCATGATTAAAACATAAATTACCAGGCCATGTCGCCTTGCCTTTCTGTTATCATTGTCAGTATGCTATTATCCACTCATTCAAAACATCTGCCTCTTCACCTCGATGCTAAAGTCCAGTTAATTATTTCAAAGTCAGCCCGTTAACAACATTGCAAGCCAGGCAATATGTGATGTTAAAAAAAAAATCTATGTTCCGATCAATACGTTTGGGGCCCTTGTCATCACACGAACGGTATGTGAAGAAGCAGGGGATTCATCTGTAAGGACCAAAGAAAACTGAAAAGGGATTTGGAAGACCAACAAAGGCCAATAATGAGCCGTCTCAACTTCTCATTAAACGGCAATGTAGGCTTTTCACATTGAGATGTGTTAATATGACTACGGACTGCCTGGAAAATGGCCACATGTTACTCCTAAAACTGGTTAAAAAAAAATCAGTATTTCTTAAGATATTAAGTATAAAATGGTGCGTTTACTCGGCAAAATACCTAAATAAGTGATAGTTACGGACTTGTAATTTGGCATTCTGCTGTTATGTGTATGTTATTATAAACATACACAGATATACACATACTACATGTATACAGATATATACACAGACAAACACACACCTGTTAACATACATATATATATAGATAAATAGCTATATATAGATACGTATATAGATATATATAGAGAGATATAGATATATATAGATATAGATATAGATATAGATATATAGATATAGATATAGATATAGATAGATATATATATATATATATATAGATATATATATATATATATAGATATATATATATATATATAGATATAGATATATATAGATATAGATAGATATATATATAGATAGATATATATATAGATAGATATATATATATATATATATATATATATATATATATATATATATATATATATATATATATATATATATATATATATATATAGAGAGAGAGAGAGAGAGAGAGAGAGAGAGAGAGAGAGAGAGAGAGAGAGATAGATAGATATATAAAACGGTTTCTTGACATTGACATTTCAGGCCATGTGATAGATACATTGCACAAACAGGCTGACGTGCCAACCAATTTTAACTCCCGAAGAAATAACAGACAGACTCCAAAAAAAGAAAAGGGCCGATATTCCATTAATGGTAAAAAAGAGGCAGGTCTTATCACATAAATCTACCTCTTTAACAGAACTCTTTTAGTGTACATAATGAACAATGTCAAATAGGACAATCGTAGGTAGAGTTATTGTGTCATTGGGGACAAGCTCATGGCAGGAGATTGATATAAAAGACAGGAAATTCTGTTTTTAAGACACTGATAGAAAATGTTCTTATGGCACTGGCAAAATCTAGGGGGAAAAAGAACTAGTTTAAATGAACATTTGCAAAACAAAACTCATTCTTCCCCAAACGTTTGAATAAAATGTTAATGTTTCAAGTATTTGAAGTCAACAATTTCAAAGTTATAAGTTCATACCAATGATTCCTACAGATTTTATACATTGTTATATGTACATAATATAATGATCAGTTAGGCGTGATATGTTTTTTTTCCCGTATTCTAAAAGGAGGTTCATTTTTAAGTGCCTTACTACACTGGATAAGGTAAGTACCTTATATGTTAAATATGTTAGCTGTATCCACTATTAAAAAGGGGGAATTTAGCACATTACTTTGTGTTTAGAGTAGCTATCAGGAAATAAGTGAGAAAATGTACCTATCCAATCAAGATTCAGATCTATTTAAGATAATTCCCCCATGAGAATGAATGCGTTGCACAAAAAATCTCAAATTGAGATAAGGCACACGAGTGTACCAAACTTAACCAATGAAAAATATAATTAGATGTTAAATTCAAACCTAATAATGACAACTTTTGTTGGAACTGCTGAAATGTATTCTGAATGTCTTACAAAATATTTGGAAATGCAAGAAACGCAGGATGGCAGTTGATACCTGCTGTGTTTACCCATGAATAAATACATTTTGAGAAGGTGCACAGCTCAAAATACTCTCAGGTGAGGACAGCGTGTGAGTGGCATAGCTTTACAACAGATTGTGTAAAAATAAATAAACAAATATTTGTCAATCGTTTTCAAGTCAAGGCATGAATTATTTACAACCTGTAGAATAATGAAGTTAACGCCTACAATCTAGTAGTAGTCTAGGGTCTAGTTTAGTCATAGTCTAGGGGCGGCCCAGTGGACGAGTGATTAGCGCGTCGGGCTCACATTTCTGGAGTAGAGGGTTCGATCCCACCGATGGGAGTTTGCATGTTCTACCCGGGCTTGCGTGGGTTTTCTCCAGGTACTCTGGTTTCCTCCCACATCCCAAAAACATGCAGGTTATGTTGTTTGAACACTCCAAACTGTCCCTAGGTATGCATATGATTGGTTGTTTGTCTCCTTGTGGCCTGTGATTGGCGGGGCACCAATTCAGGGTGCCCAAAGTCAGCTGGGATAGGCTCCAGCACCCCTCACGATACTTGTCAGGATAAGGGGTTCAGAAAAAACATGACAGGAATCTAGGACCCTTCTTAATTAAAAGTGAAAAATCCATTGCGGATATGACCAATTGTGTCTTTCTGTTTTTATCGAGGAGAGTACAGCAACTTTTCAGTATAGCCACTCTAGACATAAACTACATATTTTCAGCATTCCAGCCTTTAACGTCAACTTGATTTGATTTCATGTGGGCCGGACCATTTTAGATATAATATTTAGATTTTTTTTATAAATGGATTAAAAGAACTGGATTAAAATCCCTGAATATTCAGTTTTTTATAGATCTAAAACAATGTTTATTTTAGCTTTTTTATATATATATTTTTAGATTTTACAAAATGATTTTTGAACTAAAAACACAGAAAAAAATGATTAAAAATTACAATTATTGATTTAAAAGTGGGAAAATCAGGAAATTTAATATACATCTATACTCTTCATTTTAATTTGATCCTAAAACAGAAATTCGGCACTCATGATTTACTTTCCCGGGCCACACAAAATGATCCGGCGGGCCAGATTTGGCCCCCGGGCCGCCACTTTGACACGTGGCCTACATGAATGAAATGAAACTGGTTCTGGTGTCAGGCAGCATCGTGGTCTGGCGCGTCCCATTAACCTGCAAGGAAGCCAAAGTGTTTCCTACTTGGCTCGTGGTGAAGAAGGCTGCCTTCTCCAATTACATCAGTCTGGTCTAATAAGATTTAATCTCAACACGATCCAATTATATTTTATTCATTTTGGCTCAGTGTGACTCTACCGACTTTGAGTTCATTTTTGCCCGATGCACTTTAACGAGATGCAATCAGATTCGCTTGGAATGAATGAATTTTGAATCCGATCTCTTGCCACATCCCATGTACACACTTTTCACACACCCTGCCGGAAGCGAAGAATCCCCGAGGAGAACACTAGTCACGTCCATGATGTCAAGAAGTGTCTTGAATAAGACTAAAGGGGAGGTTGGCAGGAAATGCAACGGTGCCAAATCTTGTTGGAAATGTGCCATATTCTCACCTAGTGGAATGTCAACTCTCATCTATGGTGTGTTTGTTTCCAATGTGACCGGGAAATTAAAAAAACAACATCAACAGTATACTTTTATTCCAGTGCGAGTATTTTCAACATGTTTTCTAATCCCTGATGCTAATCCTTTTAACTTGCATAGTTTTTTTAACCCATTTAAACTGCCTTGGAGCAAGACACGTCTCTTCTAAAGTACTGCATGGTAACTGACCTCAAAAATCCCCATGAACAAAATATTCAGATCTGTTGTGTATTTTCATAAGGAAAACAACATGGCTTAGCGTTAAGAAGTGAAACAAGACATTCAGGCAAAGTTTTAGTCACACTGAAAAGGTGTTAATAATTTAACAGCTCTATGGCTTAGAGGAACAAATGCAGGAAATAAAGAAATAAGGATGTTTTTTGAACTTTATTCCGACCATGACTGTTTGTATTCAGGCAACGTAATGGAACTAGGGGCCAATAGGTAGTGTGCAAAGTAATGCAGAGGACAAAACTTGGGGAAATGAGTGCTAAAGGGCACACACATTCACATCATATCAAAATAAAATGGCAGGATAATAAATAGCATATCCATAACAATGAGATTGCCCTTTGGACAACATCCGAGGCCTGCTGACTCAAGTCATTCTTGAAAATGGGTTCCTTATACATGGCCGCCTCCGGGGTGTGATTCCACTTTCTTGTACACACGGGCTCTTTCTAGACCATCGCTCAAATATTACAATCCTCGCCAAGACCCACACACATCACATCCCAGGAACCCTACAGTGTGCTACCCTGCTGATGTGGATTTCTTGAAAAGGCCTTGCGTGAATATTTATCTCTTCGGAATGGTTGGTTTATTTTAAGGCTTCTGTGGTTCTGCGCCTTTGTGCGCTGAGGCTCAAAACCATTCGTGTGAGCAAGAGCACATAAAGCCGCAGTACATGATGTGAGCAAACCTCAAACACATGCTTAGGCCCCGGCTCAGGGTATGATGAGAGACACTTAGGCGCAGGGGTATAAATCTTTTAAAGCCTCAGCCATGGACGTTTCCCCCTGAGAGATACAGGGGAATATCTTAATTACGCCACTTAACATCACATTGGCGGGTCCCCGGCGAGCCCAAGCGACCATGTAATTCATTGTACGGAGGATCGGTAAAAGCCAAATACATCAACCTTCAAGAATGCAAAGTGCAAAGCGGTTCGCAAACTGGGATTTCACAAGCAAACATTTTCGTAGAGAAGCTAAACGGGATGTGTGCACAGAGTGGAGTAGCATAGACACGCAAATCCTTTCAGCGTCGCACACAAATTCAAGCTGCTGCTACAAAAAGAAAATGAATTGTAATGTGATTTTTTTTTGTTCAAGTGATAGTTTTTTTTTTAAATACTGAACTCAAGTTCACCCTTGTTTTTATTCTAATTTGCATTCAGTTCTGGGTATTGTCTGGCAGCTCATTTGTAGTGGACTGTTGCCATCGTGAATAGATGATGGATGATAGCTGATGAAAATGGTTGCTAAAGTGTGATGAAAGACCAATGCAATAAATGAACAAAGACGATATATATTCCAGAAATATGCCAGCAAGTTTGAGTTGGGGTATGCTGAACTGAGAGAAGTGAGACAACAGGTAAAAAAAATTCTCTTTCTCTCCTTGTTGGCATAATCTCAATATGTTCAGACTTTTCTGGAACGGGGCAAAAAAAAGCAGCTCACAAGCTTGCGATATAATTAACTGGGGGACATGACACAAACAATCAAGGCTATAAAATAAATGGATGTATTTGTGTTATAAACATTCTTACATGTTGTATCTAGTTGGATCCACTACAAAAAAGTGTATCAAAAGTATTGCCTTTAAAACCAGGATACAAATAGGTGACTTGGTCACTCAGTATTGGGAATGTGAAAGAACAAATACTGGACAATAAAGCAAGTTGTTCGAGAAGTGATTGGCTTTTTCCACATTCTGTCTTAGGTGAAAATAACTTGTTTTTAGCTAAATACATTTTAAGTTTTTAAGGGATACACACAGTGCTTGAATCTTGAGTCACATGAAAACCACTCTGCTATCTGCTGATACATCATGCAGTGTGCTGCAGGAAATAGTTCATTTAAAAAAAAGTTGTGTTCCTCTATCTATTCCAGAGATGCATAGTGCCAAGCAGAATTATTAAATGTATAACGAATATTATTAACTCAATGACTGAAATTGCAATCCAGCCTCTCCCCACCAAAATAGGCCGGAAATCTAGACACGCTTCTACTGAATGTCAGATTCTAATTAAGATGTATATCCACCTGTTCATAAAAAAAGATTAAATCACGATTCGGGGTGTCCCCCGCTTCTGGCCCGGAGTCAGCTGGGATAGGCACCGGCACCCCCCGCGACCCTAATGAGGATAACGCGGTTCAGAAAATGAGATGAGATGAGAAGTAAACTTCCTCAAATTTCTGACTGAGTAAATCAATTTGTTTGTGAACTTTATTCTTGTCTAGAGACTGTGACATTTTATTTTATTTTTTTAGCTTGGGTCCTGTGAGATATTTCTGATGTAAGGTTTTGGCTCCAAACAAACAAAAGGTTAGGAAAGATGCATTGTATTGTGCAGGGGTACCTAATGAAAAGTCTTTATATGGCCCGAGCGCAACACTTTTCAGCTCTCTACCGCCACCTGCTGTCGCAAACCAGCAAGCCACTGTAAATAACATCAATCAAGCAAAGTGATATGTTGGCACCTGACTTGAGGGAAATTCAGCTGCTAAAAACCATAAACTCGGTTTAAATAAGCGAAATAGATAAATCTTGACAACGTAGATGAAGTCATCTGTCTCCGATGTTTTTCCTCATAGAGTCAATCTATACGATCGTGACGTCAGTTCATCGATGTGCAAAGACACACACACACACACACACACACACACACACACACACACACACGGTGCGCGTTAAACTTCTCACGGGCACTCCTAACTGCAACCGCAGCATCGTGCACGTGCAATGATTCAATTTGGCTACTGTACACATTGCGAGATCGAGTTGACTTTTGGAAAATTCACGATTCGAAAATAGGACAGCAAAATTCTTCCAATTCCGGCTTGAAGTTGCCTTAGTATATCAAATCCCGAATCAAATCTCTTAAGTGCAAATGACTAAACACTTATCTGCACAGAAGAGGAGTCTTTCTTAAGACAAGAGCTCCCCCCAAATCCCCCCCACCCCCTTTTTTTCAGAGCCCCCCTAGCTCCTGCAAAGACGTGATGCAACTACAAAACAAGGTCCAGCACAACAGTCCAGCCCCTCTACCCCGTCTCCCGGTCTCCAGCACCTCGCTACGGCAAATCCAAGTTGTCCACAAAGTCTGCAGGCTCGCGCCTTGACGTGCACTCGCACCCTCACACACCTAGACGCGCACGCGCGTTTTACCTTGGCTGCCGCACACCAAAACCGCCATGAGATGCACGAGTTGGAGCATCATTGTAGATCTGCTCCTTTGCAGCTACAGAAAGACACCGTGCAGGAAAACCAGGCAGGTACAGGGCTCGACTCCGTTCATCCACTCCGCCTTGGACTCCGCGAGTGACTGTGTTCCACTGGTCTGCCTCTTCTGTCCTCTTCTCTCCTCTTCTCTTCCGCTCCTTCCTCTATGCGCGCTCCCGCTGCCAAGCTCGTTCTCCGAGCACGATGTGCACCCTCCCCACCACCCAGCTGCTGTCTGCCATGTAAGCCCGAGGTGATTCCAGTACCCACACACTGTTCAGAAGTCGAACTACTGGTATTTGTGTTAAAATAAAAACACAACACCAAAAAAGAATACAGGTAAAATTAAGGTACTGCGTTACCTTCTAATATCTAAATTGGTCCATCCGGGTCTCAAAAGGAGCAAAGTAGACTAGTAAAAAAAGGCTGTCAAGACTATGAGGTCAGGTCCTCCATGTGACTGTTGTGCAGGTCGGCCTCACAGCTTTGGGCTCCTGGGTTCGAATCCAGGTTGGTCCATCTATGTGGAGTTTGCATGTTCTCGCCAGGCCTGTGTGGGTTTTCTCTAGGTAGTCCAGTTTCCTCCCACATTCCAAAAACATGCATGGTAGGCTGATTGGACACTAAGTTTTTAGGGTGTCTGCCACGATAGGCTCCAGCACCCCCCGCGGCCCTTATGAGGATAAAGGGGTTCAGAAAATGAATGAATTTCTACGCAGGCAGACGAGTCGCCTCCACAGTTCTGGGGTCGTGGGTTCGATCCCAGGTCGGTTCCCCTGTGAGGAGTTTGCATGCTCTCGCTGGGCTTTCGTGGGTTTTCTCCAGGTACTCCAGTTTCCTCCCACATTCCAAAAACATGCACGGTAGGCTGGTTGAAAATTCTGAATTGCCCCTAGGTACGAGTGTGAGGGTGAATGGTTGTCCGTCTCCTTGAGCCCTGCGATTGGCTGGCCACCAATTTGGGGTGTCACTCGCCTGGTGCCTCTAGTTAGCTGGGATAAGCTCTGGCATGCTCCGCGACCCTAATGAGGATAAAGCCATTCAGAAAGGAATTCTTCTCCCCAAAAAGCCTTCAGTCAATCATTCATTCATTCATCTTCTGTACCATGCATCCACGTAAGAGTGGGGGGTTACTTGAGCCTATCTCTGTTGAGTTTGGGCGAAAGCCACACTACACCCTAGACTGGTCGCCAGTCAGACGTAGGGCACAGAGAGACGGACAAAACATATGCACTCACAATCATACTGCTACCTGTGGGAATCGAGCTCACGCCTGCCCCACACTAAAAGTCAGTCAAGTGAACCTCTACACCAATGGTTCCCAGCGTTTTTCTCACAACGGACCAGTTAGGCTCTTTCTATGTTATCGCAGACCAGCTAATGGGAAGGGCAACAACTTAAGACAAATTGTGTGGGGGTGGGGTCGTGGCACGAACAAAACCCACGACGGCAAGCATAATAGCAATTATTTATTATTATTATAACAACTTTTCTCATTTCAAGTAGGAGGTCGAGATGTAAAGTGTTAATATTTTTTACTCTGACGGACCGGCACTAGGTAGCTTGCGGACCAGTACCGGTACATGGATCGGTGTTTGGGGACCACTGCTCTACACCATCAGGCGGCATCATTCAAACAATCAACTAACCAATCCAGCTCTCAAAACTAGTTGGCTTGGCTCCTGTCCACGTCATTTTTAACGTTGTTTTTCCACCAGGCAACCGAAAAGTTGAGAATAATAAAAGTGGGAATAAAACTCATGACACACCGTCACAGGCAACAATGGGAGGCAAACAAATTAAGCGGTCATGGGCGGCTGGGGTGTGCTGACTAGTGTAACATAAGGAAAGTGCCGGCAGGAACAGCTGGAAATTAAACAAGAGAAATGAGACACGAAGAAGAAACACGTGGAAACAAGACAGCAAGTGACAAGCCTCTGAGTCTTTGAATTTTTCACGGCCAGAGTTTTCACAAAAGTGCACGAGGCAGTTGTGCCTAAGGTTTCCGAAGAAAAAGAACAGTATGGGTATTATGTGATACAATTTGAATGTATCCCTTGACTTGTACTACAAAGCACTTTAATTATATAAACCTTTCCCTTTTAAATGAATTGAAATGCTAATACTTTTATCCACCCTTTGCAAAACACATTGTTGAATAAGGCTTAATGATTCTTAAATGTTGTTAGCCATAAAAAAATTCTTATATGAAAGATATATTTTGGTAATTTTGCTGTTCCCTAAGGTTTTTAAAAAGAGGAATCTTGGTTGTAGACCACTATTTGTGCACGTACATTATTTTCTCTTATTGGAAAATAAAAATAAAAGGTAGAAGTGAAAAAGGGTCATTGATACTGGTCTACATTTTCTGTTTATCTATCCCAAAAGGAATTTATGCAGTTCTTCCACTGTGCATACATTTCAATCATGCTTTCGTGCTGCTACAAAGTCGAAAAAATTGAATTGTTCAAAATGTCCATTGCAAAGACTCAGGAGTACTTCTTTATTGACTGCTTTCTTGCAAAAGAGGGGTTTCCAAATACAAAGTATATAGATTCCGCGTCTCCTTGATATGCAGAACAGCCATTCAATGAGCTGGTCGTCCAATGATTGAATCCAGCTACCTCTTCTCCCCCTTGTTGTATCCTTGGGCAAAATACTTCACCCAACTTGACTGTGTGAAAGTGGTTTGGGAATGAGCTGTTGATCGTAGTCAGCCAATTGGCTTCCTCCATCAGATTGCCCCAGGCCAGCTTTGGCTACGATAGTAGCTTACCACCATCTAGTGTAACGCGAAAAAATAATGTGATGTATAAAGTGTCTTTGACTGTCTATATACAGTCATACCTCTACTTACGAATGCCTCTAGGTAGGAAAGTTTCAGGTTACGATTTTTTTAATATGCAAATTAGTGACTCAAGATACGAAAAAGATCCAAGTTACGAAATTGCCCAAAAAGTAAATGCATTTCCTTAGCCGTTATTTTAGTTCGAATATCTCGTATTAAGCGATTAAAAACTACAAATGCAACGTGGCACATTTTCACACACATACACATAGGGCACATGTAAAAGTCTAAAACGTACTACAAAGTGGACGACTTTCGGCCCTGGTAGAACTGGCTCTTGCCACCATCTGGCGGATAAACATGGGTATTACACCTATAACGCCACAGAGGGAGATATTTCAGCGGCCCAGGGCACATTTTAATATGCTTTATATATTTTAAGACATTAATAAATTATTTCCTTATAATTTTGTTTCCTCACATCTTTCATACAAAATTGGGACAGTTTGACCAATTTTAAAGGATTTAGTTGGTAGTTATGTGAAGACCGTGGAACGAATTAAAGAATTTACATATAAAGTACACCTCTACTTACGAAATTTTCAAGTTATGAAAAAGTCTTGGAAACAATTAACTTTGTAAGTAGAGGTACGACTGTATATGTAAATGCAATGCATTAACCTGATTAAAAGGTCCTGTTTTGGATCCGTTTCCTCAGTTAGATGTAGCAGACAAGAAGAAATGGTTCATATGACTCATCGCATGACTGTCTTGAGATGTGTTTGCGTGGGGGCATTCCTTAAAAAAAGCCCTTGTCTGAAGTAAATGATAACTACAATCAGAATATGCCAGAGAATATGTAACAGGGAGAGAAATCTCACAACTGTTATCTGATAATATGTTTGAAGTGCTCAAATATAACTGAACTTGTAAGCTCCCTCTGTCAAATTGATCCATTTCCATGCCGCAAGTATATTTTGCGAACATCCTAAAAATCTTAACTCTGGCAATACAACAGTATTTTCTAGATCAATTATTCTAATTGCTCATTTATTGCCATTCAACCATTGTGCCTGCAGGATAGAGATGTGTGCTGCCTGTGGTGATAAAATCCCTTTGTGGTTCAATTGGTTAAAAAAAATAATCACATTTCCTGGCTGTTTTGTGCAAAATTTGAGTTGATCTATTAAGGTTAGCTGTGCCACACTTGCTTCGGAAACAGAATTTATGTGTCGCTAAATGTGTAGTGCATTGTGCAAACACCGCAATTCTGGGTTTTAAAACAGGAACTGAATTAAAGAGGAATTAACCATCAACAAATGAAGTGCTTGACCTTGAGGAAAGTGCTATATAAATATAGTTAATCTTTTAAGGACAAGAAGGTTCTCGACAAGTGCGACGGTAACAGTTTTAAATCATTATGAATCATTATGCTATAAAAAACACAGAGGACATTTATCACAGAAGCTTCACTTGAAGATTCCAAGAGAGGTAGTTCAAATTTTGCCATCTTTGTTTACAAAGTATGTTCATGGTTAAAATGTGTCGATTTCACTTTTTAGACGCTAATAAACTGTATTTTAAAATGGTGAAGAGCGTGAAATTGTGATCCATATATATTTGTCCTGACATAAAAAAATGGGAACCTATGCAAAATAATGCAAACATTAAAAGAAAAAAATGACAGAGCGATGTATAAAATAGCTAATGATTATTTGAGTAAATATTTTATTCCTTCATTAATTCTGCGATTGCCTGGCATCAAATTTAGAGTGTACCCCGCCTACTACCCATAGTGAGCTAGGATAGGCTCCAGTAAGCAGAATGTAAAAGTAATGAATGAATCAATATTAAATCTGAAATTATATCATATTTAAACACATTTTAGACAATGAAGAGTAAACCTCAATTGAGTGATTACATTTAATGTTTGATAATGGCTTCATTTCCAATTGGAAATGTAATTGCTACCTAGTTACCCTGCTCTCCAAATATCTGCCGTGGGGAAGATGAGAAAACAGGTTTTCTTTTTATGCGTGCAGCAAGAGAACAATTTTGCGTATCAAGCCGAGTTTTATTTTTAGTTGCCACTTGATTTTAATTGTGAAGTGTTCGTGTGATGAAGACTTAAACAATACATAAAAAATATATATACTGTAAATGCTATTCAGGTTTCTGGAACTAAACAAAGCAGACAGAACACATGTCATATATGCATTGTTTATGTTAAGCTTAACCTCAAGAACATCCCCGGCATGACTCCTTCATATCTACACTTTCGTCCTCCATCAGTACATCAATGTATCTTCTCCAAGTTCGACCTCTAGCCCTCTTCCCTGGAAGTTCCACCCTCAACATTCTCCTGCTGATAAAGTCCCTATCTTCTCTGGACATGCATGGACTTCAAAGTCTGCCCTTTCTGACCTAGTCTCCAAAACACCCGACCTTCACTGTCCCTCTTATTGTCTCATTTCTAATCCTACCCAACCTGGTCAATCCCAAGGGGACCCTCAGTATCTTCATCTCTAACTTCTAGCTCTGCCTCCTGTCTTTACCTCAGAATGACTCTGTGGTAGGAAAAAACTCACTTTGATTTAAAAAAAAAATACTTAAATTAAACATGTCTCAATAGCATGGAGGATGACAGGTTAGCATGATGCCTCACAGTTCCGAGATCAAAGGAAGGTTCATGCTGTAAGATAAGACAGTCTCTTTGCAATTGCTTGTTCATATTGTATCAGTTTTTGTAAGTATAACAGCATCGTAGTCATCCTTATGAATGGCTGACATGTCAGCATAAACACTCAACTGTCTGACTGAATAATCAATCTTAGTCTTGTGATTGGGTTGACATGTCAGCACAAACACTCAACTGTCCGACACTGATCAATTACTTTGTGCCCTGCAAATGACTGAAACGTATCTGTCCAAGGTCTTGCTGACAACTGTCAGTTTTGCCTGTATTTAAGACTCACTCACTGGTCATCCGGTGAGAGTTGCAGGACAACAGACCGTGAGCGGTTCACACTGTTTGAGCTCTCCCCATTCTGCAGTTTGGTAATAAACTAAATCTCCTTTAAATTGGTCTCACTCTTTCTTAACCTAGTTGTTTTTCAGATCTATCACATGCACAGGGAGAACATGCAAAATGCACCGAGGAAGGCCAGAATTTGGGATTGAACACATGATCTCATAACTGTGAGGCTGACATGCTAACCACTCAGACATTGTGCCACCATGTGTACTTTGATGTGAGATGTAGTTTCAGGAGCCAATATTGAACTGAAAGTTATCAGTTCTAGAATTGAAAATTGAAAATGCTCAATTCAATCTCAGCCGTATTCTGAAGCCAAAGCCTTTTTGCCAAGTTTCTTTAGCAATATCCCATTAAATTTAGTTGTTGATGACTACCTCATGGTTGACGGTTTACGGAGTCGTTTCAAAACCCCTCTTCTAACTTTGCTATTTCTAATATGGTTTATCCGAGGCTTTCTACAAGCTGATAATCTACGTACATTGCTTTTTATGTAAATATCCCACAATATAAAGTTTAAAAAAAGAGGGATTAAGGGGGGGTTGTCAAAATTCAGGGTTGCGGCCTAAAGTCAGGTGCACATTATCAAAATATTTTTGGTCTGGAGTCAGATGACATTTTTCCATATTAAAATATCTATGGTATATATATTTATTCACCTGAATTTATATGCATCCGCTGTACAATCAGAATGTGAATGTAAAGTGTTGAATTCCAATATATGGATGATTAAGTTAACAGGTCTGTCTTTGAGAAGGCGGTGACCTTTACAAAGGCAGAAGTGATCGTGAAGGGAGCAGATGATGTGAGTGGTTAGGTGAGATTGTCGACGGTGGGTCTCGCACAAAGTAATCCCCCCCGAGGCTAGCCATGTGAACCTCTTGGTGGTCAGAGACGCTCGTCAGCTCGCTCATTAAAACGCTCTCCTCCTCTACACACCTCCTCCCCTGTATTGCTTCTTCCCTCCGCTTCAAATTGCCTTTCCAGCCTCATGCAGTGCGAGGGCCAGGGGGTCAACAGATTATCTTCTTAATCCCGTTAATCCGTCCTCACATCAGGCAGAGATGATTCTCACTATAATTGTATTCGCTGGCGCCTCAATTAGAGAGAAGCAGAGGTCTGACTGAGTGAGATAGAACGTAATGCCTCACATGAAGGCTACACTCAACTTACTGTACGTTTGTGAATGTACAATATTACGTCAGTACAATTAACAGTAATATATTTTGTGCGTGTGTGCCGAATCCACAGGTGACATGCTGAGGTGAAATAACAACCTGTGTTCTATCTGCTTAATATTCTTTTCATGCCATAGGGCAATATTTTCGGGTGCACCCACATATGATGAAAAGATGACTCCTCGATTCAATGACTCACGCAATCAATTTGTAATTCAATAGTCAAACAGATGTTTACTTCTCATAATGAGCCAATGTTATTTTTGTTCCATCTCTTAACATTCAGCTCACCAAACAAGGTCTATGGTCAGAACCTCTTCTTCCCATAAAATAAACCACTTACCCCTTACACTGAAGATCAGACAATAACTATTCACACAGCCCCTTCGGACAACAACTTCCCTGACCCTGACTTTAAATCCGAATTCAATTCATTTACCACATCATCTTTTCACGCTGAGGGAACTGAAAAACCCAAAACCTGTTGGCACGTCATGAGTATGACGTGATGACAGTGGAGCAGAGGAAAAAAAGAAGCCTACAAGAAGCTCAAGTTATATCACTCAATGTTTGCTGGGCAGCATCCAGCAAACTACCATTTGGCAAAAAAATCAGAGAAAATTGAATAAGGAGGAACAAAACACAATGAGGATGTTGAACAAATTCAATAAATTTTCATCAACCATGAGAATCAGACTCTGCAATTGGCTGGCCACCAGTTAAGGGTGTCCCCGCCTGGTACCTGTAGTAGTTGGCTGGAATTAGCTCCATCACCCCCACAACCTTTGCGAGGATAAGCGGTATGCAAAATGAATGAATAAAAATCAGAATTCATGGCATGCTCAAATGAACAAAATTATAATGATGCTGCACTGTCATGAGGGCAGTTTGATGGGGGTCCGACAGTTAGCTGGGTCAACGGGGATGCCTAACAATTGTGGCTGCATGTGGTGGGCTCTGCCAAAGCAGAAAGGGTTAACGCTAGAGTAGCAGAAAACAAATACAAGATGACGCACAGTGCTATATTATAGTGTTTAAGTGTTCTCTCAGCCAGAGAGGTGGCAGCCCCCCCATCCTTCCCAACAGCTAATATACACGAACAAAGTGACAAGAAAATGAGACACACAGCGGGGAAGCTGATTGGAGGAGAGACCAGGAGGAGGCAGGCAACAGTTGAATTAAATTGGCAAGGACAAGAGACACAGGGAATAGAAATGCGAACACCAAAACAATGTTGTTTGGTTTGAATGAGACTTTTTCACAGAACACTTGGTTTTTAGCACAGAGTGAACAAACCTGGCGGGAACCTGGCCTTACCAGGTAGCAGGAGTATAGATGCTTTTAGAGGGTCTATTGCTGTTAGTAGCCTGAAAGCAAAGCACTGGACCATTTCCTTCTGCTATTTGAACATTGTGAACAAATCTGTCTTTGCATCCTCACAGCGTATACACAGTGAATGGATTGTCAATGGTTTGGTGCACCCAGTCAAGACAATGTGAAAAGGTCCTGTGGCTCAGAATAAAACTACAAAGTAAGTAAAGGGGAAAGGGCAAACCCATGTTTCCTAGATTACGAACAATTTTAGACTTTCCATATTGGGAGACATGAACACAGAAGTGCAAATCACAGATAACAAAAACATGCAGTATTCATTTTCTCTGAGGTCTGAGGATTGTTTTTGACACTCCGGTGGGGTTGGGGGGGGTACATTATTATGTCAGTATAGTACTGCGCTGTAGTGTTGCCATCCTTTGGTGTGCGTGTTTTTTATGCAAGATTTATATGTACATAGCTACACTTGTATGTATTTACACGTTGTTGCCACCAACATTTTTTTGTAGATTGAATATGCAGTGGCACTGCTAATTCGAATATTAGTAAATTTTCAGGTTACGAAACCACTTCTGGAACTATTTAATTAGGTAAGTAGAAGTATTACTGTACAGAAGTGTGTCGTCAATATGTATAATGTAACATCCTTAGTTTTCAAAACTTTTGATAGTTGTTTACATTCATCCAACCAGTTTGCCCTCCACTGTTTATTTACTTGTGCTGTGGACCATGATAGCATTATCATTTGCGGTTGTGCCGCAGCCCCAGGCCTTTATTTATCTAGGGTGCAGAACTAGATTAGTAGACAACTTGATACTCACCACTCAGTGTCAGGTGTAATTTTGTGGCTGCTTTTCTTTTATTCTCTTGCAATTCTAGATTGTAATAGCTATCATTTTGCCACTCGGAGCCCAAAAAAAACCACAAAGAGAGGTAAAGTACAAAGCTAATTCGTAGCTTCAGAGGTAGAAATTGAAGAATCTGTAGCTACCGTTTCAATCTCGTTGACCTTCCAAGTCTCCATGTTCGGCACTCTGAAATAAATCGGCAAGTCTTTTTTTTTGCCCTGCTGATGGCACTCTTATCTTTGTGACTGATAAGACAATCCTTTCCTACACCGCTCTCATCTTGATGTGAAAAAGTACACTTCCGTCATATCACCACATGCAGCCAGAAAGATTCTGAATCTTTATGTCCGAGCGTCTGCCATTATCCCTTATAGAAGAAAAAAAAAACTTGCAAAGTAGAATAATGACCTCCTAAACACACAAGGTCTGTTTCATCTTCAGCTGGGAAGAAGATCCATGATGTACTTTGCTTCATTTTATCGTGCTTGTTCAAGAAGGCAACTGTATTGCACAAGCGAAACGGCACTAAAATGCTTAATTAACAACATGCAGGTTACTCACAAGCTAAATATACTACAAGTCACATTTTTAATTGATTGCTTTGCTTAATTACGATTTGAATGAGCTGCAGTTTGATTGAAATCTGTAACTCTTTAGGTTTAGGTAAGAAATAGAACACATTGACTACATTTCCGCACATTTGGACCCGATTGACACTTTTCTTTGCTTCCTTTTCATATATGTCAACACATCTGAATTTGTGTCATTTAAATTTCTTCTTTCCACTTCTTTTTTTTCCTCTCATAACATAAACCTCTCATATCAGGCTCTTTAACAAAAAAATGGCTGTGTGTTAAGACCTACCGTATGCATGCATGTACATGTATATGTATGTATATATATATATATATATATATATATATATATATATATATATATATATATGTATATGTATATGTATATGTATATGTATATGTATATATATATATACACTATATATATACACTATATATATATATGTATACTATATATGTATATGTATATATATATATATATATATATATATATATATTTCAGCAACACGCTTATTTATTTATATATTTATTCATGTATTTATTTATTAACCCACTTATTACCTATCTATTTATGTCTAAAATGCCTTTCCTATTTCTGTATCCTCACCCCCTTGCTACTGTGACAACGAAATTTCCGAATACAGGATGAATAAAGTTATCCAATCCAATCCAATTCCTTTGTCATAACTGCCTGATCAAATTCTTTCCCTTCCATTTCTTCTTGTCAAAGAAAGACTCTGTTCTTTTACAAGGCTTTGTTATTGATCACTCCATTTTCACCACACCACTGCCTTATTTCTTCAGCTCACTGGATGGTCTCAAGATAACATTTACTCGTAAGCAATTTGGCCCATTCTGTTACTTCTTCAGGGCAGTATATTTTGATCATTACAATACAGTAAAAAACACGCGACAAATACACGCCAGTAGATAAACTTGCCTGCACCACAACAATTTTCCTTATAGTGTTTGGTCTTGTTATTTATACCACTAGATAAGGTAGACTATTACAGAGAATAGATAAAAACGAAAAAATCCTCAAACGTTTGTTTTAAAACGTAGAATAAAGTTCTAACAGTAAAAATAGAGTGGCACTTGCCTTGGTCACAAGAACGTGTTCTCCAGCCGGAGGCGTTTTTTTCTTTGTAAAACCCAATGCAGTGATTTACGACATTCATCAATCTGCCCCTTCAAGTTGCAGAAACTCCTTCCTGACATAAATTCTATTATTGTGGTCAGCCTACTGTGGATTGAGCCTTTGATGCAACAGTCTGTTCTTCCTCATTTCCCTCTCCTAAACAGGTGTAGGAAAAGGACATGGGTGAAGCACGACACCAAGGGACCTGCCCCTGTTTCATGATCTGTCTGACCAGTTATCCATCTCACTTAGGCCAAAGCACAGGGCCATGGATTCCTCAGATTGAAATTTTCCAAGCTCTAACAGCCCCCCAAACCTTCAAGCAACATGCATTTAAACTGTTTATACCGTTTCCTCAGTGGTGTGCCGTCAGGGCCTTCAAGGCCTTCTCTGCTGGCCTAAGAAATATCTGAATCACAGATTGATGTTAATTATATTTTGTCCATGAATACTTCTTAAATAATTCCAAATTGTCTGCCAGCTTCCTTTCATTGCTTTCCCCCTGGTTACACTGCTTCCAGATGTGTGTTTTCATAGTGAAGCATTTAACCAATCACATTTCAGCCATTATTTGTTACCAGGATCAATTCTGCAGGCTCTGCTGCATTAAACAAGTGTCGATAATACTGTTGCTTCAACCAATCAGAATTTGATTTGGTGACACCAAGGCCTTCTCGCAGACGTAGGGATACATCATTTCCTTCTCGCAGGCGTAGGGATACGTCATCGCTTTCACCAACTATGATTGGCTAGTGATAGAGTGGACTAGCCAGAGCTACCAAACTGTATCTGGAACAAGCTACACAAGCAAATAATTGTTGTGTTGATTTAATAGCGGTTTTGTCAACCCGCAATGGCTGAAGGAGGAGAAGAAATTGATTTGTTTGTGTTGCACCCTGCATTTAATCTTAAAACACAGGGAGAAATAATCAGAACAGTTATCCGTTGTTGTTTCTTCAATCCAACTTTACTGTTATGAGGAAGATCTCCCGTGTTTGCCATGCTATGTGCTAAGGCATCAATAATCGAATACCGATACTCTTTAACATGCCACACACTTGCCATGTGGATCAAGGTATCAACAATCGAACACCGATAAACCCATCCAATCCAAACTCGTTGTACAACATGCAATCGTTAATAACTTAAACACTTTAGCACAGGGGTCTCAAACTCAATTTACCTGGGGGCCGCTAGAGGCCGAGTCTGGGTGAGACTGGGCCGCATCAGGATTTCCACAAGAAAAGCGCTGATAAAACATTCCAACGTTATCAAATATCTTTATTTTTTAACAACAAATAATGAATTAAATAAATTAACTTAAAGATGAATAAAAATAAATCAATCAGTAATACAAAAATAAAATAATAATAATGAGCATACAGTAGATATACACTGGCTGGCTAAGTAGAGAAAATGAATTATTTTTATTCCATTTCAAATGTCTGTATTAACAGCTCTTTAACCTATAACTTTCTGAACTTGAATGGAACATTGAACATGAAATATTCTGAACACTGCTTCTCTTGCCTACTCCTTGCTGCTAAAGACCTGGCAGCGCTTCTTCTCACATAGCTGAGTCACTTTTGGCTTGAGGGAGGAAGCAGTGGAGACCCTCAGTAGAGCTTGAAGATGCTCATCAGTAAGTCTGGACCTGTACTTGGACTTATTGAAGTTCAAGGTGGAGAAGAGCTTCTCACACAAGTATGTGCTCCCAAAAAGGCACATGGTCCGCTTGAACATTCGGGAAAGTTCAGGGAAGCTGGGGGTCAACTCTCTCAAAAATTGCCCAAGCTTGTCTGCTTCTCCACTCACCTCCCTGAACTTGGCTTTGAGTGCAGAGTTGCACTGCAGGTCAATGAGCTCCATTTGAAGCTCAGGAGGGGCATCTTGCACATCAAAGGAGAAGGGGTCCGCAAAAATTTGAAATGTGGCTTTGTGTATCTTGAAGTCTGCAAATCTGTGATAAAATTCCTCCTGTAGCTTAAAAATGGCCTCAACATACTTCTAACCACTGATTGGTGTGCCTGCATCCACGAGAGCTTTGCATGCTGGGGAATGGCAAAGGTTTGTCTGAGAGAGCTGGGCTTTCCATAACACAAGTTTAGTGCAGAATGCTGTCATGTTGTCATAGGCAGCACTGACAAGTTGCCCCTGGCCTTGTAGCTTCTTGTTCAGTACATTAAGCTCATGTGTGATATCAACAAGAAAAGCCAAGTCCATGAGCCATTTGGGATCACTTAGCACAGGAACAGCAAACCCGTCTATCTCCATGAAGTCTTTTACTTCTGCTCTCAACTCAAAAAATCTCTTCAACACGTTTCCCCTGCTGAGCCAATGTACCTCAGTGAAGTAGAGCACATCCCCATATTCGGACTCCATTTACTCTAAAAAAGCACGGAACCTTCTGTGCTTTAAGCCCCTGGATCTGATTTGGTTGATGCATTTCACAATGACAGACATCACATTGTCAAACTTCAGGCATCTGCTGCAAAGGGCCTGCTGATGGATAATGCAGTGCAGAGCTATGGCCTCCTCCACACCCTCCTCTTCCAGTTTTTTTTGAACAAGTGCTACCAGTCCATTCTTCCTCCCTGTCATTGATGGGGCTCCATCGGTTGTTATTCCAACAAAGCTCTTCCATGGCAAACCGGCATTCTCAATGGCATCACACAGCTGGTGAAATATTTCCTTAGCGTTGTCTGGCCATGCATTTGGAATTACTGTGAGCAACTCCTCCATTACTTCAAAATTGTCATCAACACCACGGACATATATTGCGAGCTGGGTAGTGTCTGTGATGTCTGTGGTCTCATCAAGAGCCACTGAATATACACTGAAACATTGTGCTTTCTCACACAGTTGATCATAAATGTCACTTGACAGGTGAGAAATGCGCTCTACCACGGTGTTGGCAGAAAGGCTGATGTGGTTGAACAGACTTTTATTTTCTGGACAGACAATATGTGCAGCCTGTAATATGCACTTTTTGATAAATTCACCTTCTGTGAATGGCTTTCCTGCTTTAGCAATCAACTCACAAACGGCGTAGCTAGCTTCGACTGCAGCATCACTGTCTTTGGTAGCCTTCTTGAAGAAATCCTGTTCCCTCAGAAGACATGTTTTAAGACTGGCAACCTGGTTGGCTCTCTCATCTCCCTGGTATTTTTCGTACTCCTCAGCATGTCTCGTAGTATAATGACGTTTCAAATTTTATTCCTTGTGCACCGCAACTTTTTCAGTGCAAATGAGACACGTCGGGGTGCCCCTGTGTTCAACAAAGAAATATTCCACTCCCCACTTTTCTTGAAACTGTCTGTGCTCATCACCGACCTTTCTCTTCACGGCAGGCTTTGAAAGAGACATCTCTGAGGGTCTGTAATATGTTTTTCCACTTGGAATGAGTCTCGGGTTGATCTTTCACTTTCAGTCGCGCGGGTTTGTGGCGCATGCGCACTTCCGCTCTCCGTTTCTCCGTTTCACTCGCGGAGATGGCTACAGACGCTGACACAGGCTGGATCACGGATCATAGCGCCTCATTCAGTTCTATGCTGAGAGCAGCGGAGGAGTGTGCGGGCCGAGCGGAGTGATCGGCCTCATGGCTTCTCCTCCGCCCAGCTGATTGGAGGAATGAATGGTTCATTCAGCTCCGAACACAACAAGTGTCATTCATATCAATCTTGCGGGCCGCAGGAACATTAATCTTTCATATTAAGACGGGGGCCGCAAATTATCGTCCCGAGGGCCGCAGTTGGCCCGCGGGCCGCGAGTTTGAGACCCCTGCTTTAGCATGTCACATTTGCAGATTTACTGTCAAAGCCATTTTCAAGACGGACTTTTCAAGAAAAAAAAAAAGCTGGACATCATTAAGAAAGGACGGACACCTCCAAAGCAAGCAAGTCTGTCGCAACCGGGAACGAACATTTTCAGCACTGAATCGAATAAAAATGTATGCCAGAAATACAACAGGACAGGTTCGACTTTCAGCATTAGCTTCGATGGCGATAGAAAAGAAGGAAGAAAGAAAGGAGGATGGATATTGTGTACAGTTAAAAAGGATTTTCATTTATATTCTCTTTTGTTTTTTTGTGTGCAGGAACTCTTTTAAAATCACATCCTGATTATCCTGTCATAATTTTGACTTTAAACAAGGCTATTTAACAGAGAAAACAATTTAGTTTCTGATGTGTGAAGGACAAAATTAATTAGAGTATATTATGACTTGTCAAACTTCAAGGCTATAGAGAAAAAAAATCTGAACAACACACACACACACAACCACTGGAACTCCCCCCCAATTCAAAATGTTCTTGTTTTTCATGTTAAGAAAGCGCTTAATTCAACACAAAGTCTGCTCTTCTCTTCTGCACTGTCAATAGTATCAATCAGTGAAAAATGTTACTCTTTTAAAAATGATAGTTGAATCTGACTGCGACTCAGGGCATTTATCACATTGAAAAGAGCTCTTCAAATGGGTAGTTTACAGAAGCCACTGGCCGACACATTTTTAACCCTGCTGTAAAACACTTGTTCTGCAAAGAGCTTATGAAAGCGTCAGTGGCGAGAATCAATAAAGCATCTTTATGACAACAGTTTAAGAAAATGTGGCTGCCAAGAGGCGGCAAGCCCTGGTTTGCATTGATGTATGGCAATGCTGGGTCAAAATTAATTTACTGATGTGAAAGTGAAAAATGCCACACCAGTAAAGAGGTAGGGAGTTAGGGGACTATTGAGAAGCAGCTTGCCTGCCTGTCCCCAACCATAAATACTAAAAACATCATTACTGGCTAAGAACAGACACATCAATTATCACCATTAATGCTGATGGAGACCTGTAAAACTGAAAGGGCACAAAGCACAATGAGCTCACAGGGCCGTAAACGCCCGTCGGCATATTGGGTCGGCAAATGGAGCTCCGGTTCAATACTTCCTGAGAATCCAGATTAAGCTAGAGAAGAACTGCACATAGCATAGACTGCAAGTTCCTGGAAACAGGCCTTGTGACACCACCGCAAGCGAAAGAAATTTGATCGTGTATTAGTTGTGGACAGAAAACTAATACATCAAACACACACACACACACACGTACATCCTGACTAACTTTCCCTAGTTTGATGTGACCTGTGACGGACTGGGAATAGCATTTTGGGGCTGAGCTGTTTTTAATCCCGACAAAAACTTTGCGCTTTCCTTTTATGTTTTTATTTCGGGGGGGGGGGACAAAGTAAACGCAAATGACTTGCTTTCATAGGCCGCACAAAATCATGCGGATCTAGGCCCCAGGCCTACATCGTACGCTAGATGAGGATCAATTACCAGCTGTAAAAGCATTAAAAAAATCTTTTCATTACAATTTGCATTCATACTTGATAATGAGCTTTTGCTTGCAAAAATGATGTAACAGAGTGCAAATGGGAAACTAAAACTAGAAAAGGAGAAGAAATTCCACATGTAGCACTTTAGAGCCTGAGGCAAAGTGAGTGGGTTTATACGAACAGGAAAAGACATTAGCAAATTCGTCAGAAACAATTAGTGCATGTCAACATCTGAATGGGAACAAACAATTTAGCGTATTTTCCGCACTATAAAGCAAAACTAATAGCCTTACATTTTCTCAAAAGATGGCAGTGCGCCTTATAATCCGATGCACCTTATATATGGATCAATATTGGTTAATCATTGTATGAAATTCCCTTTAGCACAGCTCCATCTAGTTGATGTATAACACACCTAACCACTACTACTATTACTACAACTTTATATCGTTGATGAATAACACAATCCTCTACAATTACTGCATTTTATAATCCAGTGGGCCTTATATATAAAACTAATTTTAAGGCCATTCATTGAAGTCGCACCTTATAATGAAGATAAAATGTTTATATAATATACCTTTGATGTACACTGTACAGGGAACGTTTTTAAGCAGAGTTATACATATTACTTTGCTCTATATTTGAAGGGGGAACTCCAGTTCATTATTTAGTCCTCAAGCTGCCGCTCAATTCACTCAAAAAGATGATTTATTCATCTAGTGGCCAGCTTGTGGTCCAAGAGGTTGCCAAAGCACAGAGCACTCCACAAGCTTTTTAAAATTAATAATAAAGAATTGGGATTCACAGGCTGCTGTGTTGCAGCCGCTCCTGAGTGCAATGCAGTTGAGTGAATGGCAGCTATGGGAATAGATGGTCCCGAATGATTTGTTTTTTCTCTCAAGCCCGACGTGTCACCAGCCTGCCTTAGTCTTATCTACGGGTGTTTTGCCTTTCGTAGCCACCACCACGAGCGTCATGCGTCATTTGCACCCAAGATCTGATAGGAATCACACAATCTGTATAGGGAGATGTCATTTTCTGATGTGCGTCACTTCATAACATTAAATTCTCATTTCTCATTCCTAAAACCAGATAATCTAACCTCATAAAACCTTTGTTTTTGTTGTTTCCATTTCAAAGCATCAAATCTGGTGCAACAGGTGTTGTAAAAAAAAAAAGCTGACTATTTTTACGACATTGAACTGATGCTTGATTTATTAGGATAGGCCCATGATATTTAATTCAGATGGATATTTTATTATTATTGTATTTAGACCCAAGTATGGTTGTGTTAGAAAAAAAAACACTATCCATTCATTCTCCATACCGTATATTCTCGCAAGAGTCGCGGGTGTGCGGGAGCCTCGTGTGCGGTCGATTGGTCGCCGTCTTTTGGCCGCCGGTCTTTTGGCCGCCGGTCTTTTGGCCGCCGGTCTTTTGGCCGCCGGTCTTTTGGCCGCCGGTCTTTTGGCCGCCGGTCTTTTGGCCGCCGGTCTTTTGGCCGCCGGTCTTTTGGCCGCCGGTCTTTTGGCCGCCGGTCTTTTGGCCGCCCAGACCGCGACAACGGGCGACCAAAAGACCGGCGACCAAAAGACCGGTGACAAAACAAGGTAAAACAACACGGTCTACGCATCAATAAAAGCCAACAATGGCCAACAATGGCCATGAGCAGTTTCGCTGAGCCGACGTGTGAGTGTATAAGAGTTTGTATGTACATGCGTTGTCCCTTTAAGAAGCAACGTCAGTCAGGGTCTTAACAAGTTCTCCAACAAAAAACAATAAAAGTCCGGGAAATTTGGAGCTTTTCTTTAGCCTAATAATTACTAGGGCATTAAGTATGACTAAATAGTAATTCGCAGTTTGTATTTAGGGAATTTGAGCAACGATTTAAATGGTGATTATCACTTACCTTCCGGGCGACCAATCGACCGTGTACCGGGAGCCTATCCCAGCCAACTACGGGCACCAGCCAATCAAAATGGCCAAAGAGACAAACAACCAATCATATGCATACCTAGGGGCAATTTAGAGTGTTCAACCAGCCTACATGCATGTTTTGGGGATTTGGGGAAAAACACCCGGAGAAAACTCATGCAAGCCTGGGGAGAACATGCAAACTCCACACAGGAAGCTCCAAAGATGGGATTGAACCTTCAAATCTCAGAACTGTGAGGCCGACACGTTAGTATATATTATTTCTTTTAAATTTACTCTGTACTATATTTAGCTTGTCCAGCAGCAAGATGGCCAATTTGCTTACGCTTGTGGAAATCAGGAAACGTATTTAACTTTTGAGAAGTTCACGCGTATTTGACTGGTTCCTTTCTACATTACACATCTATGATTCTAATCTTGGCCAAATTATTCAATTAAAGATCAGCCATTCATTAAAAGACTAACACCAAAGAAGGAATGAAATGGGTCACACACATCATTCAGTGTGGGGAAAGGCTTAAGATCTGCCACCTCTAATAGGATACTGAAGTGAATCCATAAACATCTTTCATCATAAAAACATTTCAGTCACACGGTTTTGAAAGCACCCAAAAAAAACAATTTTTCAAAGACTAAAACAAAAAACAAAAGGTGGAAAAAAAGCTTTTATGTGTACACGTGGACGGAGTCAACATCGTTGGTATTTCATTCTATTAAGGAAAGGTCATGGATTGGTTGAAGTCACATGCTAAGTGAAGTCATGTCAACAGGGGAATCAAAAGTGACCTCCATCATGTTTGTGATGTCGTTCAAGAAGGAACAAAAGCGACGTGGATGAGGCAGAACAGATGCAAACTTGTTGACATTTTATATCTGTCTTAAAGACTGAGGAGAATTTTGAATCAATTTAATAAATCTATTACACCTAAATCAGACAATGGTTGGCACCCCATGCAAACAATCTTAGGAGACAGATACTTGGGCCCTTTACCAACTGCTCAGAATTGAGCCGCTCTGTCCAGTCATTAAGTGTTAATTAGCAAATCTTGCACAGAAGCGAGGAAAACGTCTTTTGAAAGACAACCAGACGAGTCCATTATTAATGATTCTTTGCATTGGGAAAACAATGACCTGGGTGAGCGGGAATACTCAGGCATTCTGTGCTCAAAGGAGCGGGATGTAAGATGTTCTCTTCAATTATTCATTAAATAGCCCAATTATTTCAATAGTCATTAAAGAAACATTTTTTAGAAGTAGTTCCAACATATTTCTCGATGGTCAACTGAATTTTCCATTTTAAAAGATGATTTGAACCTAAAAAGTTATTGTTTTTATTCCATGTTTACCACAAATGTCTTATCTTCCACAGCCAGATAATTATGAGATCATTTTTTTGTCTTTTGTTGCTGCCACATTCACAGTCGACACACAATTGACAAATTTGTGTTCCAACAACAACAAAAAATCTCTTTCCAAATCTCAAATGAGTGAGGTAAAATAAGGATATGCATGGGAGATGCTTTTGAACAATGGATAGAATATTGATGACAGACGCCAACAGGTGCATGACTTCTCTTTGAAAGCTAATGTACTTTTGAGGTTGACTACCTATGTATTTTCTCGCATATAAGCCACATTTGTAACACAAAAAAATGATGATTGAATCAAGAGTACGGCTTATATGCGCACAAGAATTACAGCGTTGCCATACTCTTTCACTAGTAGATATTAGCAAAAAAAATTGCAGTAAGAAAACAACTATTACTGGATGAATTACTAACTTCCTTATGATATTGAGCCTGATAATGTGCTTTTGATTCATACAGTATCTCAGAAACACCAGGTGTAATGATTTTTCTTAAGATTTTCCCTTCAAAGTAACATAAATGTACTCCCTATTAAAACCATGAATATGGAGGTGGAAATTGTGAATCAGGGGGCGGCTTATACGCGAGAAATTGTAAAATTTTATGATTAAGGCCATTTTAAGGGTGCGGCTTATATGCAGGGGTGTCTTATATGCGAGAAAATACAGTATATTAATTTTTGTATGGAAAATTGCTGACAGGAAAATAAACTAAGTTGTTATGTTTTTGCTAACATTGTGTAGCATCCGAGTCCATTGACCAGGGCTTTACACATGCAAATGTTTATCCACAATTGAAATGGATGGCGGAACAAAACAATCAATCAGCCTGCATGGGTTTTCTCCAAGTGCTCCAGTTTCCGCCCACAAACATCTGAAAAAAAATGCATGGTAGGCTGGATGAACACTTTAAATGGCCCCTAGATACAAGTTGTTTGTCTCATTGTGCCCTGCGATTGGCTGGAAAACAATTCATTGACACTACCTACTGCCTATCGACTGGTACAGGCTCCAACACCCCCATGAGCCCCCTGAAACGGTGAATGAATGAATGTTGTTGACTATAATGTGAGAGCTTGAATGTTCAGAGCGCTTAGCTACAAACAGAGGCATTTGTCAGGGCCGGTTAATTTAAATGGTGGATTTCATTCTCTAAATTCCATTGAGTCTTCACTAACATTGCTTTCATCAAGAACCCACATTTGGAGTTTAGTCAATTGGGGAAATTATTTGCTGTTTTCGGGATTGGTAGCTCAACAATAATGTAAACACTTCCTTTTAATTGCATGCATTAGGAGGACCGGTTTGCTGGGTGTATTCACGAAAACATTTTATCGTTAGGGTGACTCAGAGGCTGTCAATTTAAATGACTTCTATTAAGCATGAAAGCTGTCGATTTGTCCCTCGGGAAGTGAAAATTTGCATTAACCTCTGGTAAAATAATTAAAATGATACCAGCATTGATTGCATTATCATGAAATGGTATTATGAATGTAAAATCTAATTTACGCATTCAGCATTGCAGCATTTTTTGTCTATATTTGACTGGCACTGGAAGTCATCATCTCATATAATTGTTTTTCAGTTGATTTTTTATTCTCATATAGATACTAGTTTGTTAAAGAGAATACAGATACAGCTCATTTCCAGATGGTCAAATCAAATCTTGTAGTATTACAGATGTGTGGGGTGTTTTTTTCCATTCTTCGAATATGAAATTTCTGTAAATATTTTGTAAAGCAGTTTTGATGGACCAGGGATGACACTTTTTCACTTTATGCAAAATAAAACCAAAAGTCATGAATACAAGTTAATCTGAAAATAAAAAAGAAAAAAAGATGAACTGCCATTTGACTTTTTTTTTTTTAATGACTTTCACAAAATGGTAATAGTTAAAGTATTTGAAATATGTCCATTACATTGTTTTATAAAATCGCTACTTTCATTCATAATGATTTATGTATTATTTTATATTATTTTAGTGTTATTTTTGTCCATTCTTGCATGCACTCAAATATTTTGTGCTGCTTCAGCTTTTTAAATGTTTGTTCTTTTATTTTATGTTCCTATAGATATGCATTATGTCATATACAGTAAATATTTTTTGCCTATTCTAGCCAACTGTGGGCCCTAGGCGGAGGACACCCTGAATTGGTTACCAGCCACTCACAGGGCACAATGACAATGAGACGGAACAACGATTCACATTCACCCCTGGGGACAATTTAGAGTGTTCGTATCGCTTACTCTGGGATGTGGGAGGAAATCTTTTCTCGCAGTCCCCGGAGAAAACCCATTCAGGCATGAAAACGCCACATAGGAAGTTTAGGACCCTACCCGGGTTTGAACCCTCAATCTCAGAACTGTGGGGCGGACATGCAAGCCACTTTCGACTGAGCCGTACCTACAAAACAATGATTTAAAAGGCATATTCACGATGAAGTGTCTAATGATATGATTCCAAAGTTAGTCCCCAACAATATAATGAGAATGTTTTGACACATTGCAAGGTGGTACGAGGCATCGCCATGGGAACCAATTAATGCTCAACCCTAAAAAGCATTAATGGTCTCCAAAATCACACACTAGCCTCCAAAGACCCAAGAGGCAGGAAAAGAGCCCCGAAGACCGTCTTGTAGTACACGGAGCAGGAGCCTTTGGCAGGTGTGTAGTTCACGTTGACATTTCAGATTGAGTTTGGTAAAACCTCTGCGGAGGTCAACTAAATCACATCTGCCGCTCATGAGCAACACTTAGAGTCCAATATAATCATCGTGTTTTGAAGAATTTTGATGGATTGCTCCATGTCTGCTTGAGAAGAAACAGAGGTCAAAGCAATTGGTTAGCTGTAATGATACAGTATTGACTTGCTGTATCTTCCAGTCTTGATTATTTCAAACTGCAGAACCAGTATTAGATTCAATGGCGATAGCTTCACTGTAACAATGCCATTTGTCATAAAAAGGCGAGCTGGGGTGGGTTAACTGATGCAAAGTCAGTTTTAATGTAGCCCTCAAATTATCATCCTGATGTGTTTCTAATTAAAGTGTCTGCATGACCAATAAACATTAGCATTTACATTCTCTGCTAAAATGATCTCTTTTATGACCATGAAATTGCCACAAAGCTGCACTGTTATTGTTGCTAACACACTCTTATTGTCTTGTTGTTTGTCCATCTAATGGGAATTTTCCACCTCTGTACCGGTAGCTGGAAGTCAATCTTAGAGATGTGATAGTAAATGTGAAGCTCGAGAAGGAAAAAAATGAGAATAAAATGTTTCTGATTGCCACCACTGTGATGACATTTTTTGTCTCCTCAAGTGTGACATTGGAGTCTATCCGACCGGCAGCAATGTAATCTTTTTCCTTCACATCATTGTGTTTTTCTGTAACCTTCAACTGGGAAACCCTTTTTTTTATTCCTGACAGTGTAAGAAAAAATGATTTCCTCCCAATCAGATAAAAATATGATAATGGAAGGCAAGAGAATGGTACTTACTTGGAAGCATGCATCAGGCCTGCTCACCTTAGCCCATAAAATAGGTGCTCAAAAATGCTGTGTGGATGAAATGCGGAAAAAAATATACAATAGAATATAAAAATTAAAAGCGGATATGTAATAGATTTTAAACAAGATTGGTCATGTGGACGATGTACTACTTGGGTCAATCATTTTTCCAATATCACCTCTACAAGCTTCCCTTTACTACGTGACAATATCGAGCACCGTTTCCAGGACGGCTTTCTCTCAAACTTTCTTAGGTCTGCCATTAATTTTCAAAAGGTGTGAAAACAACAGATGAAATCTCAAAAAACAATGACTTTGTCATCCATAGGCCAATTTAGAATACAATTGCATTCATCTTTATTATCAGTGCACGCTTTGTGGGTAATATCCTCAGTCATTTACCATTTTAAATGACCCATATCTACAAAACTTTAACTACCTCGCTAATGTCTTGAGATGTTTCAGTATTTCCAGATCATATTCTTTCCTCATGATGTCATTCATATCTTTTGTCAAGTCACTTCTGACCCAAAACAGCAAAAATGATCTTTCTGATATCATGGCTAATTTCTTCAGCCTTTTTCCTTTATTAAAAAAACTGTCCTTAAAATCATAAAATAACAGACTTGAGTATTATCAACAGGCCCAGCCCAACATTGACAAACCCAGTGGCGGGCCGTCAGGGCCTTCAAGGCCTTCTGTGCTGGCCTAAGAAATATCTGAATCATATATTATATTTTGCCCATCAATACTTATTAAATAATTCCAAATTGTCTGTTAGCTTCCTTTCCCCCTAGTTGCACTGCTTCCAGATGTGTGTTTTCATATTGAAGCATTTAACCAATCACATTTCAGCCATTATTTGTTGCCAGGGTCAGAAATCTGCTTCAAAGCCTTCACAATCAGTTCTGCGGGCTCTACCACTTTGAACAAGCGTCGATAAGACTGTTGCTTTAACCAATCAGATTTCAAGTTGGCAACACCACAATGTATTGTCACGGGCGTAGGGATAAGTCATTGCCTTGTCGCAGGCGGAGGGATACGTCATCGCTTTCACCAACTATGAGGCTAGTCATTAGCCAGAGCTACCAAACTGTATTTGGAGCGAGCTGCACAAGCAAATATATTGTTGTGTTGATTTAAAGCCATTTTCAAGACGGATTTTGCCAGAAATACGACAGGACAGGCTCGACTTTCAGCATTAGCTTCGATGGCGATAGAAAAGAAGGAAGGAAGAAAGGAAGATGGATATTGTGTACAGTTAAAAATGATTTTTGGTGAGTAAAATATGGCTATATTCCTAAATAATATTTCAATTGTGGGCTAAGTTCTGATATCTGAAAAGCTCCAGTGTTTGTATTTAAATCACTAAATGCTGCTAGCAAGTGGATTTTACCCCATTTTTGTGCATTGATTTATTGATTATTTTTTATGTGTCGCAGCTGTAGCTGCAGTTGAGGTTTTAAAGCCATAAAATAGTATTTGAGGGTTGGATTGATCCATTGAAGGCGCTCTGAGAAAATACACGGACCGCCACTGCATTTACCATACCACTTATCCTCACAAGGGTCGCAGGGTTGCAGACAATTACAGGCACAAGGCAGGGGGCAACCTGAGTTGGTAGCCAGCCAATCACAGGGCACAATGTGCAAGTAAAAAAAATGATTATATTGTGTTTTTCATCAAGTTTGTTTGATTCCTATTCAATTCAGTCTCATACTCCAAGCACCTTTTGTTTCCTTTGATTTGGAGGATAGTTGTGAATGAGGATAAAGCTGAAGGTTGGTACAGAACATTCCATATAAACGCTTGAGGTTACGCGGGATAACTACAACAGGTGGTTTGAGATTGTGTGCCATCAATCCATTATGGCTTGTGGGCCAAATAGAAACGCTCTCCCTTTTGTCTTCTCCTGCCGGGAGCAAGCTGGTGTTGCAAATGAATGCGGTTGCCAGACACCCATATTTTACCTTCTCATTAGTAGCAAAGGAGGACGAGGTAATTACCACCATGCTGGAACAGCAGCAGGGCGCTGAGCTCCAGGAAAGAAGCTCAAAATGTGATTCAAGATGGGAGTTTTAGTCAGGCTGGATCTCGGGTAACAACGATGCATCTAACATTGAAACATTTAAAAGAAATGTGTGCTTGGTTTAGTTATATAAATAAATAATCTAGCAAAGTAGTTTTGCACGGATACAAGGAAAGCTAACTGGTGCTGAAGGCAAAGCTGGGGGAAAAATACTGGGTAATTGCATCATTATTGTTCATTCTTGGCAACAACAGATGAACGTTGACGGATACGTATTCTACAAACAATTGCAAACTGTTTATCACTCAGATCTTTTCCTGGCTTGAAGTGATACAAACATTCCGCACTTTGACTGAAATCGTAAACCAAATTATAAGAGCTGTGCGCTACATTCTTACGAGAGAAATTTCGAATGTGAGATGAACACAATTGAAGCCAATTTAGTTTCTGTCATAAAGTGATATTGAAAATCGTGTTCAAATGAAAAGCACAAATGTATTCATGTGTATAAGCAGGAAGATTATTGGTTTGAAGTAAATATGACAATAACGCAAGTTCAATTTTGGCATGCACCAATCCCAAGGGACTTTGAGCGTTATAGAGATGGCAAGTCAAATCTGATTGGTCCAGGTCAGACAGGATTGTGTTCATTTTAAATGACTTGGAAAAAGGCCACACAAACATGGATTGTAGGAAAAAAAAATACTTTAGCATTACCATTAAGCTAGGTCTGTCCTTGGATGGAATGGTGATCACTTGAGGGAGAATGTTCATATTACTAATTTAAACGATTGCTCGAGCTCATAGCATTAACAGCTTTGTTAAGCACTACAATAAATGCACATCTCTCCTTTTTTTTCATTCTAGCTCCGATGGGATGAGAAATAAGCCATTAGGAATATTTTCCACCAAGCACATGTCTTCTCATTGCTGCAATAATTCATATCAATTGGATATTTCTACAGCCAAGCAGTTTGATATTGAATTTGCTCATCACACAGAATAGACCGACAGGATATATTGACCACATCTCCCCAACGGAGCCACCTTTTCAATCAGTGTCCACATAATGTTAGCAAAGCGGATGAGTTTCAAGCAAATTACTGACGCGAGATTTAATTAGGAACGGTACACACCCACTGATGAACTTGGTTTTATTACGTGTGTGACAACTAGCATTGTGGAGTCAGCAGAGCAAGTCCTGCGCCACTCCGTATTTGACCTCCTGGCGCACTAGGCGGGAAAAGCAGTGGCTTTACATCAGAGGGAAGCCATTACTCCAGGGGTGTGGGCGAACGTTATGCGTGGCAATGACTTGTGTCATGTCCCATTAATAATGGTAATGATGGCATTAGGGGGGGTACGGCGGGATGTAATTCAAAGATCTGCCGAGCGCGAGTGACAAGGTCATCGCAAATGACAGCATCCAAGCCTGAGAGTCACTTACAAGGAGAAATATGCACTTCTTTGGGATGACTTTAAGTCTCAGAAAGCTCCAGAATTCCAATGTACCATCAGCCGCGATCAAAGAATTGTCACAATAACAAATAAATGAACTTGCAAATCCCCCAGAGGGATTTCATTTACTTTGGATGTTAACCGATTGTATCTCTGAGTTATTATAGATCAATTGTATCCCTTTTCTCCTTCAACTACTAGAGCTGTGTCTCTTAACTGTTGTCACACTGGGACGTGTATATCGTTACTATTGCCACTACGTGGTGACCCACTTTTGTGAAAGTTAAGCATAATATTTCCAGTTGGCAAAAACTTAAGTTTGTTTGGCTAAAGACGAAAAACTAATCAGGTGATCGCAACTTTTGGAGAATTGGTTTAATTTCTCTTGTGGGCCTTTTTGTTGTGTAAAAGGCCATTCAAGTAAATATTGTTTATTTGTAAAGTAAAAATGTGACATTCACTGCAACTATTTTAGAACTAGAGACTTCGTAATTAGTACACAGAGAAGATTTGGTGAACAGATTTAAGTTTAGCTTTTGTTAATTCATTTCTTTGCTGCTTGCCAATATCGTGTAACTTGTATTAAGCAAGGCCATTCAATTTGCCTAAGTAGCAGTACTTTTCTCTGTGGCTCATTCATTTAAATAGTTATTTCTTTTCAAAATTGCTTCCTTAATAAAGTGATACGGATATTTGCGGAGTGGCATAGGTGCACATATCAAAATAACATTAAACTAACTGATGTTTTTTCATCCCCATTCAAGGTTCACTTCATCACTGAATGTTTGGCATTTCAAGTTAAGACATTTTGTCCAGTATTAGAAGGTTTACTTTCTAAATTTACTTGCGATTAAAACCCTTGATTTAACATTTGTTGTGATTTGTTCTCTCCAAATCAAACACCTTTGAAAAGATGAGAGTCCTCCCCTAAATTGTTGGGGAGGGGGAAGAGTTCCAAGCAATTAATCCTAACTACCAGGCACCTTCTGTACCAGTACGTTTAATGTGTGAGGATAATTTACCTGAAAAAGAAGGCGCAATAAATCATCATGAGTAAATGTGAGCATAAAAGCAATGCAGGCCCTGAGATGGTCCCCATCGCCATCAGAAGTAAACAAATAAAATGTCCACACACTTTCAGTTGCTTCCCGTGCGCAAACAGGAAAAACCCACAAACAATGATGACGATAATTCAGCAGGTCGCTGAACCTCTGTACGTCATCGGAATCCATTGTGTTGGGGAGAATTAATCTAAATGTGATCTGCACTCTTTGTGCGGGGATATTTCGCTGTCCGCTGAAGACACATTTTATTTTGAGTTACAGTTCTGCAGCAGAGATGTTTTACAGCGTCGCCGCTACAGGATTGATTTCTTTTACTTGGGAGTAATGGCTTCTCCGTGGGAGAGGCATCTTTCCACTGCAGAACATCTCGGAGCCATTGTTCCCGCTCCCTTGGCTGCGCTACCGCAGCGATCTGTCTAACTTTACTGCAACAACACTTGCTGTGGCTGCAGGAGCTGCTTACATCTGATTGAGTGAGGGTACAGTTGACCTTCAGCCATTTTACTGAGACTGTATTAAAAAAGGACCCAGCTAGAGCTAGGATTTTATAGCAGAGCCTTCCCAAGGTCCTTCTGACCTGATAGTTATTACGAGGATAAATCAAACTTTCATGCCAGCACGCTCATCTATAGAAGGATGAAGTACGAGTGCGTAGTGAAGGATGGTGGAGTGGCCAGTTTGCGCCAGAGCCGTTGCTGGTTTTGGAATTAAAGAGTGTGCGTGTAGGTTTGAATATGCATCCGACTCGTCTGTCATTGTGACGCTACTTCCATGCGCAAATCTCCTAAGACCCAAACTCTTGCAAGGCATGCATTTTTAGTTTCTTTTTGATATTTAGGCTAATTGGGACCTGCTGAGTGTAAAAACAAAGAATTATCTTGGATGTAGTTTTTGAGAAAAATGATGTCCATTTTTTTCCAAGATGGCGCCACTCTGTCCACTCTTATGTTTTTCCTGTTTTACAGCCCTTCTATCTTTTTTAGTGACATTTTCATATTTCTTAATACATTCCTTTTCACTTTACTTTGTACTTTATACTTTAATGTTTTTACAACTTTCCTTGTTCTGTTAGCCTGGCTTCTTTCTGCTACTTCTTTTTTGGAACCATTCAGCCATCCCTACACTGTCATACACATGGGACTAGCTGTTACAATATGCAGCAGAAGGAGCAACACCTCAATGCCGCTGGAAATTCGGAGCTGGACAAAAGTGCCGGGAGAAGAAGCAACGCTTCTGACCAACCATTCCATCATGGGATAAGATGGAAGAGCTGTCGGCGCTTACCAGGCCGGAAACGGAGTCAAGGAGTTCTACTCTGCTACGGTTGTCTTCAGCTCCAGACTACTGAGGAAGTGTGCGGATAAGCTTGGAAGAGTGACTCTGCATATTCTCTACCTCGGTCACAGTCTGCAGAAGTTCCCCATCTTGTGGAAGACTTCCTGTGTGTGGTTCCAATTTTTGTCCAACTTTGCAACGTCTTTTTGAGTCTGTATTCGTTTTTGCTACTGCAACCAACATGGCGCCGTTCAAGTGGCAGCCAGTGGCGGTAGCTCCGTCCACTCTGGCTCGTTTTGTGTTTTTGCTGCGTTTCTGTCTTAATGATTTGATTTGGTGACTCTTAATGATCCCATTTACTTTGATTTACTTTGTACTTTGTGTTTTTGCTTTGTTGTTCTGTCTAATCACCCTCTAGCTACTGTCACAATGAAATTTCCCAAATACGGGATGAATAAAGTTATCCAATCCAATCCAATAAGTGGACGCCAGGCCCTTGTAGTCCAAAATTTAACATTGTAGTTTTGGGACAACCAAAATTGTGATGTCCACACATGTGGACGCCAGGTCCTAGGAGGTTAAAGGCCCCTTGTTTCACAGATGCGGCACATTTTGCATTGTCTACTAAGCTCGGTGCACAAGTGACAGCTCGCTTTCAAGTCGATCGACTCGTCACACGAACACACATGCTCACGAGGGCCAAGTGTGAAGACTGGAGCATGGCAGTATTACGTTCACACTGACCACTGTCTCCCATTTGGAGCCAGTGAACGTCGTCATGCGGCTTTAAGCCTTGGTGAGCAGTGACAGCTTGATGGAGCTTTCTTCTTCGGAATTACTGAGGTCAGATTGTGGCAATGACGCACGCACAGTCATTGACTTTTTAATGCCCAAAGCTTCTTATTTTGGCTCCTCATCAAAGCATATTGTGGCAGCAGTGCCCAAGCTTTACAAATAATTCAAGTACGCGCGTGTATTTAAATCAACGCTGACAGATATATATGCTCAATTTTACGACAAGAAAGTAGTGAGGTTTCTCAGCTTTATTTCACCAGCGTTAAAGCTGGATGGAGAAAACACTGTGGCATTTTGAAGAGAACCGATGTCTTACAAAAACAAGGATCTAAGTCGATTTTAATGAAGATACGTTGGCTTTCTACCCAATTAGAAAACTTGTCTGTATGTCAGAATGCGTAGAAATTTGTACATATTTATTCATCTATTTAAAACCGTTGCATGCAATGGCTATCAAAAGGAGGAGAAATCGACTTGGTCTTCAGCATTCTTACAAAAATATTAATAATTCAAGGCTTACTTAGCCATAAAAACTAGCAAGACAAAACATCTTGTTACATTGCGTTTTGTATAGCATTCATATTTCCCTGAATCCATTTACAAGGTTGATTAACTCAATGACCATGAATGATTTTTACCCTAATCTACAATACATCACGATATAAAATGAAATAGTGGTATAGGACATATTTGATCTATGCATTCCTTTTGATATCTTTATATCCATAATGCGCTCTCCTGTGCTTCCATAAGACATCAGTGGCGGGCCGTCAGAGCCTTCAAGGCCTTCTCTGCTGGCCTAAGAAATATCTGAATCATATATTATATTTTGTCCATCAATACTAGCTTCCTTTCATTGGTTTTCCCCCTGGTTGCCAGATGTGTGTTTTCATATTGAAGCATTTAACCAATCACATTTCAGCCATTATTTGTTGCCAGGGTCAGAAATCAGCCTCAAGGCCTTCACAATCAGTTCTGCGGGCTCTGCTGCATTAAACAAGATAAGACTGTTGCTTTAACCAATCAGATTTCGAGTTGGCAACACCACAATGATTTGTCGCAAGCGTAGGGATACGTCATTGCGTAGTTGCTGGCGTAGGTATAAGTCATCGCTTTCACCAACTTTGATTGGCTGGTGATAGAGTAAGCGGGCCAAAAGCTACCAAACTGTATCTGGAGCAAGCTGCACAAGCAAATATATTGTTGTGTCGATTTAAAGCCATTTTCAAGACGGACTTTTCAAGAGAAAAAAGCTGGACATCATTAAGAAAGGTCGGACAACTCCAAAGCAAGCAATCCTGTCACTACCGGGAATGAACATTTTCAGCATTAAATCGAATAAAAACGTATGCCAGAAATACAACAGGACAGGCTCGACTTTCAACATTAGCTTCGAAGGCAATAGAAAAGAAGGAAAAAAGAAAGGAGGATAGATGTTGTGTATACAGTTAAAAATATTCCTAAATAATATTTTAATTGTATGAGGTTATTTTTGATCATTTTTTGTGTCATTGCTGTAGATGCAGTAGAAGTTTTATAGCCATAAAATAGTTTTTGAGGGTTGGATTGAAGGCGTCGCTAGAAAATGCACGGACCGCCGCTGTAAGACATAGTTGAGTTTCTAAAAACTGATAAAGAATGATCTTAAGTAACTCAAAAAACTGTCAGCGCTAGTTATGAAAATGCACCGATGAGTCATTTTTAGTTTTAGTCCTGTTAATTGAATGGCTGCCATTGATGGCGATAAACATTCATTCCATCTGAAATGGGAGGAAGAGGATGGGCTTCAAACCCCTCTCATTTCAAAGCACTTTGGACGTTTTAGTTAGCGACAGTTTCATTAAAATCCACAATTGAAGGATGAAAAGAGCCGCATAATCGAAGGTCTAGCATCGTCAATGGCACTGAAAGCCTTAAGGTCACTCACCCTCCTCGCTCAAAGACACTTAACAGAATCAGTTGCACAGACAATAATAATATAGATTAATCAAATCTGTTCTCTCAATGCTGCTTTTTGTCACTAGTGCTCTGCAGACCCTCAGTGATTTATACTGTAAATCAGAGCAAAGGGGCAGCAAACAGTATTGAAACATGAAATCAGCCCTTCACAGTTTATCAAGTCTTAATTGAATAACAAATAATGGATGATGATTTTTAGGAAAAACATCATATTCTTGATTTGAATAAAGAACTACTACAATTGATAGTGCATATTCCATTCAACAGTCAACGAGAGAAAAAGGCTAAGATGGCTAATAGTGACTTTTGCGAACAGAGAATAATACGGCCAAAACAGTGCAAGCCTTCATCCACTCTGTTTATTTGTCGTAAATTTACAGCAGCATTCTGCTGCATCTCCCCATAGAGCATATTGGACCATTATGCGGTCTCCCATGGCAGTGTTCCATGAGGTTTTTTTTTCTTGTGTGTGTGTGTTTAATCATAAATCCATTTCTACTGCTACTGGGCCAGACCCTCTGCCCGATGGGACGCTATGTTGCTTTAAAAACCAATAACAGAAAGCCTCTGGCAGGTTTCCACAGCATTTATCATTGTTGCTAAATGTAAGTAGTATGATGGGAGATGCCTACAAATTAAATGGCAGGTTATGAGCTTGAGAGAGCAACAAAGGTTGTGGACTGTGTCATCATCATGACAATCTACTGAGTAAAGCAATTTGTTATCCTATTTGAATAGACCCAATAACAGTGGTGTATTTAGATTGCTGGAATGGATATTTAATCAAGAATGACAATTTTACTGTACATTACAGGAGACCGCATCAACGATTCTACGTTGAGACAAGGGATGAGCAAATGAAAATATAATTAATGTTCATTTAAGGGCAAGATAACTTTGTAGAAATCCTCCATAAAATGCAGTAAATCTCATCTTGCTTCCCAGTGCAATTATGGAAAGGCAATATTTCATAACCATTGCCCAACAACATTATATGGCAATATTTAACAATGAACAAGGATGTCACAAATCAGAGGGAAATACGCCTGATCAGGCTTGCTCTAAACTTCTATTCATTTTATTATTATTAAAAACGATATTCATAATAATTTGCTAATTAAGATGACATGAAAATTGAAACTTGATCAAATTATTATTTTTTTAAGCTAAATTGACTCAGGAACATTCACAGGCAACCAGCACAAAATTACAATAATAAACTGTTAGAGATGAAAAGTGAAAAAAAAAAAAAAAATTGTTCCACTCTTTTATGTTAAGGTCAATGTAAAAACCTTTTCGCAGTAGAGGTAGCAGTGCAAAATTTCAAATTCCATTCTTTGTGTATGTAGGAGTCTGCGTTCCCAGCGGCATTGAAGGGTTCCTGGCCATAATGGACGGTGCGGCAAAGGGCCAGGTCCCAAAAGAGAATCTTGCACTATTTCAGAGCAGCAAACTGAGTGTGTCCATCAGCAAAGGTGCTGGCATAGTGATATCTTGCTGTTTTGGCAGAAAGATTCACACACCCATGGCAGAGGAAGCCTTGATACACACACTTTCTTGAAGTTTTCCAAGCTTTTGGACCCTCTAAGAGTAGCTGTCACAGCTCTCCCTTCTACAAAAAATGACATCTTGATGCGCTTTCGTGTACGGCTGAAATACACAAACGACATTGAACTATTCATCTTCTTGTCAAAACTTGGAAAACCCTTTTTGCGGCCGTTCTAACCTGCCCTTTAGCCTAAAAATGAGAAAAGTTGGGGCTTTCTTGTGCAACAATGGGGGGAAAAACGCATTCACGCTTGGGATTGTTGTTAATCGGCTTGGAGGCTCTTGACTTCGAGACCACGGCTACGCTACTGTTACGGTGGCTCCTTTCTTTTGCGAGGGTTTTGCGCTTCGCCGCGGGAGCCTTTCACATTGGACTGCTGAAAAAATAAAAAGTCCCTTAACTTCCATATGAAGCATTGCACTGCTTCCAAGTGTCTAAGACGTCCAAGTACTCACAACAAAGAAGACACTGGCTGGGCTACGCAAGACAGAAGGTCAAATTGAGTCCTGCCAAGGCAACATTCCGATAATATTGTAGGCAATTATATAATTAGAACACTTTGTTTATATTGAATAACATACTATCATGTCAGCCATTCTCCACAACCTTGTGCGGTCGATTGGTCGCCGGTCTTTTGGTCGCCCCGACCGCGATAACGGCCGACCAAAAGACCGGCGACAAAACAAGGTAAAACAACACGGTCTACGCATCAATAAAAGCCAACAATGGCCATGAGCAGTTTCACTGAGCCGACGTTTGAGTGTATAAGAGTTTGTATGTACATGCGTTGTCCCTTTAAGAAGCTACGTCAGTCAGGGTCTTAACAAGTTCTCCAACAAAAAACAATAAAAGTCCGGGAAATTTGGAGCTTTTCTTTAGCCTAATAATTAATAGGGCATTAAGTATGACTAAATAGTAATTCGCTGTTTGTATTTAGGGAATTTGAGCAACGATTTAAATGGTAATTATCACTTACCTTCCGGGCAACCAAAAGACCGGCGACCAATCGACCGTGTACCTCCACAACGGGGTTCAAATATTCAAACCTAAACGTAATCACTCTCGAATTTATCAAGGCGGACAAGAAACCCAACTCTACCATAAAGTATGCAACAATTTATCCAATCTGGTTGTCAAAATTCTATTTTTCGTTGTGAGGAAGTAGCATTCTCACTTTAATGAATAAGAGATCAAATCTGTGATTGCCTCTGTACTGCTGATGATATCTTTCTATCTTTGCTGCACTTCTATAGTGCACAATGATCCAAAATATTGAATGTGAAATGTCACCAAGATGAACGACTCTATTTCCAGTTAACTGAGGACATTTCCTGCTCGTGATGGATGTGTTTATAGTGTGGTAAATGACCTTGACAACAGATGGTGATTACACTTAAACTTCTTTTGTGCCTCTTCGGGGCCTCTGTTCAACCACAGCGAAGCAATTAATACACAAACTGGATGCTAGCAACACGTAAACAAGCAAAATCTGGGTAGCTTTAGGCATGAATGCCATTTAATGCACCTCCAGATGCCTTGAATTAGCCAGATTAGACATTTACAGGGAGGTCTTGTTTAACTTAGGGCCTTAAGTTTTGTAATAGATGTCCTAGCAGAATACAAGTATTTGTTCAAGCACCATATAAAGGGGATTTGTAGCCATTTTAAAATGACCAATGATATTTAAGGATTGGAATGAAGCCTAATTATTTTTGATTTATCGCTAAACCCATGGTGATCATGCATACTGATTAAAAAAAAAACAGGTGGGTGATCATATAACATGTTATTTAGGAAGAATTTACAAACTTCTTTAATCATAATCACGTTTTTATCCCATATGTCTTCATCTCCTAATATTTTTCTTCAGAGGAATGCTTTCAAACCAAAAAGCTGCCATGCTCAAGAACCGTCATGTGTATTGGAAATATGAAATGCTCATTAAAAATAGGTTTATGTCGAAATTTCAGTGGGAAGAAAAGCGCATGTTGTTGCGCAGTTACCTAGTAATATAAAATTTACCGTCTTGTTCCATCTTTCCTGCCAGGTGCTTTTCCTCCTTTGGAAGTGTGAGCCAAGTTGGATGTTTTCAAATAAAAGCCTTTGGTTTAATGAATGTGGATATGTTCTGGGACAGTTTCCTCTACTGAGTGGGAAAAGAGTGAAAGGGGCATGGAAACAACATTAAATGTGCCGTTTGTCACTCTCAGCAAATTGGAGCTTAGATCTACTGTAATGCTCTGCCAATTCACCGATAACACTGTAATTAGTTTCTGCTCTGCCACAAGTTCACAAGCAAACTCTTTCAAAGGGGAATGCACAGGGTTGATTGGATAAAACACATCACACAACTCGGTCGATTAAGAGACAGTGTCGTTATGTAGAACAAGGTGTTCCAGGTGTGCTTGCCAGGCACCGCAAACACAGAAAAACATCAAGACTCGCTCTTTTTGGGTGCTGTTGCTAGGCAACCTATGAAATGGATGTAAAATTTTGAGCAAGAATCCATAATGTACCCACAGCCATCCCTGCATAATCCCCAGTAAAACGCCTTTCCAAACGTGATAGTACTCAAATAACTTGAGCTCTGTGAAAACAATATTACTAAATGTGAAAGATATACGAGGCGCATTAGTAGAAGTGACTGGATTGTAATTTGCAGCTCTTCAAATGAGAAATAAAGACATCTAACAAGGCTACAATATAAAAAATGTCATTTTTATTCATCAACTCATTATGGATACCACTGCAGAGGTACTAAAGCGTATCCCAGCTTACTAGGGACAGGAAGCAGTGTGTACCCTGAACTGGTTGCCAGTCAATCATAGAAAATGGAAGCAATTAATTCCTTTTCATTTCAGACACTGTCTACAATTTTAGCTAATAGTTTTCATACGGGTAAAATCACTTTCCACCTCCCAAAAGAAGAAAAAGAAAAGACCTCATGTCATGATTTTTGTAAGAATGGCATCATTAACCATAATTTTCAAGTCACCATTTGCCTTTTGACGCCAAATCCTTACTTCTCGTGATTTGTTGAGGTGTTGAGGGCCTTCATCTGCCTGCAGTCACTCAGACAAGCGGCGAGGGTTAGTTCTGGGATAAATTTGAAGGTGGGTCCATCGGTCATTATGATGGTGGGGTGCTGGGTATAGCATTCCTGTCACTCTGTGGTCATGTATGTGGCTGGTTAGGTTAGGCCCTTTGGGCATCTAGTCTCATGCATCCTATTACATGATTGCTGTCAGGGTTATGGAGATCATAACATGGCTTTCTTCATTTGGTTTTACTCCTAGGGCCTTTCATATTGGCTACTTGTCACATTTATGTTATAGCATTGCCTTCCTAGTTCACATGCACACACTGAAAATGAAATTCTAATCCCAGGCGGGTCCTCACTGTGTGGAGTTTGCATGTTCTCCCCAGGCTTGCATGGGTTTGCTCCAGGTACTCTGGTTTGCTTCCTCATCCCAAAAACATGCAGGGTAAGTTGGTTGAACACTCTAAATTGCCCCTAGCTGTGTGTGTGAGTGTGAATGGTTGTCCATCTCGTTGTCCCCTGCGATTGGCTGGCAACCGATTCTGGGTGTGCCATGCCAGGTGTCCGTAGTTAGCTAGGATAGGCTCCAGCACCCTCCACAAGCCTTGTGTCGATAAGCGGTTGAAAAAAATGAATGAATGAATGTTCTGGAAATGAGAATAATGGGCCAACAATGTCTAAAGAGAACAACTTAAGATACTTTCTAAGGTGAAAAGACAAGAAAGGGAGTTACCACCGCCTGACAAACCGAACCACCAATAACTCTTAGTTTGAAATCCTACACTCAGGAAACGCTTGGTGAACGATTCTCAGACAGTGTAAAGGCCTCAGTAATTAGGAATAAATCATGAAAATCGGAAGAAATAGCAAAACTCATTAGATTTGATATTGCAATTGGGGGTCGGCAATTAATTTTAGAGGAATGTCTCTCAATCATTCTGTCTTCTTCCTTTAGTCTCTACTCACCATTTTCGCTGGTGCAATCATGCCACTGGGTGCTGTTCCAAGAGAAATGCTGCCAAGCCAATTTTTGCTGGGAATGATCTTAAAAACTACCCTCACTGGTCAGGGTGGCTTTGGAGTGGCTAATTCATTTGAAAAAAATAATTTCTGACACAACAACATTCAATGTGCATTTTAACAAAGTCATCGTCATGCACCCATCTGGACAAAAAGCACCACAAAATTACCTTTAGCAGTCATAAATGATCCAATTACCTAATTTACTTTATATATAGAGGATGATTACTTTTCTTGATCCCTCTGTTCAATTTGTTTCTCAAAACTAATCAAAATCTCCCAACATTGCAGTTATTTGTTTATAATAAGAAAATCCAAAATGAACAAACAAGATTAAAGTAATCCACTGTTGTGTAATTTAATTGTTGTTATTTTATTAACTGCAACTTGGTCAAAATTCTTGTCTGGTACGGTCTAATTACTGGGCAAGACTCCAAAAGTTTTCAGTCAGGTACAGAGCAACAAAAAGTTTAGTGAGGCTGTTACTAATATTGGCATAATTATACAAAAGCGGAAGGTACACCCAAAATTGCTGCCAGTCTAAAACTTCATTAAAAATATACTTTTAGGGTAATAAAGGAGTACCTGCGGGGGGAAAAAACCTAAAGTGGCCAAAGAAAAGTACAAATTTCAATAGAAAATGTGTAGGGGGTCGTAGCTTTGAGTGGCAGCTACAAAAATGGTTAAGAGAGGTTTTCAATAAAGAGGTGTATGGGGGGGTCTTGATAACAAAAATCACTCCAAATCGAACAGTAATTTTCCTCACAGCAATGGCACTTAAGTTTCTAAAGTTTCTTGTCCTTGTCCTGAAATCAAGACTTTTTGCAAAGTGTATCACAAAGTCCAAAAACACAAAACCTTGGATAATTGGAAAACGCAAATCCTTCCATCACAGTATGGTGAAGACCAGTGGCGGTCAGTACATTTCCTAGTGACGCCTTCAGCAAAAACTATTTTATGGTTCTAAAACCTCTACTGCAGCTACAGCTGCGACAAAAAAAAAAAAATCAATAATAATCTCATACAATTGAAATATTATTTAACCATATTTTACTCACCAAAAATCATTTTTAACTGTACACAAAATCCATTCTCTGTTCTTTCTTCCTTCTTTTCTATCGCCATCGAAGCTAATGCTGAAAGTCTTGCCTGTCCTGTCGTATTTCTGGCATAGTCCGTCTTGAAAATGGCTTTAAATCAACACAACAAAATATTTGCTTGTGCAGCTCGCTCCAGATACAGTTTGGTAGCTCTGGCTAGTCCACTCTATCACTAGCCAATCATAGTTGGTGAAAGCGATGACCTGTCCCTACGCCTGCGAGAAGCCAATGACGTATCCCTACGCCTGCGAGAAGGCATTGTGGTGTTGCCAACTCAAAATCTGATTGGTTAAAGCAACAGTCTTCTCGACGCTTGTTTAATGCAGCAGAGCCTGCAGAACTGATTGTGAAGGCCTTGAGGCAGATTTCTGACCCTGGCAACAAATAATGGCTTAAATGTGATTGGTTAAATGCTTCAATATGAAAACACACATCTGGAAGCAGTGCAACCAGGGGGAAAAGCAATGAAAGGAAGCTAACAGACAATTTGGAATTATTTAATAAGCATTCATTGACAAAATATAATATATGATTCAGATATTTCTTAGGGCAGCAGAGAAGGCCTTGAAGGCCCTGACGGCACACCACTGGTGAAGACTCATCTTTATCAAGGCAAACATTATATCGGTATGATTTTAGAAGCATAGAAAACAAGTTCGAACGTGAAAACAAGTCTCTCCTAAAGCCACCAGACTGTCTCGTATTACCGACAATATATAGCATTCCCTTGAGTCTTTTTCCCTGCAGCAGCGGAGGCTCTGGCCAAAGGTCAAGCAAGGGAAAACATTTATAATTAATGACCGCGAGCAAGCAAGAATGTGTGTAGATTGGTGAAAACAACTTGTTGAGCAAAGAGGCTGTGAAACCCCAGGACTTGAACTGTGAACAAATAAGACGCCGTGAATCAAAATGACAGTGCTAGCTAGCCGTGTGTCATTTCGCTTGTGGGCTGTAATGTTGAATTGAGGACTGAATGTATCACACAATCTTTTTTTGAGGTGTCCTCCAGAGATTTTGTTTGCATGTAAAAGGTCGGAACCTCAAAACAAACATTTTCATAAAGGTATGTCCATCGGAATATTACGGATGCATGAGAATGTGCCGATGGTTGAAAACAAAAACAAGCAAGCAAGTCTCAAGGAGAGGCGCATGAGTGAATGCCGGGATGATGACGGAGAGGAGATTAAGGGGCAAATACACGGCAAAATGATGTGAAATATGATCACACACTTTTCAAAAGGAGCCAAAATCAATGAGGAGTTCATTTGTCAGGAGAATGGGCTGTCAATCAATAGCAATGTTGACTGTTCATTGGACTGGAGCCTGAAAAATGCAAATGTAAAAATGACCATATTATAAATGTTGATAATTATATTGGTAATTTTCAATTGGCTTGCAGAGAATTTGCACAATAAAATCCTGCTGAATAATGATCTAAGGGTCATTTGAGAAGGCTGATGGCATACTTCCTCTCCATTTTAGTAAGTGCCTGACAATAGTTAGCTTATATTTCTCCAATATACGAGTACAATAATATGATACTCATAGCTGTATCTCTCGCAACATACTCTATGTCGTAATGGTAGATAATGAAAATAGTGAGTCCTATTTGCAATTTCCCCTCGAAATGTTGTCTTTCAATGTCTAAAAATTCTGAATTTGAAGACAAAAGCTACCATTAGGAGAGAAAACTCACTTTTATCTTAAAAGAAAAATCCATTTTACATTTACTTTATGGGGAAGCTCCCAGTGGGGTGGAAATTCAACATCGTTTAGGACGACAACTATTATGTCCATTTGATATGGTATCAAGGCAGAAGCCTCCAATTTTGGGCCAGAGAAAGATGCGTAGAAGCTTTCATTGTGATGGGGGTCAAAGCAATTAGCCCGATGTCAATGAGTCGAGTGACCTTGGGTCAAGCAACTTTGTCCCAGAGTAGATTTAGTGGTTGAATGTCGTTGCGCGGGGAGGTCAAGCATCATTGCAGTATGCACTTTAATTAAACAGAACTGTGGTCAGCAATCATATCTGATGTGTTTATGGTTTATAAATGCAGTGATCCACATGACTTGACCTCATTAGACTATGTCCACGTAGTAATAATCCTAATTAAAACCTCGTCGGACTCAAATTTTTGCATCGCGCTGCCGAGCGGCATCATTTTTATTCCTTGACTAGCAACTATTTTGGTACCCGAACATTTCGTCAACAGACAATTCGTCACCGGACACCGTCGCCATGGATATTTAGTCAAAGAGCGTTTTTGTTGAACGGTTGCTTCCTCGCGAACGATTGTTTTGTTGTATAAATAATTTGTTGAAAGCGATTAACCAGCTAATCTCTCTCTCTCAAAATTATAATCACCCTAAACTTAACCACTAACCTTAACCACTATCCCCTAACCCTAATCCTAAACACTAACCTTAACCACTATCCCCTAACCCTAATTCTAACCACTAACCTTAACCACTATCCCCTAGCCCGCGACGAATTGTCAGTCGACGAAATGTCCGGTCGACGAAGTGTCCGGCGACGAAGTGTCCGTCGACGAATTGTCCGTCGACGAATTGTCCGTCGACAAATTGTCCGTCGACAAATTGTCCGGTCACGACTATTTTTACACATTCGGAACTACAAAAGTCTCATGACTGTCCACTGTGAAGTTTCAGAGACTCTTAATATGTGCCCATTTCCCCTCTTGAACATGACGACACCTCTACCCTTATGTACACCACAATTAAACAGTAACAATGGCATTGTGTACATTGAAATCCATTTGAATGTCTTTTCCAGACTTTGAAATGCCACCCTTGTCTGGCTTTATGCATCATATTATTAGTAGAGGGAAGGGGGAAAATATCCCTGGTTGCAGAGTATTTCTAGTAGTATACATCGTCTTTTGTTCGTGGCAGTCTCTAAGCCTTTAAGAAGTCAAAGGAGGATGCTCCTGGCATCCTGTTGGCAAACATTCTGGGGAACACCTGAGACACACTCCTTCAGCAAGAGGAAGTCTCCCAGAGTGGTCTCCCTTGAATTTTTATGTTGCTGTTGCTTGTTGACATACTTGTGCATTTTACTACAGGCTTATTGGCTTTTTTTAACTTGTAAAAATAGGTTTTGCAAATAACCTGATCGGAATGCTCACTGTTACTGTCAATGAAAATCTGCATTGCAATTCTAAACAGATGTTCTCAAGTTATAATGTAATCAAAGTTTGTCAGCATTAAACTTTTATAATACTATATTGAGATATTTAAAACTTTAGAAACATTTGTTAACCTTAATATGAACAAAACAATGTTTATGTGTTCAGATGGCAAGTCAACTGAAATGTATTTTTAATGTGGTGTAAAACATTTTCACCCCATAAAGACATAAGATTTGGTTAACATTTTCTACAATTGTATGAATAGAGGTACCTTAAATTCTGCTTTAATCTCTGTAAAACATCAAGAGGACATCCAAATTGACCATTTCAGAGGCAAATTTCAATTTTGTACGAACATTCTGTACATGTCAAAATCGGATGTCCAAAAGAAGTCAAAAATACTGTCGGAAAAAACGTTAATTCTGCACCTGAAAGCATTAAAATGTCTCCTCATCAATGTGCTTTATGGAGTTGATACACGAATAGCACAGTAAAATCCCCCCAAAATATACTTCAATCACTTATTGCCATATAATTTACCTTGTCGACCTCTGAGCTCAGGTCAAAGTAAAAGTCTTGTCACGAATAATTACACCAACAGCAACGTTAATTAAATTGAGGGCAAACACATCTTGTTAGCATCACGATCACACAGCCAGGAGGGTGAACGGTATTGATAGCTCTTCACCCTTTTTACAACTTCCGCACATCATTAACTGGGCAGCCTGACTCCGGATTGTCCAGAATGTGAAAAGTAGGCCCAATTGTATGCTTTAGCACTCACTGCGAACCGCCGTACTGCCGTGACCTGGTGCCCTCGCGGCATAGATGCTCTTTGCATATTTTAGCATGTGGCGATGATTGGCATACTATTAACAATTTAGTAAGATAGAGAAACATGTCATTTTAGGTCCTAAACTTGCACTTTTTTTAGCACTCCATACACCATTTGTCATATATGAATATAAAAGAGTTATTTTTCCCTTTCAATAACATGATTAATTTCTGGGTAATAAAACGTGGTCATTAAATTTAATGGCGACATGAACGTGATTTAAATTGAAGCCGAGCCCTATTAAATGTAGTGTCAGGAGTACACAAAAATTCTTAATTCAGGCCAGCAAGGAGATTAAGAAATAATTTAGTGCTCCCTGTTGTGAAATTGTGTTGATGTCTAAAGGTCAGAGCGCTGGTCAGCAGCGGAACTTCTGACCAACACCTGGACTAGTTAATTCTACTCAGAGTCAGCAACGTGCACTGGCTATTCGTTTAATTTATATTTTTTTAATTAGTTAATTACGTATGCTTGCCTTCAGCTGTTCAGTTTGATTTGTCATAATTACATCTTATTATGTTATTACTATTATCTAGATTAGCAACGGAATTCATTAGTGCCCGGTGATGTGTTCCAGCTGTGCAGGTGACATCTTCCTTCAGAAAAGTGAGTTACATATATTGTGCTGTTTTTCCAAGCTATAGGGACATACATAGTCAAAGATGAGTAGAAGATCAAAGTTCTTCTGAAGGTAGACTACTTGGTCTTCATTAACTTGTTATATAGTCATATCCATGCGCATAATCAGACGCCCTGCATGCCGAGATCATAATAGCTCTGATCAACTGGAGAAAGAATTCATACTGTGCCGTACTTGAATTTACTTTGATACCTTCACATCCATTTTGTACAAACATAGGTTTAGTTGATGGCTGAAATGGTATTATTGGGTTGTTGTTTTTTGTCATGTGTTTGGTGGAGCTATTTGGAACAGCAATGGCTGTTGGTGAAAGTTCTGTAAAAATAATGTTTAGGTAAGAAACAAGTCATATTGTCAATCTATCTTATAATGCACATCGCTAGTTATGATCTTAAAAATCTAATTGTTTTTAGTGGGTACAATTCAGCAAATAAATATATATACACATACGATAGGCCTCTATTTCCAAAAACGTCAGATCTAGACAACCGTGGTCTTCACACCTGCTACTCTTCCTTGAAAACCAAAAAATGCCATGTTGTTCTTTCCATCAAATGGGAAGCAGGTGTACCAATTCGCTCTACATTACAAGCAGAGCCTCTACTCTACAATTTATTTAAAATAACTTTGTGGGCAATCCCCAGTACAATCAATCGTGTTAAGGATTTACATTTAAATAGATAACTTCAGCTTCAAAACAGGACCCCCACGCCTTGAGTAAATCCCGCTGCAGACTTGAAGATAAAAAACTAGCTTTCTTCCCGAGTACGGTGGTCCCTTGAGCAAGAAAATGACACGTGGCTATTTTTCCCGCTTGCACATCTCTGTGGGTGTGATAATTTTGTATATGTATATCAATTAATATAAGATAATATGCAAGGTTAATATTTCAACAGTGTTAAAAACATCAAAAGTTGACAATGTTTGACATTCACTAATCATTGATCAACTCCCTCTAGTTATATGTAAAGATTTCTAGTACGGCTGTATTTCCACTGCCCACTCGCCAACATCTCATCAGAAAGATGTAAAGCACAACTGAACAGCACACGCACCCTCTAGTGGCTAACTCTGAAAATGCAGGCAACAATAGGTTCAAAATTAATGAATGCATATCATCAGTGCAGATACAAAATGTTAATTGTGTTCCAAAACCAAAGTATAAACATTCCTAAATACACATCACATAAAAATTTCATTGTGGTCTTTCCACCAATTACAAAGCAGCAACAATTTTAGGTCCGCAGGTAATTGATCAGCGCCGTGACAAAAACAAAATCAGTCTCCGAGGAACGATGTGTTCAACATTCCTAAAATGTTCCTACCAAATTAAAATCTGACCATTCAGTAAATTATGGAGGAGTATTCATTTTAGTTACACATCCATATCACAATGACTTGGGAATCAATTGGTGAGGAAAAAAATGCAGTAAACAATCTTTGGCACCTCTAGCAAAGTCCATGTAGGTTAATAAGGAAGCAAATTTGACCCGGGTGTTAGTTTTACTTTTCGATTCACTCTTTTTCCATTCTCAATCTCACACTGAAAATCCTATATTTGCTGCAGTTTTTAGATATGCTATTTACTCATTTCCGTATGCAAATAAGTCCATTAAAACAGTGATGGGAGAGAAATCCATTAGGTCTACATTACAATAATGCCTCACCATCTTGTCATTATCCAAGTCCAAGTTTTTGATGCATATAGAATTTGAAGCATAAGGTGATGATGCACTTGCATCACACATTCCCTTGGCATCTTGTAACCTCTATTTCAACAAAAAATAAAGCACCTGTAATTGGCAGTGTGAATTATCACTGGAAGTATGTTAATCTAAAATACCCAGCACAGTGTGTTACATTTAAAAAACACCCTCTACTGCTCTACACACTCATTATTTTTGGTTTATTTAGTCATTCTTTATTTTTAGACAGATGCTACATATCACAAATGGGGGGGGGGGGGGTGAAGTTACCTAATGTACTTAATTGGAAGATATGTACTTTTTTTATTTACCTAAAATTAAGTCAACGGGCACCTCTGTGACATTGCTCTAACACAAGGGTGTCAGACTCAGGTTGGTTCGCGGGCCGCATTGACATCAACTCCATTTTATGTGGACCGGACCATTTTAGATATAATATTTAGATTTTTTTTATATAAAAGGATTAAAAGAACTGGATTAAAATCCCTGAATATTCCGTTTTTATAGATCTAAAGTAATGTTTATTTTAGCTTTTTTTATATATATATTTTTAGATTTTACAAAATGATTTTTGAACTAAAAACAGAACAAAAAGATTAAAAAATTACAATTATGGATTTAAAAGGGGGAAAATCAGGAAATTTAATATACATCTATACTCTTCATTTTAACTGGATTCTAAAACAGAAAGTCGGCACTCGTGATTTACTTTCTCGGGCCACACAAAATGATTTGCGGCGGGCCAGATTAGGCCCCCGGGCCGCCACTTTGACACCTGTGCTCTAATACTTTGCACTAGCTATGCTACTGATCAATGATCTAATTGCCTCTTTATTCCAGAGTTGCTTTAGTGAAAGTGTTGATTTTATGGGCTCTTGCAATTCAAACATTCAAATTGTTAAAAAGGTGGCCTATGACCTTTTTTATTTAATTCAATGTGCCATAGGGTGTTTAGGATTATGCCATGAAAATTTCTAGTAGCAATTGTGTTGCTCGTCTACACCAAGGGTGTCAAACTCAGGTCGGTTCGTGGACCCGCATTAACATCAACTCCATTTCATGTGGGCCAGACCATTTTAGATATAATATTTAGATATTAATAGATGAATAGAAATGGATAAAAAGCCCTAAATACTCTGTTTTTTTAGATCATTTTTTTAATGTGAGCTTTTCTTTTTCTTAGTGAGGGAAAACTCTTTAAAAAAAAGTTTCATTCCAAAAGGAACCAAAATAATTTTTAAATTATGTTCAATATTAAAGTGGAAAACAGAAAATATTTTTATAGTTGTTTTTTTTTAGATTTTACAAAATGCTTTTTGAACTAAAAAGAAAGAAAAAAATGGATTAAAATTGCAACTATTGATTTTAAAAAGTGGAAAATGAGGAAATATAATATACATCTATAATCTTCATGATCCTAAAACAAAAAGTCGGCACTCTTGATTTACTTTCTCAGGCCGCACAAAATGATGTGGCGGGCCAGAATTGGCCCCCGGGCCACCATTTTGACACCTATGCTCTACACTACGGATGATAAAAGAAACAGGAGCATTAGTTGTTCCTTAATTAAGAAAAATGGACCTCACTGCACGTCACAAGTTACAAATATATTTTGTATGCATGTGTTTACTGTATATCTTGTGCAGAAAGTTTGCTGCCAGCTCAACAATATTCCTCTTTATAACCAGTTAGACTCAGTCCAGAGAAAAGCCTGATCTCCCAGAACATATCGAATTCACATTGTGAAGAAATTATTTCCATCAGAAGAAGTCTGAGCATCTAAAGCGATAATACATGAGACCAAAAGAAAAGCTTGTTATCACATTTGACAAAGACCCTGGAGCTACTGTGAGCAGTGTGTGCGTCCTGAATTTTCTCATTCGTTCTTTCGGCTCCATCACGGACATCTGAAGGCTGGCAGCCGAATTTACTGGAGAGTTGAGACAGCAATCAAAGAGACAAGGGCAGCTATCATTAACTTGCTCTCTCCTTCTCACTTGCTCACAGCCTGAGCACATCTGAAGTATGACAGTGAAGCTTGCGACTCCTCCTGTTTGCTAATGTCGTGCAAATGTGTGCACGGGAAGAAAAGACTGCAATCACCTACGCAAGTTTGACATTCAGATATTATTTCAATCAACAGCGGTGTGTCTTGGAAATCCCTCCCAAACTGCGTATTATAAACACAAGCGAACAAAAATCGTTCACACACAAAACTTCACGGCTCAGTGATGATTGGTACCCCATTTGGTATAGCAAGGGTGTCAGATTCGGGTTGGTCCGCAGGCCGCGTTAACGTCAACTTGATTTCATATGGGCCGGATCATTTTAGATATAATATTTAGATTTTTTTTATAAATGGATTAAAAGAACTGGATTAAAAGCCCTGAATATTCAGTTTTTAATAGATCTAAAACAGTGTTTGTTTTATTTATTTTTAGATTTTACAAAATGATTTTTGAACAGAAAAACAATGATCAAAAAATTACAATTATGGATTTAAAAGGGGGAAAATCAGGAAATTTAATATACATCTATACTCTTCATTTTAATTTGATCCTAAAACAGAAAGTCAGCACTCATGATTTACTTTCCCGGGCCACACAAAATGATGCGGCGGGCCACATTTGGCCCCCGGGCCAGCACTTTGACACATGTGGTATAGGGGTTTTCATTGAGGATTTACGTAACAAAAAACCATGCAATTACTCCCCAATTGTTAGGTGGAGCAGTTCATTATAAATAGAACTAACCCTAAAATACCAATGCATAACTATATCCAATATAATCCCACATAATCAAATATAGTATCCAAGATCAAAATTCTGAAACAATTGGATTTTTTTTGTACTCACCCGCAAAGCTGACGTCACAACGGGGGACCACAATGGAGGACTTAGATGCAGGTGACAAGGTTATTTTCCAGGTTTCAAGCAACAGTTTAATTTCCTGACCCGTGAAAAAAGGTCAAAGTTCAAAACCAACTGGAAACAAAAGATCTTTCAAAGCAAGAGTACAAAAAAAACATAACATGGGCCAACTTTATGTTTGTGACCTATAGCACCCTGCAGATTGTTAAACAAGGATGATGCACTGGCATAAGAAAAGGAACAAAAAGGCCATACAAGGAATTAGGACCAATTATACACAGGTGTTGACACTCGGGTGATTAGGGGGGAGGTAAGACAAGGCGTTGAGGAACTTACAAAAATAAAACAGGATGTGCACCAATTTAAATGTTATGCCTAAAGTTATCAAGTATTGGCTACATTCATTTGACAAAACAGCACATGTATGACAATGAGTGAAATGTGATTGGAGCAAAAATGTAAAAACCACATCCTGTAGAGCACAGGTGTCAAAGTGGCGGCACGGGGGCCAAATCAGGCCCGAGTAAGTAAATCATGAGTGCCAACTTTCTGTTTTAGGATCAAATTCAAATGAAGATTATAGATGTATATTATATATCCAGATTTTCCCCTTTTTAAGTCAATAATTGCAATTTTTTATCCATTTTTTTTCTTTTGGTATTCTTAGGTCAAAAAGCATTTTGTAAAATCTAAAAATAAATATATAAAAATATTTTCGGTTTTCCACTTTAATATTGAATATAATTTGAAAAAAAATTGTTTCCATTTGAAGTGAAAATACAATGATTATTAGATGTTTTCCCTTACTAAGAAAAAAAAGTTCAAATAAACAGTTTTATATCTATAAAAAACTGAATATTTAGGGCTTTTGATCCAGTTCTTATAATCCAATTTAAAAAAATCTAAATATTATATCTAAAATGGTCCGGCCCACATGAAATCGAGTTGATGTTATTTCGGCCCGCGAACCAACCCGAGTTTGACACCCTTGCTCTAGAGCACAGGTGTCAAAGTGGCGGCCCGGGGACCAAATCTGGCCCACTGCATCATTTTGTGCGGCCCGAGAAAGTAAATCATGAGTGCCGACTTTCTGTTTTAGGATCAAATTCAAATGATTATAGATGATGTACATTACATTTCCTGATTTTCCCCTTTTTAAAATCAATCATTTGAAATATTTTCAATCCATTTTTTTTTCTTTTGTGTTTTTAGTTCAAAGCGCATTTTGTAAGATCTAAAAATAAATATATAGATATTTTCCGTTTTCCACTTTAATATGGAACATAATTAAAAAATATATTTTGTTTCCATTTGAAATGAAAAACATGTTTAAAAGAAATGTTCCATTATGAAGAAAAAAAGCTCAAATAAACATTGTTTTAGATCTATAAAAACGGACTATTTAGGGCTTTTAATCCAATTTAAAAAAATCTAATTATTATATCTAAAATGGTCCGGCCCACATGAAATCGAGTTGATGTTATTGCGGCCCGCGAACAAACCCGATTTTGACACCCTTGCTGTAGAGGAAGCGGAGCAGTCAAGACAATGCGAGAAAACCACTGTGGGGAATACCCCAAATGGATTTTCATGAAACAAATATTACCATTGAGTGTGTGAATGTAGGTCAGTGCTATTAGTACAAAGTCCTTTGCTGGGTCCTGAATGTTCAACCCTGTCACAATTACACTGAATTAAAACCAGGGTTAGGGTTTTAATCTTGAGTCATGGTTCCAGCGTAACATTTAAATGGTCCAATTAATATATTGCTCATCATGAACAATTACTGAAACAATTCATCCATAAAAAGAAAAAAACAAATTGCAAAGCTATGAGTGTACAGGGTCCCTTAACTAAATATTTGAAGGAAGGAACGGAGAACCTACAAACCTCCCATTTATTTTGCAATAAATGAAAGAACAAAACAGTGTGACTTTTAAATATTTAAAAGTATCGCTCTCAGCATGTGATCGGCATGGTGCAAATATTAACAACCCACCAGTTGTCATTTATCCAAGAGTGGGGGTTGAGGGTCTTGGAGCTTTGGAAATCACATTCCTGAACACTTTCCACTAAAATTACCACCTTGCTTTACCTTCTTTCCTTATGATTAACACTAATTCAATGTTTGCAAGACTTTAAAAACTTCAGTTTCAGGTCGAAAAAGTGTTGTTGTTTTTTTGGGGTTAGGCCACAGGTGTCAAAGTGGCGGCCGGGGGCCAAATCTGGCCCACCGCATCATTTTGTGCGGTCCGAGAAAGTTAATCGAGTGCCGACTTTCTGTTTTAGGATCAAATTAAGATGAAGAATATAGCTGTATATTAAATTTCCTGATTTTCCCCCTTTTAAATCAATAATTGTAATTTTCTAATCATTTTTTTCTGTGTTTTTAGTTCAAAAATCATTTTGTAAAATCTAAAAATATATTTTAAAAAAGCTAAAATAAACATTGTTTTAGACTGGATTGGATTGGATAACTTTATTCATCCCGTATTCGGGAAATTTCGTTGCCACAGTAGCAAGAGGGTGAGGATACAGAAACAGGAAAGGCATGCAAGTAAGTTAATAAATAAATACATGAATAAATATAGAAATAAATAAGCGTGTATATATATATATATACATGTGTGTGTATATATATATATATATATATATATATATGTGTGTGTATATATATATATATGTGTGTGTATATATATATATATGTGTGTATATGTGTATATATATATATATATATATATATATATATATATGTATATATATGTATATATATATATATGTATATATGTATGTGTATATATATGTATATATATACACATACATATATAAGCACATATTTACATACATATAGATGTACATGCATGCATACGGTAGGTCTTAACACACAGCCATTTCTATTTCTATAAAAAACGGAATATTCAGGGCTTTTGATCCAGTTCTTTCAATCCATTTATAAAAAAATATCTAAATATTATATCTAAAATGGTCCGGCCCACATGAAACCGAGTTGACGTTAATGCGGCCCGCGAACCAACCCAAGTCTGACACCTTTGGGTTAGGCTATGAGTGAAGGAAATCCTGTCAATACCCAACAAGTGTCGTCTGCATATTTTTACCCGCATCAGATAAAATTCGAGTAGCTAGGATATATTGCAATCCCGGCAACTCCCTTGCCTATCGCTCTAATGACTCCACATCATATTAATTTCAGTCACTAATGAGGCTATTCGGAAAGATAAGCTTCCCCACCATTCGCTAATGAACACATACAAATCCTAGTGGGCTCTGTGCTAAGCCCCCCGGGACAATTTGCCACACAGCTTGCCGGTGGACAGCCATCTCAAGATACACTTCAGATTGTATAGTGACCATTAGCGTTCTGTAGGCGCAAAAGCAGCAAACCTTTAAAGATGTGTAGATTATCAGTATCGATGCTATTCAAAACAGGTTCTCAATAATTGGATACTTGGAAATCGTTTGCTCCGCGACTCAGTAAACGAGTGACTGCATCAAAGATTGTTACACGATAAAATAGTGTACAGCGTATAATAGAAACTATTTTTTATTGTTGTTATTTTGATGTAAGAGGTAACATTTTAGCTCTATTGCAACAGTAACTCAAAGACAGGCTATACAAGTACATCATCCTTGGGAATCAAGGACTTTGTCAACTAGGCTTTTCTGTATGTTAGTCCTATGATATGATTTTAAAAATATGAGCCAGAAAAGAAACTAAAAATGAAAGAAAAGCTGTCCAATATTTTGTTTCAACGATATACATCGCTATGACGAAACAAAATTATCCGGATTGGGATATAAAAATTTGTCAAAAACACCTTTTGTAAATAGTGTATGTTTGTATAGAACACGTGTCAAAGTGGCGGCCCGGGGGCCAAATCTGGCCCGCCGCATCATTTCGTGTGGCCCGGGAAAGTAAACAATGAGTGCCGACTTTCTGTTTTAGGATCAAATTAAAATGAAGAGTATAGATGTATATTAAATTTTAGTTTTTAGTTCAAAAATCATTTTGTAAAATCTAAAAATATATTTTTAAAAAGCTAAAACAAATATTGTTTTAGATCTATAAAAAACTGAATATTCAGGGATTTTAATCCAGTTCTTTTAATCCATTTATTTAAAAAAAATCTAAATATTATATCTAAAATGGTCCGGCCCACATGAAACCGAGTTGACGTTAATGCGGCCCGCGAACCAACCCGAGTCTGACACCCTTGGTATAGAATGATGATAATTATTAAGAGCATTAATATAGAATCGGATCAATTATGGAATTACTTGGCACCTATTATCAATTCCCATTCCCAAACAGTTGTCATTTGGGTCATGCTTAACAATGAAAGATGAATCAACATAACTTGAGATTTATTCAGTCCTAAATCTAGAGGTGAGGAAGCCTAATTTAATTATGGGCCTAGTTTGGAGTGAGTTCCAGGAGACATTTTAAATGTCATGGAATAACTTTCCAAGACTCCTTTACACTCAAAGTTGAACTGTGATGATTGTTCTTTCTCTCGGGTTCATGGCAGTCTGAGATGAAAGTCATGAATCAAGGCCTCCAATATGGTTCAAATATTTGCCCATGCAACAATAGAAGGGTCACTTTCTTCTCCCTCTTTTTCTTTTGTGTTCTTTTCCAGGCTTCAAGTGCCTGAAATTCAGTCTCTGCATAATTAAATGTAGTATATATGCAATTTCACAGTGTGAACATTCATTTTAGCATCAAATCTGGTAAAGTGGAACTTGAGTTCATCTATTCAGATATTTTATTGTCACCCCGGCAATATTTATTCCGAAAAAATGTCCTAATTAATGTTCAAATTACCATAAATACATCAGTTGCAATTATCTTGCAGTCGAGCCATTTTCTCAAACAGTAATAGGTCAGTTATTATTAGAAAAGGGGCACACATCTTGACGCTGAATCAAATCTCTAGAGTATGTTGTGTTTGTGTACATGAAAGCCAAGAACAATGCTCAAATGTGCAATCGTGAAGCAAGAGAGCGCTCCATTTTCAATGGTGTCTTGGCAGTTCAAAGCTACTGTCCATCCATCCATTCTCTTTATTTTTTACACCACTTACAATGTTCAGGGTTTGGGAAAAATGGAGTCCATAGCAGTGACTTCAATATGATGAGGCAGACTATGTACTGGATTGGTCACCCATTGATAAGAACATTGAGAGAAGGACAACCATTTAGTCAGAATTGAAAACTCGGTATGAGTATGGACCAATGTTACTTTTTTTTCCCTCTCTCGACAATAATGAAATATTCTGCCTGTTTAATTTTCGATTTCCATGGCACTGATACAATACTCAAGCAATGTTCCCTCTAAGCTCCGCTTGTGCACAATTGCGCACTACTCTTGTCTTCTCCGCGCAGCAGCAATCATATGGCGCGCACAAAATAAAATCCAAACTTTTTTTCCCTCTTTCCTCATGATGGCGCCGTTCATGCGGCAGCCAGTGGCAGTAGCTCTGTCCGCTCTTATGTTTTTCGAGTTTTACAGCCCCTCTATCTTTTTTTTAATTACATTTTAATATTTCTTAATACATTCCTTTTTACTTTACTGTGCAAATAGAAGAACAAGCGGCAAAATCAGGTGAGAACTGTCTAAATCTGCTGTGTGTGTGGTTGTGTGCGCGTGTGTGTCTAGTATGTGTGATCGTTTGTCTTCAACCTACACATTGGACTACAGTAAATGGAAATTACCCCTTGGCTACAATCTTACATATATATGTTCATTAACATGAATATAAATATGTTCAGTAATATGTGCTATCCCTTATTAAATAAATCAAAGCAAAATCATGGAAAAATATTGCATATAAATGGAAACTTGACTATCTCAAGTGACACGTTCAGCAGAAAAGTCATTTGAACGAGAATGAGAAGTGAGGACAGATGTGTAAAATAAGGTAAAATTTTAAGTCGGATTTGTGCATATTCTAACGGCATTTATGAAGATGTTTTATTCATAGATATTTTTCCATTCATTTTCTGAACCGCTTTATCCACTTTATCACTCGCGGGGGGTGCTGGAGCCTATCCCTGCTGACGTTGGGCCATGTGTAGGAGACATGCACCTGTTTATGGCAGGTGTGATACTGGTGTGTGCCCATAGCGAGCAATGATGATGTTGCTCACACTGGTACGCAGTGTGCTCAGGGAGGTTGTCTTTCTGCCCAGACGAACAAAAAATTAAAGGGAACATTGTACTCAATTATCATGCATATTGAAGTTAAATGTTCAATTGTACTGATACCATACCTTTATCCACCTTCCGTTTAATTGGATAAAGTGTTTTTACTGCCTACTTACCTTTGCATCGCTTGCACATAAAATTAATGTTATTTACTGGCTGACACATTTCCCAGAACCACTGGAGGAAATAATAATTGTCTCAATTTCAAAATCCATAATTAGCTTAACATGTTTTTGTGTCACTGAATCATAGAGGATGGAATGGTGCCGTATTTTCAAAGTGGGCCACTGGGACAACTGATGAACAGCATTATGCCATCATAAAAGCTCCATGCATCATAAACAAACGACATAATAATCATGAGTGTGTATAAGGGGAATAGGGGCGGGAGTCGTCTGATGTTTTGGCCCTCCATCCACAAAACAAGGCGAAGCAGTTAAGGTGATTAATGAGCAAGACACAAACGAGAGAAAGGCCAAGCCAGTACCGTCATTGCCACAAATTCCCCCACCCACACTAAAGGAATTTTCCACAACTCCAGAATAGTATCCCAATTTTCCTCTCATCTTTGGTGCAGCTTCGTGAGCTAGATGATCGACCTGGACTTGCAAACACAGGCGATATGACCTTGGTCACAACACAGGACTTGATGACTGGCATCATTCATCACAGAGGACCCTCAAAATAGCTCTCACCACTGATTTCTACTTGACAAATGACTTAACGACTACATGCAGGTTTACACAAATACGTAGGGGGACGACTTATTTATCATCATAATAAAGGCATCATAAAAAAGGGCCAGTACAGGAACCTGTTGATGAAGTTCAAATTGCTATTTTTATATATTAACACAATGGTCAATCACAGCTAAAAATGTCTCTGTCACATTTTAATCGTGTTGTTTGTGCTCCATTGTGCAACTTTTAAATGTAGTTTTCTGACCATCATTCCTCATCAATTAGTTTTGTTTTTGTATGTTGTTGTGTTGTTTAAATAGGCTGAAAGTGTTCTTACACAACACAAATCATGGCCAGGCTAATTTAAACACCAGTTACCATCTTCCAATCTCAATCTCTTTTGCCTAAAAGTCAGAAAAACATTTTCAATCCCCCTGGATCTGATCAACAACTACTCAATCAAAAACTTTGTACCCTATTATTTGATTAAACTAGATAACAACGTGCCAATTTCAACAGTGTGTCATTACTTTGGCAGTTTGTAAAGTGCCCACGTCTGAGTGGGCAGCAACTCTGCTGCATTTCATTAATCAAATCATGTTGTGAATATACCTCAACTTATTCCAGTCTTACACAATTGACTACAGACATTTCAGAACATATGACATTTATTTTCTCCTAATAGCAGGTCACCAGTAGTGACTTTAATAGATATGCCACAGAAAAGCTTTCATTTTGAGGAGGCTGTCTAACTAAAAAACTATTTCTCCATTTTAAACTTGGTCTCAAAAACAAAAGACTGGGTGAAAAAAAAGTAACGAATCAAAGCCACAGTATAAAGACAAAACCAGACATGACACGAATGACGCTTTAATAGGACAACAGGGGGTTTGCTTTGTCCTACTACTTTTTAATCTGTGGCATGGTTGGGATAACTTTGCTAAGAGCACACTACCAGTTCATTTGTATCAAAGGTTTGAAGTACAGTCCAATACCAGGAAGGGAACAGGACAATGCATGCTTTTTACTATTAAAAAACAACATTTCTTATTTCAGTCTTATTTCATGCCAAAAACCACAAAAAGAATCATAGCGATTAGGTACGTGAAAAGTAGAACTTCAACAATTTGAAGAGTTCTTATTTTTGTTCACTGAACCATATGAGTAAAGCATGTTATGAAATTTATTTTCTTTTAGGTGCAAATGATTGGTAATTAAAATATTCTCACAACTCAGTCATCCTGATGAGTGGCCTATTTATGACTGGGCTCACCTTTTCCAAAGGATTATGTAAGAAAAATATTAATTTGAGCTGTGGGGCATAATTTCATAATAAAATACAAACTGCACTTTTGTTATTTTCCCCTAAGTTATCGATTGAGGTGAAAAACACTGAACCGGGCATCCAACAATTTGAGGAAGTCTACGTGGTCGCCGCATGTTTGAGAACACGGCACGTTCAGGGAAACAGCCCGACAGCAGCAAATCTACTGTCAAACTGTCAAAATATGATTCATTTTTAATGATACATCTGAGCTGGCAATCACCAGGTGGGTATATAACACCCAGCACACTACATTACACACTACGTAAACACACTACAACACACAAGTAAAAAATCAATGTTTTTTTTTCTTTAGAAACATTTTCAACAGTCTGAAAATATGTTGAACGGGGTTCATAAGACAGTCTGAAGACATTAAAATACTCAAAACGCAAGACTAAGATGTATTAATGGTTTCTGGCATGTGCAATATGTTCAATATTAATTCAGTCTCCAAGCCGTTCATCCTCCAAAGGGTCACAGGGTCACTGGAGAACCCCGAATTGGTTGACAGAATATAATGTAGCTCAAAATTTCTGTCCATCCAAACAGAAAACCGCCAGACTATGTTTACCGTTTGGCTACTCGTAATAAAGTCGGTTGCACGCGCAGGCCACCTCAGCTGAGGAGGATGTTTTCCGGGAAGGTTAATTCGCTGTGGCGTTGTAAACCCACTACCTCCTATTGCAGGGGTGTCCAAACTATTCCACAAAGGGCCACAATGGAGAGTGTTGTCGTATGCAGACAAACTTGTAATGGCTCATTTTCTGTTGAGTCAGTCTGAGCGTTACCAGGTCAACTGTCCTTAGTTGCCTGGGATAAGCTCCAGCACCCTCCACGACCCTTGTGAGGATAAGCGGTTTGGAAAGTGAAGGCCTGAATGTGGCTAACTGGATCCAGTTAGGTATTTACATTTAAACTTTTGACTCTGTTTGTTTGCGAGAGTGTTTAAAACCTCACAAGGAATTTGGGCATTTTATGGTATTTTAACGACTATACGGCGCATCGCATTTAAGGGCGCAGTGTCAGTAACGAGTACTATTTCTCTATTTGACACACACAAGACGCATCACATTTAAAGGCGCACCCACTAGATGGTGCTGCACTAAAGGGAATGTCAACAAAACAGATAGTTCAGCCAAACTTTATGAATAGATTACAAATCAGCTTTCTGACAACTCCATTCACTCCCAACATGAATAAACAAGTTTTTTTTTCTCCGAGGTTAAAGTATTAGTATTTTCGTGACACAACAATAGCATAATAACTCATGTTGAACAGGTGGGCATCTCACCAAAGTCGTCATTGATCGAGTCAGTAATTTCTGCCTTCCTGAAAGCTCGGACCACAGTTGAAACTTCCACTGGGAATGACGACGAACATAGAATTAATGTGCTAGATCGACCGAAATGCAACGCAGTTTTATATATCTCAGCATTCACTGGCGCACCGTAAATAGAGTCTAGGACTGCTTGCCGTAGTTGCCAGAGCTTTGAATGCTCTGTTGACGCCAACATCTAGCGGCAGGAGTTCTTTTCTAAATCCAGCCGGGATGACGGCGAGCACCAAATTAGTGTGCTCGCCGTCATACTGGGTGTATTGACAAAAGAACTATATATCCCAGCAGTCACTGCGCAGTACTTTTTCTACGGGGAAAATAGTAGAGTCGGAGGCTGCTTGCCGTAGTTGTGAGAGCTGTAGAGGATCGTGTACCCTATCGACTGATTTATTTTATTTTATCATGATAACAATTTTAGTATGGGTCCATATATAAAGCGCACTGTCTATTTTGGAGAAGATTTAAGACTTAAGTGCGCCTTATAGTCGTGAAAATACGGTAGTTTTAGGAAGCACAAAGTAGGAAGGTATGACATAATTAAGGACAGTGTGACATTATACTGATATTGATATCAATTCTGCTGGTTTGCACATCAGTTTGCCTTCTAAAAATGCTCCCAATCAAATCACAAAGCCAAAGATCACAAGATTCATCCAGGTCACACACTCAATTTGATCAACCGTGAAAAAGTGGAAAAGAAAGGTTAGCTACAGAGCGAAAAGTGGTGGCTAATGGAAACAGTGCTATACTGTACTATTGCTTATCTTCGGGTCAGCCTCCACAGAGTGGTCAGAGGTCAGAGTCGCCTGATCTTGCCCAAGGACGTGGCAAAGAGCCGATATGGTAAGCTTGCGGCAATGTCAAAGGTCAGCTTCTTTCAGGCGTCCGACTGCAAATGTAATTCATCACTGCACACAATCAAGATATAAAACCATGCGAATGAATCTCTTCAACGCAAAGAGAGGAACCACTATTTCTCATGTCATGCTTTGTAGAAAGGAACACTTTGTCAAGCTTTACATTAAATTCTCACTGATCCATTAGAAAAAATCTAAGACTTTGAGATTTAATAGACATAACCAAGCTTCACAACCACACAAGACTCTCTGCCATGCCCCTCTTTCTTTATAAGTTTAATGTCGATGTAAACTGGTTAACTCCTTAGTTACTTAAAATTCCTGTAAAATCACATTCAACTGAATAAACTGTTGGATTGAGCAAAAGTAAAGACTGTTGCTAACAACTCAGACAAATTTGAATCAAATTTAAAAAAAATCCATTACATGTAACAAAGCTTTAAAAACAGTCAGTGTGAGGATTCTGTAGGCGTATTCCTTTCTATCATACTACCAGCACTTGCTAGCGTTGTTACTGATGCGTTTAGCATTCATCTGAAATAATGAATAAAATCAACCGTGACCGGACGTTTCGTCGACGGACAATTCGTCGACGGACATTTCGTCAATGGACAATTCGTAAGGTTAGTGGTTAGAATTAGGGTTAGGGGATAATGGTTAAGATTAGTGGTTAAGGTTAGGGTTAGGGGTTAGGGTTATGGGGTTAGGGTTAGGGGTTAGGGTTAACCTAACCTCAATCTCTCTCTCTCAAAATATTAATAATGAGAGTTTTTACTTCAGATTTTTTAAAGGAACTTTGACATTAAAATAAAAGGCAATAAATAAAACGAAAATTATCCGTCGACGAAATGTCCATCGACGAACTGTCCGTCGACGAACTGTCCGTCGACGAAATGTCTGGGTACCAAATCAACATATAACTCGACAATGATGTGGCCCGGTGGAGTAGTGGTTGACGTATTGGCCTCACAGTTCTGGTGTAGAGGGTTTGATCCTGTGTGGAGTTTACATGTTCTCATGCACTTTCTCCACGGGGTTGCGTGGCTATTCCGTTTTCCTCCCACATTCCCCAAAAAAATGTCCCCTGCCTGGTGCACATAGTTAGATGGGATAGGCTCCACCCCCATGAATCCTACGAGTTAAAAATGTTGTGATGTTTATCAATAAATGTGCTGCTTTCCAGTACAAATGTGCAGTGTACAGTATTTTCTTTGAGGAACATAATAAATAATAATGCTAGATTTACACCTGTCAGACCCCCAGAGTCAAGCTCTTCGCGGTCATTTTCCGGCCGACTGGCCATATGTTTGACGCCCCTGCAATTGAGAGTGGAAATTATACATGAGTAACAAGCAACAATATCAGCTGGCGAACTTGCAGGTTTTCTAACTGTTGGGCCAAGATTTCTCCAGAGTGCTATTCTATTAAGCGTCACAATAAAACAATTGTGAAAATAAAAAGAAATCAAACATGAATATATACAACGAGTTGTGCAATAAAATCCTTGCGTACATACAGACACATTTATATGACATTTGCTTCCTTCTATTCACATAGCTTAAAAAGGCACCAGGGATGCCGTTTGGCATCGACAATCTAAATGAAATCTCATAGTTTCCCTGAAGGTTCCCGTTCTCTCTACGGAGCACTCGATATAAATCCGAGCCAAGAATAGAATATTTTTCCCTTCCTACACAGCCAGCTGCCATTTGCTAACCTGCACTCTTACTAATGTGTATCTTGATAGATCGTAAGAAATGTTGTGTTTGATGTTAATCATGACGATACATCCCAAAAGGTGGCAGGCGACTCATTTCACTCCCACATTTGAACCTTTTTACTGATTTTCTGGAAGGATCACACACATCAATCTGGAATAAGATGGACCAAATTTTCATCGTGTTCTAAATTTTATCGGCTTTCCCACATGGACACGCTTGTCACAAAGTTGCTTCCCATTAATGCCCCCTTGCTATAATGCCGAAGCAATGATCCATGACACAAATGATTCATGAGAGCGTGACATGTAATGTTTTATATTGCTGTAATGAAAGTTTTATAAATGCCACTGGAAAAGGACAGCAGCGCTGCAAGACTGAGCGATACTATTCATGGATGCAGGCTGAGTTCCATGTCATGTTAAGAGACAAACAATAAAACACCCCGCGGCCATTAAAACCGATAGAACAGCTTGGACAGGGCAATTCGAGGGCTAAAAATATCTTGAGTATAATCATTTCCAGTCTTCATAAAGAAAAATACTGCTAGAAATTCAATAATTTTAGCAAAATGGCCGTGGTTTTTGACCCATTTGTGAATCTCTATCAAGTCGTCTTAATTTACAAAGAAAAACAACGAATAAGGTGTGCGAACATCAATTTTTAAATGTACTACATTCATCTGGAAAGATCATTTTCATCTTCATCTCACGGACATGATGAGTCACAGCTAACTTTATCGACTGAACGTTTGAGCTCATCTATCCTAATGACCCCTCCCACCTTAATGACATTTCTTTAATGTGCGTTTTCATTTCAGCAGGCAATATAAAATCCCCTCAATTCATTAATGTTGGTCCGTTTCCCATTGACAACAACATAATGGCTCCATTCCTTATTCTGTTGATGATTTCTTGGCTCTGCTGTTTGTAAATGCAGGATAGAATACCTAAAACACCACATTAGCTCTGCCATATTGGACTTTTTCACTCTGGTAGGTTTTAAATATAGCTTTAGGGCATGGAATCCGTAATGCGATGCTATTTTCACATCACAGCTCCAAATTTCAATCAGCAGAGGTTGTGAAAAATGCTTTTAGTTCCATTCTTTGGGTCCACACGGCTGCTGCACTGCCGCCCAGACATCCCGTCAACTCTCCCAGTTAACTCGGGTGACAATGAGGAGGCCTTTCATATTGTTAAACAACACCTATTGTTTGTGCGCAATGATTTAATCACCCCGGCTCCAATTAATTGGTAATTAGCATGTCGGTCAGAGCAACAATGCCAATTACTAGTCTCGTTTCAACGAACGGCGTCACCCGTGACGGTAAACACTTTAAAGCTCTCAGCTACATTAAAAGTTAGAGGCGAAGCTTTGATTGCTTGCCTGTTTGAAGATTTTTAAATTGGTGTAAACAGCCACCAACACAATTAGCAAACCCAAGATTCAATGTGGCTTTTACATTAACTTTGGTCAATTTGACATAAAGGAAAATAACTAAACTGACACACAGAGGGTGGAATTCTGACATGATCCAATATTAGTAGAAAAAACAACTTGAAAGTTGCTGAATTTCCTAGTCCAGGAAAAAAAACCTATGTATAACCCATTGAAAATCAAGTTATTTCCGAAACTGCAAAGTATCGTGCTAATTATAGCAGCTAGTGTTAACACTTTAGTTCAAGTTACTTTACTATAGATACAGTTTTTTTTATTTATTTTTATTTCTATACACAGCATTTCACTCATTTTAGTGTAATTTTGTTTTTCTGTTTCTATTCCTTGAAGAAGAAAAAAGGTTATAACCTTCAACAAGAGTCACAAATGAAGTCTTAAGGACATTTTCAGTAAATTATCATTAAAAAACACAGCATGATTGTCCACTATTAAATGAGATTAAAAAAAATCACTGAGAAAAAATATCAGAATTAGCCTTTTCAGTGCTTATTCAGATAAACAGAGAACAATTGAAATGGAAATTCTTTGCTTTTTTATGTAACATAAATTGGAAAAATAAAAAAAAGTCATTCAATTCCATTCACACCCAAAATTACAATTTTACAAGAGTTTAAACTCTAACAAAAAATGTAAAAGGAATTGATGGTGTAATTAGCATAATCCTCCTCCAGGAGCAGAAGGTCATAAAATGATAAATCTAACATTTTGCTCTGCTGTGGCGCATACTGCATCACAACCTAATTTTAACATGTTAAGTTAACAAAAAAGCAACAAAGAAAAGTGAAAAGCCAATTCTCCTTGTCAAGACTCGCTTCACTTGCATCAACACCTAAATAATTCATAGACCACTGAATCCGGGCTTAAATATTCATGCAAAAGCATATTAGATAAAACAGGGTATCTATATAATCAATTGCGATCATCATCCTAGCATCTCTTGAGAGCATGTATGCAAATCTACGAGTTTGTTTTTACAACATTAAACTTCCTGTGTCACACTTTTGTCGCGTGCTACAGTAAAGCAAAGCTCACTATAGTGGATTTGGGAATTGCATACATCTTTCTAAGATCTTGTCCTCATTGGAGTCACTGGGGTAGCAAAGCAAAGAGTGAGATATACCCTATTTTCTCGCATTTTAGCTGCCTCCGCGTATATGCCGTACTCTTAAAATTGCCTTCAAATGTGTTACTTTGAAGGGAAAATCTTAAGAAAAATCATCGTAAATGGTATTTCTGAGATAGACAAATTCAAAAAGGAAGTCACGTGAGCAGTAGAACCCAGAAGTGTGTCCGTAGCGGTCCAGTTTGTCATCCCTAGGTAAGATGGCGGCGCCCTGAGCGAGCAATGGCAGGCGCAAGTAAGTGAGTTTTTTTGCCTTTTATGCAAGATAGGGTTTTTTTCTTGAATTTTATTCATAAACGTTAAAATAAATTTAGTTTGGCGTTTTATCGGTTTATCTTTCCTCTATTTTGAAATAAATGACCGTATCGCCCGCATTGTCTTGCATTACGGCGTTTCGTCTTTGTCACCTTGCAGTTTCGTGCAGGTGAAGTCTAATTTGACTAATGTGACTCTTTATATTTTTATATTACTTATTTATGTTTTTTTTACTGGGAAAACAAACTTTGTGGAGTAGCACCACCAATTTTGTTATATGCAGCTGTGTATGATGACAATAAAGGGTTTTGATTTTTTTGATTTGTGCGCATATAAGCCATACCCTTGATTCAGTCATCTTTTTTTTTTTTTACAAACACAGCTTATATGCGAGAAAATACGGTATTACCTTGTGCTGGTTGTCAGCTAATCACAAGGCAACAACAATCCTAATTTAGTGAAGCAAAAAAAAAATCAACAGACAATCTTGACTTTTTGAATTGTGAGATGCTCAAAGGCACCTTGTAGTGATATTGACTCACTTACTGTAAATGTTGACTAGTTGAAAAAAAACACACACTCAGCCAATCTCTTTCCAAAAAAAAGATATCCATCCAAAAATAATCCAAAAGAGGATAACAACAACAAAAAACTTCCACCTATGCACATTGGTAATGATTTCTGTAAACATCAGTTGCTTTCTGTAAAGCTGCTGAGTGTTGGAAAAAAATGTTCCTCCATGAATTGCTGTGCAGATCATAGCCCTGGTCCTGCCACTCCTAAGCGGATTGCGGCAATGTTTTGACGCTTTGGCAGCCTCGGTCAATGATAAGAACGACCCTGTCACCTCCCAGAAAGCTTCAGGCCAACACCGAATTCCAGTGGCGGGCCGTCAGGGCCTTCAAGGCCTTCTCTGCTGGCCTAAGTAGTATCTGAATCATATATTATATTTTGTCCATCATTACTTATTAAATAATTACAAATCGTCTGTTAGCTTCCTTTCATTGCTTTCCCCCCTGGTTGCACTGCTTCCAGATGTGTGTTTTCATATTGAAGCATTTAACCAATCACATTTCAGCCATTATTTGTTGCCAGGGTCAGAAATCTGCCTCAAGGCCTTCACAATCAGTTCTGCGGGCTCTGCTGCATTGAACAAGCGTCGATAAGACTTGCTTTAACCAATCAGATTTCGAGTTGGCAACACCACAATGCATTGTCGCAGGCGTAGGGATACGTCATTGCCTTGTCATAGGCGTAGGGATACATCATCGCTTTCACCAACTATGATTGGCTAGTGATTAGCCAGAGCTACCAAACTGTATTTGGAGCGAGCTGCACAAGCAAATATATTGTTGTGTTGATTTAAGCCATTTTCAAGACGGACTATGCCAGAAATATGACAAGACAGGCTCGACTTTCAGCATATGCTTTGATGGCGATAGAAAAGAAGGAAGAAAGAAAGGAGGATGGATATTGTATACAGTTAAAAGGGATTTTTGGTGAGTAAAATATGGCTATATTCCTAAATAATATTTCAATTGTGGGCCAAGTTCTGATATCTGAAAAGCTCCAGTGTTTGTATTTAAGCTCCAGTGTTTGTATTTAATCACTAAATGCTGCTAGAAAGTGTAGTTTACCCGATTTTAGTGCATTTTTTGCCGTTTCGCGTATGGACATATATGGACGTATCGACGTTCATCGCTGTCTTTTTCCCGGGGAAATGATACTTCGGGCCCGGTTCTGATGTCTAACAAGCTCCAGTATTTGTATTTAATCAATAAATGTTGTTTTCGGCTGGATTTTACCCCATTTTTGGACAATGTTTGCCAGTACGCCACTGACGTTCATCGCTGTCACCCCCCGGCCCGGTTGTAATGTCTGAAAGCGCCAGTATTTGTATATAATCATTAAATGCTGCTGGGAAGTGGATTTTACCCGTTGAAGGCGCTACGAGAAAATGCACGGACCGCCACTGCCGAATTCTTACTGAAGATCGGCGTTCCGATCACATTTGGTTGGCAAAGCAGCCTCTTCCATTATTCACTGTACATCCGACTAGTTTTGGCATGAAATATTTGATGCAAACAAGATAGTTTGCTTTCGACTCAAATGAGTTCATGTTCAACCGAGTTGTCAAAAAATATTGTTAACAGTAGGAGCCAGTCAGGGATAAAAGGAGCAGGAAAGGCAAGAAAGCAAAAGACCTTCTTATGAATATGATTGAATTCAAAGAAATGAAAACAGCATTTCAGTGCTCAGCCACTCTGAAAAAGTGACACTAATTAAGGCCTTGTGTCGCGACACACATCAGGCTCTGCAATTAAATAAATTTTCACAAAAGAAAACTGTTTGAATGCAGCCGGCAGGATCTAATTTGTTCAATTTCAACCATTAAAAGGGTACCAATTTGCAGACCTTGGAGAGAAATTTCCAATTTATAAGAAGCCATCTCTTTTAAATTCATTTTCAAGCCCGTATTTCCAACTGGGAGCCCGCTATTGACATTCGTGAATAGGACCGGGCGAGACAATTTTCGACTAACCCTGATGACAGGTCACTGCTGAAGAATTTGGGCATCATTAAAAACACATTACACAGCAGCAGCCATCAATTTTTCCCTCCTAATTTGTTCGTCAATTTCTTTTGTATTACATTGACTGTTTCCCCCTTTTATGATATCCTGCAGCCATTTGACAGCAGTACACCAAAAGAAATTGCGACCTAAGTCTAGTTTAATGAGCATAAATGTTTCCGACTTCTCAAAATGGATTGTCAGTGCTTTTTTTTCCAAATAATGAGCTCACGGCGACATCTCATGCTCGATTCAGACAAAAGACATATGAGTCAGATCCCATTACATGTATTTGTACCACATATGCATTGCGTATTATTTCGTGGAAAAACAAAGACGCAAAGAATCATTTCTTTTGCCAGCCGAAAGAGGATTTTTTTTTAATCTCGCAGCCATCTGATCAAAAATTAAAATAAAAATGAGCACAGCGACTTCTCCGACTGGAGCCTTCATGTACCACCCTCTCTCGGCAGTCTCAAAAAACAACTCCGAAATGATTTTTTTTTCCCAAGCACACCAAACAAAAACACAACTCCCCCATCCTGACTGTCAATAATTACTTCCCTGTTTATTTAGGAAAGAATATGGCCAACATACAATATATCGATGAAAATACACGCAATAAAGACAACGAGCACCTGATCAATATCAAATAAATGTGAGGACAGCGGCCTCATGCACACCTTCAAAAACCGAAAAAGGAGAATATGTCGGAACACATTGATGCACATACAATGGAATAAACGTTTTAGGTGGCTGTTGGTACGACGAAAATTTCGATCAAATAATTCGCTCGCGATACGATTAAGATTTTGAGATGCGACCAAGCCAGGTAGCCATGACATGAGAGGCTGTTTATCATTGTAGCGCACTGTCTTTTTTTTGCCGCATCTCTTTCGTGTATAACAGATACCTACGAGCACTGAACGATTTATTCAGACGAATTTCGACCAGGAAATGCACAACGCGCATGCCCGGGCAAAAAGAGGGCTTTCTGGGTAATGAAGTATACTCGTGCACACAACACCGATAGCCAATGGCACCCTTTCTCAGAATAAAACTTCATTACCCACAATCAATACGTGGGTAAGCTCAGCTATTGCATTTCCTGTTATTCTTTCTAAGGAAAGGAGCTCCCGCGATCGTTCTTTAAAGACTATTTCTCGTTGGCAAGTGGTCGTGCGTTATCCTATTGTGAGGACATTTGTGTGCATCATTTTTGGAATATTTTGAAGGCAATACAACAGCAAACAGTCCATCGATAGCGAACTTGAGGGTGGAGGCGTGGCAAACCGCTAACCCGGAAAACGAAGGTAACAAAAGACAAAACTAGAATTCAGTTTTGTGAAAAGTTACATTAAACGTGTTTGTGTGTCTGTATATATTTATCCAAGTTAATTTAAATTTGTTTGTTCGTTTACGAGTGCGTTGTTGCCGTGAATAAAGTCCCCCCCGAACAGCCCCCACTTCCGCCTCCGTGTGTGTCGTTGTCTCTCCCCTCCGCGAAATGCGTCTAATTTTACATCTATTAAACACATTTTATTACTATTAAACCACTCGTTATTTATTACTTTGTCACTATATGGCGAATTAGAAGAAATAAAACATTTTTTCCAATCCAATATCCTGTTTTCAGTGTTTTTTTCAGAGGGTTGGAACAAATTAATTTGTTTTTAGTTCATTTCAATGGGAAACGTTTGCTCGAGTTACGAAAAGCTCGACATACGATCTCAGTCTCGGAACGGATTACGATCGTATGTCGAGGTACCACTCTACCAGGGAGTCGCAACTACCACAGCAGAAAGATTCAGTCAATGACAAGCCAGACACACCCTGCAAGTAGCATTCAAGGATAATTTATTTGCAACAAAAGTCCACCAAAACCTCGACTACGGGACAACATAGGGGAAGCAAAAGATACTAAAGTGGCAGCCTCAAATACCAGACAGGTGTTCGAATGAACACCCACAAAAATACAGGAAATAAGGCCTAAGGGTGCCACTGTCAGAACTGATGTAATAAAAGTCTAGGGGAATAAACTACATGTATAAGTGCAACAAACTATATGTATACCCCAGGGTGTCTAAACTTATCTCAAGTCCCCCTATGCAGCCCAAAATAATTAACTATCGACATAAATACTCAACACAACAATGAATAGCGTACTTACAATATCAGGTGAAGCTGGGGCAAACAAAACTTACTTAACTCCAGACAATTCGAGCCTTCTAAAGAAAAGTAAGGACTCCACTGTCTTAGCGGTACACGGTCGATTGGTCGCCGGTCTTTTGGTCGCCGTCTTTTGGTGGCCGGTCTTTTGGTGGCCGGTCTTTTGGTGGCCGGTCTTTTGGTCGCCGGTCTTTTGGTCGCCGGTCTTTTGGTGGCCGGTCTTTTGGTGGCCGGTCTTTTGGTGGCCGGTCTTTTGGTCGCCGGTCTTTTGGTCGCCGGTCTTTTGGTCGCCGGTCTTTTGGTCGCCGGTCTTTTGGTCGCCGGTCTTTTGGTCGCCCCGACCGCGACAACGGGCAACCAAAAGACCGGCGACCAAAAGACCGACGACCAAAAGACCGACGACAAAACAAGGTAAAACAACACGGTCTACGCATCAATAAAAGCCAACAATGGCCATGAGCAGTTTCACTGAGCCGACGTGTGAGTGTATAAGAGTTTGTGTGTACATGCGTTGTCCCTTTAAGAAGCTACGTCAGTCAGGGTCTTAATAAGTTCTCCAACAAAAATAAAAATAAAATTCCAGGAAATTTGGAGCTTTTCTTTAGCCTAATAATTACTAGGGCATTAAGTATGACTAAATAGTAATTTGCAGTTTGTATTTAGGGAATTTGAGCAACAATTTACATGGTAATTATCACTTACCTTCAGGTCGACCAAAAGACCGGCGACCAAAAGATCGGTCTTAGCAACTGCATGCCAGACAGTCAAGCCCTGAACTGAAAAATAAGAGGGTTTAAAATAAGGAGAGGAAGTGGATCTTGATTTGAGGAGGTATGATTGGGAAGTAGTCACAGCTGTGTTGGCCTGGGCAGGGCTTTGCCACCTCTCCATGTACCTGTAGAAGCAAAAGAAACCACCACAAAACAACACACCCTACTACATAGTGTGTACCCAGGCTGACAGCCGTAACAGTGGCTGTTGAACAGATGGCGCCCACCTATGTCCTTACCTCTACTTTATCTTCCGTCCCAAGTGCAAAAGATATTATATTCGTCCGGAGAGGCTGACCACAAAGATGCTACGACACGCTCCGAGGGGGCGGCTTGTCTTAGGCCCGGACTCCGTTGATTGATAGTGGCAGAGGCTAATTCCATGGCAAATGATACTATTATTCAGGGGCTCAAATTGAATTACCCCATCCATTGAATCAGCTTATCGTTTTCCCCATGGATAGTTTAGCAACCAGTGTAATCTCCCCTACTTACTTACAAGCCCAGTTTGTCATGCCTGAAGTTCCATCTCCCTCCTTTCTACCGGCTGAAAATACTCGCTTTGAAGCGTTACTGCGGTAAAAACGTAATTCCTACGGCACGGGCTCAGTAACGGTGAGAAAGGTAACATAACACATCACGCTACAAAGCAAGCTTGCAAATATGATTATGTGATCAGAATGGAGAAGTGTATTGAGGCCATAAAGCAGAGCAAGATCTAAAAGGTACCAAGAACAGTACATTTTGTCTTTTGATTAAAAAAAGAAAGAAGTCCGTAGGTTTGAGAGCATTCTCTGTTTGGGCTCCAAAATTATGGAATCACTCACCTACAGAAATCAGAATGGCAACTTCACTTCATATTTCTATCTCCTACCTTCATTTTTTTACACACATATCTATCATTTAGCTGAAATTAGGCACCTTTTACTTCCACTTTTCTCACCCTTTTTTTTCTTTTTTTCCTTGCCGATTTTTGAAGGTTGGATCGGGGATGTCAATGTTGATTGTATTAATTACTTTTCATCATGAATCTGTATTTCTCTATTTATTCATTTATTTCCAACACTGCTTATCCCTTTCAGAGTCGCAGGGATTCTCCATATTTACTTATTTAATTTACTCTTTGACTTTGATTCGTCATTTTAGTGCCAAGTGTTTGTCTGGGAAGGCCTTTAGGGATATTTTGATGATTTGGAAGCATAGCATTATCATTTGAATATTGTCCTAAATCTACATACTGATTACTGACCGGTTCCGTGTGCCTGCTAGACAAAATTTCCTGTCTAACATGACCCTATTCTGTCAGAATCCTAAGGCGTTATGCTGACTGATATAGGGTATGTGTCTATGTTGTTATAAAAGAAAAAGCACACACAAACACCTTCCTTATTTTTAACTTTGCTGCCTTTCCTTAGCAAGATGCCTCTGCAAACTTTTGTCAATTCCCACAAGTTCTCACAAATTTGAAAGTGGCTTTTTCCCAACCACATGAGGTTTGTTGACATTAACTGGGGATTTTCCAAACCGAATTCCAGTGCTTTATATTGAATGTGGCCAACAAAGAGCTTGCAGCATGATGGCTGAAAAGGAACTAAGACAAAATGTTACTAGGGAAAGGAAATAACACCGTAAAACACAGGTACAGCATTAACAATAGATGACAGGCCCACACAGAAATACAAAATATTCAGGACGTTTATTTGTTTCTGTGCTTTTATTTTGGGTATGTGATACCAAAGTCAAAAGCTCCACGCTAGCAAAAAAAAAAAGAAAAAACAAACCCAACCAAAAAAAATTGTAAAGCTTCTTCAGAAAAGAGAGGAAAGTTTATAAATTGTAAGGAAAAGAAAGCTGCGTATAACAATATGAGGAGTCATCATTACAAGAGATTCTCATATATCAAGGCTAATCTGCATAATATGTGACTAGAAATGTATACAAAGAAAACCTGCTTTGCCATATGAACAATAAGGTATAAGTCAAAACACGATATAATTGACATAACTTAAAAACTGAAAAGAAATTCATTTTTATTGCTTTCTGTTTTGTTTTTAAGTTTTTTTGCGCACAGTTTTTCGACAAACAGCTCACGAAGACGAGCTCCCACTTTTAGTTCATATTAAAATTTTGAGTTACCCCTTAATTGACGAAAGTTGTCACCACGATTCATAATGATCCAACAGCCTGACAGGATATAATTTAAGTCTTTGTATTTGTGTCACAGTAACTTTCAGCTAGCTAGTAGGCATCATTTTGTGAAAGCACAAGTCGGAATGGTCTCATGCACCCATCGACACTCCCAAATGAGCATCACTTGTCACTTCCGTCAACACTTGGATAATCCCAGAGCCATAATGTGTGTGTCCACCAGTCTCATAAATCACTGAGGCATCGCTTTCTCTCTGCTTGTTAACAATCAGCTCATTATCCTTTTTCCAGCTTTTGACAGACGACACGCACGATATGCAAGAAAAGATTGCCATGTCACTTTTTTTTAACACGACGATGTCAATTATATGAGTATCCAGTTTTACTTACCTCAATGACTTGTAAACGAGATGATTAAAGAATAATAACTGTTGAAACACAATTGATAAATTACAAGCATGTACAAAGAAATGCAATGCCATTTGAGATGTGGGTATTCAAATTAGTCACGGTAGCAAAAATATGTCGATTGGGGTCAGAGGATGAAAGACCGGAACTCGTCCTGTCGCTCACTTTTGACAGTCTGTAAAATGTTTCACAAATGCAAGTTTGGATTTATAATGCTTAACAGCTGGGGCTTTCATTCATAGCTAATGTTGACAAATTAGGACTTAAATTGTGTACTGTAGTGAAGTCCACCAGGATTGGCTTTAAAATTCACCATGCGTACTCAATGAGGAATATAATAAAATAAACAGGAAAATTGGGAAAATCTAAATTAAGCAGAATAACAATGAGAAACACGTAGAGGACGTAAATTGTACCTTATATAACTCGCGATCTTAAGACTCAAACTAACTTCATAAAACAGGAAATTGATACTTATAAAAAGATCAACCTTCCGCAAATCAATTACTCTAAAACAGTCAGTGGCAGGCCGTCAGGGCCTTCTAGGCCTTTTCTGCTGGCCTAAGAAATATCTGAATCATATATTATATTTTGTCCATCAATACTTATTAAATAATTCCAAATTGTCTGTTAGCTTCCTTTCATTGCTTTTCCCCCTGGTTGCACTGCCTCCAGATGTGTGTTTTCATATTGAAGCATTTAACCAATCACATTTCAGCCATTATTTGTTGCCAGGGTCAGAAATCTGCCTCAAGGCCTTCACAATCAGCTCTGCGGGCTCTGCTGCATTAAACAAGACTGTTGCTTTTAACCAATCAGATTTTGAGTTGGCAACACCACAATGCATTGTCGCAGGCGTAGGGATACGTCATCGCCTTGTCGCAGGCGTAGGGATACGTCATCGCTTTCACCAACTAGCTAGTCATTAGCCAGGGCTACCAAACTGTATTTGGAGCGAGCTGCACAAGCAAATATATTGTTGTGTTGATTTACAGCCAGTGTTTGTATTTAATCACTAAATGCTGCTCCCAAGAAGTGGATTTTACCCCATTTTAGTGCAATTTTTTGCCGTTTCGCCATCGACGTCCATCGCTGTCTTTTCCCGGGGAAATTACCCCCCGGCCCGGTTGTAATGTCTGAAAAGCTCCAGTATTTGTATTTAATCATTAAATGCTGCTAGGAAGTAGATTTTACCCGTTGAAGGCGCTACGAGAAAATGCACGGACAGCCACTGAAAACAGTTGACAGTATTTGAAGTGCAATACATTATAAACTGTTAGCATAGTGGTAATACAATAGTGGCTAGTACAAATAATTTGTGTTAATGATACTTTGATATTATTTGGAACTTTAAACACATGTCTAACAGACTATCTAGAGATAAAGTAACATGTTTGTACATTTTATTTAACACAAACGACTAAAGATTGCAAAGTAGATGACGGCTTGTTTTTATTGTGAAAATGAATTGGGAAAAGTGCACATTCTTTTTTTTTTAAATGGCTATTTCTATATTTTTGGTTTATTCTTCATTTAGTAAAATGAATTCTCTTTCGAGCTGTCTGAGTGATAATTTCCATCTCTTTTCTCCAAGGTGTAACATCAGCACACACAATGAAGCATCTCAATTGCTTCAGATTGTTCTGATTGCAGCCATTTTATGTTTGTTTGCTTTGTTTTGTTTTGTTTGAGAAACTATTTCGGAAAAAAATGGAACTGTCAGAGCTAACATTAATACCTTGACGGTACAAAAACTTTTTGGGGGGACATTATAATTTCTATTATTTTTTATACTTTTGTGCATTGATCAAAGAAATGCCCAGGATTGGGTTTAGTTATGTTTTTATTGCGAGACTGGTGACATCTTATGTTCACCACATCTATTACAAAAATGGATGATTTCCACTGGGTTGTGCAGACTTATAATATCCACCTTTTACTAAAGAATCACACACCACCATAAACAGTCCCATTTACTAAAGATTTAATACTATTTTTCTGACTTCATTTAAATTTTAAAGGACTCATAAAGTTTCTAATGGTATTCTGTTAACCCACGGTAATTACCTTTACCGATTATTTTCTCAAGGTTGGTTTGACAGCAACGCAATTAAAAATGTATTATAATATTTCATATTCATTGCCATTTATTTACAAGGAAACTCAAAGAATAAAACAAATCATCTGCATGATTTTGTAAAAGGAGGGGGAAGCAGTATGCAACATTAGAACGTGGAACAACATCACCAGGATGCAGAGCTCAAGTTTGTTTAAACAAAATAACCAGTCTGTATGAGTCTGCAAATATAACACATATTGACATTATATTACGATATAATCCAGATTAAAAAAGGTCATGGTCAATGTCTTTTTTTCCAGCAGTGACCAGCAAACTCCAATTTATATTTTAGTCTCCTAAAAGGATGAATGGACATCATTTATATTTGTAATAGGGATTTCTGATTTAAATCATATGTCAATCTTATTGGACCTATTTTTGGGGCTAAAATAGAAAAATGGGAGAATTTAATTCATGTATTTGATATTATTGTGGTAATCTCTGCCAGTGCAAGATGAGCTTTAAAAGTTATGAGATTATAACAATGCAAATGAATTTGTACTACACTAAATTGCAGCATGCAAACTTGCTATTTTGAGAACCACTGGACTGGTTTACAAGCACCTTGAAAGTTGTGTCTCAGTCAGACCCTCTCACTATACAGCACATGTGTCAAAGTGGCGGCCCGGGGGCCAAATCTGGCCCGCCGCATCATTTCGTGTGGCCCGGGAAAGTAAATCATGAGTGCCGACTTTCTGTTTTAGGATCAAATTAAAATGAAGAGTATAGATGTATATTCAATTTCCTGATTTTCCCCCTTTTAAATCAATAATTGTAAATTTTGAATCTTTTTTTTCTGTGTTTTTAGTTCAAAAATCATTTTGTATAATCTAAAAATATATTTTAAAAAAGCTAAAATAAACATTGTTTTAGATCTATAAAAAAATGAATATTTAGAGCTTTTAATCCAGTTATTTTAATCCATTTATTAAAAAAAATTGGCTGTCTAAGAACGCAACTTGCAATGAAATTACAGCAATCCCTCGAATATCACGGTTAATGTAGACCACATGTGTCAGAGTGGCGGCCCATGCGCCAAATATGGCCCGCCGCATCATTTTGTGTGGCCCAGGAAATTAAATCATGAGTGCCGACTTTCTGTTTTAGGGTCAAATAAAAATGAATGATTCCTGATTTCCCCCCTTTTAAATCAATTATTGTCATTTTTTAATCCATTTTTTCTGTGTTTTTAGTTCAAAAATCATTTTGTAAAATCTAAAAATATATTTAAAAAAGGGAAAATAAACATTGTTTTAGATCTATAAAAAACTGAATATTCAGGGATTTTAATCCAGTTCTTTTAATCCATTTATAAAAAAATATATCTAAATATTATATCTAAAATGGTCCGGCCCACGTGAAATCAAGTTGACATTAAAGCGGCCCACGAACCAACCTGAGTCTGACACCACTGCTATACAGTTTAAAAGCTGCTTTCTTTTCAACAGAATATAATGTCAACCTTTTTTTTAAGAACTAAGAACAGACATGCACACACAGCGAGATATTGGGGACGCAATATGGGTGTATCGAGGGGTTCAGTAGGAGGAAGACTGATGTGTGCTGGTAGACAGGCGTTTAGGGACTAGTCCGTCTCTTTCACAGTGTAAGCAGAGCCGGCCAACATCCATCTCCATTACACACGTCCACATGCCAATGGGCGGGGGACAACTCCTCCGAGAGTGACTGGAGGAGGGAAGGGTGCTGAGCCCTGAGGAGGAGGGAGGGGCCTGTCTGTCAAAATGTATGCATGCTGCACTTGTGTTAATCACTGGTGGAGCAAGAAAGACAAGAGGAAGGACGTGACCAGAATACGTCTTTGGACTCTGCTCTTTCTCAAAGCAACACCTTTCTTATTTGGGATTCTTGGAGGAAAACATTTACATGTGGGCAGTAAACAAGTACAATACTCTGTGACATTTTTAGTTATTTTTTTAATCCGGACTTGAATTTCTACTTTTGCTACAGACATTTGAGAATTGATAGGTTTAATATTGCTTAAATCAGGTGTCCAAACTTTTTTCTCCGATATATATATGTATATATACATACATAAATATATATACGTATACATATACATATATATACATATATATATATATATATATATATATATATATATACATATATATATATATATATATATATATATATATATATATATATATATATAAAATTTCGAGCAAATAATTATATCTAGATACGAGACTAATTTTGAGATATGAGAAAGCCAGGTGGCCAAGACATGAGAGGCTGATTATGATTTTAGCGCACTGTCTTTTTTGCTGCATCTCTTTCGTGTATAACAGATATCTACGAGCACTGGACGGAGCGTTGCATTTTTTTCCGTCACTCAGCGCGAATGGTGGCGCGATCGCTAATACGAGGAGTATATATTGTTGGCAAGTGGTCGTGCGTTATCCTATTGTGAGGACATTTGTGTGCATCATTTTCGGAATATTTTGAAGGGAATACAAAAGCAAACAGCCCATCGATAGTGGAAGTCAGGTTGGAGGGGGGCAAATAGAGCCAACCCGGGAGAAGAAAGGTATCAAACTTTATTACAAAATTAGAATTAAGTTTAGTGTAAGGTTAGATTAAACTCATTTTTGAGTGTGTCTGCATCATAATCCAAGTTCATTTAAATCTGTTTATGTTATGAAATGATGTGTTGCCGTGCGAAAATCCCTCCCCTCTCCGCCCCCTCTCTCTGTCCGTCTCTCTTTCTCTCCCCCTTCAAAAGCCGTATAATTTTAGTACTACTAAACACATTTTAGTCATATTAAACCACTAGTTATGTGTTACTTTGTTAATAGATTGTGAATTAGAAGAAATTTAAAAAAATCCAATACAATATCCAGTTTTTGGTGTTTTTTCAGAGAGTTGGAACAAATTAATTTGTTTTTAGTTAATTTCAATGGGAAACGTTCGTTCGAGTTACGAGAAGATCGACATACGAGCTCAGTCCCAGAACAAATTAAGCTCGTATCTCGAGGTACCACTGTATACATACATACATACATATATATATATATATATATATATATATATATATATATAAATATATATATATATATATATATATATATATAAATATATATATATATATATATATATATATATATATATATATATATATATATATATATATATAAATATATATATATATAAATATATATACACACATACATACATACATATACATATATATATACATATACATATATATATATATATATATATATATATATATATATATATATATGTATATATATAGCCAGTGTCAAAGCGCTTTGAAAAAATGTGAATGGATATTGTGTTGAAATAAGTGCTTGGCTTATGCCAACAGTGTGGGTACATATCTGATCTTCTGGAAGGAAAGAATTTTGTTTGCTGCTCAGTGCTGGTGCCATCATTATCCCACCTGTCACAATGTCTGAGAAGATTTGACAGGGCTGGGATGCGATGTGCGATCACTGCCTTGATCAGGAGATCGGAGATGATTCTTCCCATTTATTGGGGAAAGTTTTATGGTTCTTTCTTCTTTACTCGTTTAAATTTGCCCAACTCTCGTGTCCTATTAAACTTAAAATTGAATGATGTAAGGTAAGCTCGAATGAAAAAAAAATCCGAAATGATTTATCATTTCTGTCGGCTCGCAGCAGCCATCTTGTAGATTTAAAGATGTTAATGGGTTGAAATAAGACCGGAAAGAAAATTGCTCCAACTGCTTCCTCTTCCACTTTTCTCCAAACTGAAAACACCTCATTACTACGTATGCAAACAAAGCGAGCTTCTTCTTAATGTAAGCATCATTGTTAGACTCGTGTGCGGTCGATTGGTCGCCGGTCTTTTGGTCGCCGTCTTTTGGTTGCCGGTCTTTTGGTAGCGGTCTTTTGGTAGCGGTCTTTTGGTCGCCCCGACCGCAACAACGGGCGACCAAAAAATCGGCGACCAAAAGACCGACGACCAAAAGACCGGCGACAAAACAAGGTAAAACAACACGGTCTACGCATCAATAAATTTTTTAAGAATTATTAGAATATTAAGAATCCTCAAGGCGTCTTTTTTTTTCCTCCCAAACATTTCCTTGGTTTACTTTTTGGTAAATTCTGAGCGCAAGGATAGTTTTTGTCTTTTGAAAAGGAATAGATCGTCACGCCAAAAAAGTGATTCTAATATTCCAATCTTTTAAAAAAATGTGATCCTTTTGTATGTGTGATAAATAAAGGAATACTTTTAACTCACTGAGATAGACATACATTTGACCACTGCCTTTCTCTTCAAATGGGTTTGACTTCCATCGTTGACACGATAATTGCCGCAAACGTTAAGTTTTCAATAGGTCCATTGAAAAAGAGTTCCACTGAACCATTGATTTTACTTTTATTTTAGTTCACACAATAGCCAAGGTCTCTGCACCATTTAAAGTAGTAGTCTGTATCAATACTGCCTTGAGGGAGTTCATTTTCTAACAGGACCAGCCTTTCTCGCACTTCTGTTTATGCTTCTTTGAAAACATTTTTTTAAGGTTTGCAGCCTCTAACATTGCCCATAATGTGTGAATGTTCATTTGGACATACTATTGTAGTCTATGTAATTTATTGCCTTCCAAATGTAGAGTACTTGTGGATAGCAGTTACCACAATCACCTCAGTGCTTTTGTTTGAAACTCTAATTCAGTGCCACGATTGTACCCAACACAAAGGTGTGAGTTTGAGCAGCCAAAGAGAGGTTTGGTTATGAATAAAGCATGTGATGGCCTCACTTAGCACCCACAGTGAACATTCTGAATTATCTCAGCTAATGTAAGCACAGGAACAAGTTCATAAATACAGTATCAGTGTGACAAATGGCTTTGAAGTCTTCTCGAGCTGGAGCAAAACATGAATTCACACACTGAACGCTCTGTGTCTACACAATTAGGATTAGAGGTGAGACATAAAAAGGCTGTTGAGTCAATTTGATACTCTCTATCCATACTTGCAGCCACTTGTGATGCTCATTTTTAACATCAGTGAAAGCAAAAGCATGCAGATTTTTTTTAGATCAGACCATTTTCATTTTAAGATAAGACATGGAAGAATATTTGATGAGTTTAGTTGACTTTATGATCATTAGCCATCTGCACTGTGAAACACCATCCGATTATAGACTGAATGTGTTGAATGTTCCTAACCCTTTTAAAGAAACTCCCATTGCAAAACACGCAAGCTGATTCTTGATCTATTTTCAACATCCACCTCAAATTCATTATTTTATTCCATAATTTCCGACGCTTGCTGAGATTCTTCCCTTATTTTAAAGTCAAATTTAATTATTCAAACTTTACTGGTCCTCAATTATGTTATGTTAAATTATTTTTACATTAAAATGGCGCAGTATCATTATGTTTATACATTGTATGAAGCAGTGGCGGTCCGTGCATTTTCTGGTGACGTCTTCAGCAAAAACTATTTCATGGCTATAAAACCTCTACTCCAGCTACAGCTGCGACACATAAAAAATAATTAATAATAACCTCATACAATTGAAATATTATTTAGGAATACAGCCATATTTTACTCACCAAAAATAATTTTTACCTGTACACAATATCCATGCTCCTTTTTTTCCTCCTTCTTTTTTATGGCCATCAAAGCTAATGCTGAAAGTCGAGCCTGTCCTGTCGTATTTCTGGCATACGTTTTTATTCGATTTAGTGCTGAAAATGTTCATTCCCCGTTCTGACAGGCTTGCTTCCTTTGGAGTTGTCCAACCCTTCTTAATGATGTCCAGCCATTGCGGGTTGACAAAACCGCTATTAAATCAACACAACAATATATTTGCTTGTGCAGCTCGCTCCAGATACAGTTTGGTAGCTCTGGCTCTTCCACTCTATCACTAGCCAATCATAGTTGGTGAAAGCGATGACGTATCCCTACGCCTACGAGAAGGCCTTGGTGTCACCAAATCGAATTCTGATTGGTTAAAGCAACAGTCTTATTGGCGCTTGTTTAATGCAGCAGAGCCTGCAGAACTGATTGTGAAGGCCTTGAGGCAGATATCTGACCCTGGCAACAAATAATGGCTGAAATGTGATTGGTTAAATGCTTCAATATGAAAACACACATCTGGAAGCAGTGCAACCAGGGGGAAAAACAATGAAAGGAAGCTGACAGACAATTTGGAATTATTTAATAAGTATTCATGGACAAAATATAATTAACATAATCTCAGTCTGTGATTCAGATATTTCTTAGGCAAGCAGAGAAGGCCTTGAAGGCCCTGACGGCACACCACTGGTATGAAGTAACCACTGCAATGGCGGATGGATATACACAATGACGTGGGGTTTGTTTTTACAGCGCACACACACATGCATACACAGACACACACAAACAAACAATCATTCTTTGTTTTATATTCAGCTTGTCTGAACAAGACTTTTTATCTTCTCTTGGTGCTTCTTTACAGCTAGCACACATATGAGACAACCAGCCCCCAACAGTAGAAACTGTGACGGTGGTTCCCTTTCAGAATGAACAAAAACCACAATCACACACAGGACCGCAATGGATTTTCCATAGACTCGACGACATCAAACAATTCTTTTCATGCCACAGGTGTGACATTTCTTTTCCTTCTCCAAACCTGTTGCCACATCGCTGCTGTCCCTGTTTTTCACATCTCAAGACCGCATCAATCAAGAGCTAGACATTGACTTAACCTCTCGCTTTTTACATCTAAATTGTGCTATTTCATCATTGTACAAGCCTGTTTTTACAATGCGGAAACAAGAAAGACCTGAAAAATAGGGTGGGGGGATTGTAAGGAAAAAAATGTATACAGATAAGTGGGAGTTTTTGGGGAAAAAATGGTATCCTGAGCCTAATGACTTTTGTTGAAGCTTCCCATTTTCAACACAGCATGACAAAGCTCATACTCAAACACAACACAAAACAAAAAAAAGCATTGTTTATCCTGCTAAATGAATCAGAGCATGCCTTATTGATGTTTGTGGAGTTATTTCAATGCCCTCTAGTTGTGTACATACAATTGTTGCTATGGATTTCATGTTTTTGCTAACGTCAGCAAGCCCAACTCAAGTGGTGAATGGGCTTTCACTTGTACGCTGTGTTTCTACCTTCAACGTTGTCAAAACATTATGGCACCAACCTTTTACCCACCGACTGATGACGCAGGAGCAACATGATTTTTGTTTCGTGCTCAAGGTCAGCTGGGTAAACAATGGATTTCATGACTACTGTCATCCTTCACCCCTTCGCGGTTTCAACAGTCGCAGCTTCAGTCTATCGCAGAATTTTATATCCAGTACCCAAATTAAAAATGTTCACAAAAATTTCAAAATATACGCGAAAAATAGAGCTCTATGAGCGGACTGGAAACTCTGTGAGGGTGGATTTTTCCAATAATGTGAGCTCCGGGCGACCTGTATATAGTATACTTTCGATTTATGAATAGTAATACATTACAGTATTTACATATGCATATAATTGTGTAACATTTAATATCTACACTTCTTGATATTGTGTGCACGTGAAAACATCTACGTATGGTAGAAATAATAGGGGTGATTAGTAGGTGATCCTACTTTGCGGATTTTGGATTATCGCAGCCATGTCTGGTCGACATCATCCGTGAAATTCGAGGGAATACTTTAGTCCACAACCTGAGCTGGGCCGCTCCTTAAACATCCTTACGACATGATCATCAACATGCACTATTTTATCCAAACAATTTGGGAAATGCTTGTCACTTTGTAGGGCAATAATGATGGTAGAATTCCGACCAAGCTGCCTCTCTCCCTCTACTGTCACACAGATACAAGTCAAGCAGCCCTACGCTGTCCACGTCGGAGTGATTAATGGTTGTTCTCTGCTCCTCCCACTCACCTGCCCTCAACAGTTTGATTGATGGGCCTGGGGGTTTTACAGATGGACAGATGTGGCTTGGTAGAGAACCCAGGCAGGGAGCAGAACGTCAGCCCCGTTGGCATCTACATCCTTTTTTTTCTACACGATGGGGATGGGGGGAGGGGTTGTTATTTCTCGCATCACCCTTGTAATTGCATGAAAATTAAAATCAAGAAAGGATGGCCTTAAAAGTTGAGGCATACCTTACTTTGGTGTAAAGCAAATGGCAAGATAACATATTCGCTCACCGCTAATGGTTTCGCACATTGCCAAGTCCCATTTGAGTCCTTTTTTTTCTTTTTCTAAAAGGCAAATCTTTATCATCTGACATTGTGCATGAGGTAAGAGATAACAAGAGTGATTCTATAATTGCGTTTGGTGGAAGTATGATTTTGTCACATAATGATCCTGCCGCCTATCACTTTTCAGGATTAATGGGGGTGGAGTAAGGTGATTAAACTAATTATCAGCTTCTGTCTAAATCACAGCTTGCAAACCGGCATAAGGTGTAGGTGTAATTTCACAAAGAAAATTCCTATTTAGTCAAGTATAAGGGAAGATTTTGTTAGAGCAATTTGTCGTAGATATACAGTGGTACCGCGACATACGATCTTAATCCGTTCCGGGACTGAGATCGTATGTCGAGCTTTCCGTAACTCGAGCAGACGTTTCCCATTGAAATGAACTAAAAACAAATTAATTCGTTCCAACCCTCTGAAAAAAAAACAGGATATTGGATTGGAAAAAATGTTTCATTTCTTCTAATTCGCCATATATTGACAAAGTAATAAATAACGAGTGGTTTAATAGAAATAAAATGTGTTTAATAGATGTAAAATTTGACGCATTTCGCGGAGGGGAGAGACAACGACACACACGGAGGCGGAGGTGGGGGCTGTTTGGGGGGACTTTATCCACGGCAACGACGCACTCGTAAACGAACAAACAAATTTAAATTAACTTGGATAAATATATACAGACACTCAAACATGCATTTAATGTAACTTTACACAAAACTGAATTCTAGTTTTGTCTTTTGTTAACTTCGTTTTCCGGGTTGGCGGTTTGCCACGCCTCCACCCTCACGTTCGCTATCGATGGACTGTTTGCTGTTGTACTACGTATTCCCTTCAAAATATTCCGAAAATGATGCACACTAATGTCCTCACAATAGGATAACGCACGACCACTTGCCAGCGAGAAATAGTCTTGAAAGAACGATCGCGGGACCTTCTTTCCTTAGAAAGAATAACAGGAAATGCAATAGCTGAGCTTACCCACGTATTGATTGTGGGTAATGAAGTTTTATTCTGAGAAAGGGTGCCATTGCCTATTGGTGTTGTGTGCACGAGTATACTTCATTACCCAGAAAGCCCTCTTTTTGCCCGCGCATGCGCGTTGTGCGTTTCCTGGTCGAAACTCGTCTGAATAAATCGTTCAGTCCTCGTAGATATAGTAGTTATACACAAAAGAGATGCGGCAAAAAAGACAGCCTCTCATGTCATGGCCACCTGGCTTGGTCGCATCTCAAAATTTTGATCGTATCGCGGGCGAATTATTCGATCGAAATTTTCGTCGTACCACGAGCATGTCGTACCACGAGCTGATCGTAGGTCGAGGTACCACTGTATAGCATCTTTATCTCCACCCATCGTGTAGTCTGTTTACAACATTGTGACTTTGCTGTTGTGACAAGGTTCCTCAGCTTCTGTGGGTGGCGCTCACAGGGCATTATTTGAGAAGCAAGACAGAGGGAGCGAGATAGAATGTGCCACTCTTTCCCACATTTCTCTTCTAAAGTAAAGTGAGAGCTGCAGTTTGCGGCGTAGCTGCAGACAGAGCCATAAATCATATGTCTTGCTAATGGCAGTTCCAAATGAGGCCTCTCATCAGACAAGACAAGTGGCGCTCTGTGCGATACTTGGAGCTCCGCTACGACATCTGCGCGCTCTCAAGCAACTTTGTCTGTTATGTGCGTGTCGCCCTTGAATTTATTAGGAGCGCTCGACTGAGCCTCGGCAGTTCAATTCTGTGTCATCTGGCTTTTATTTGAAAAGTTACAAATCCTCTTATCTTGAAGAAGGCTTGCAGGTAACATTTTGGGAAAAAATATTTGGATATGAGCTATTTTGAAGCTTAATCCAGTGTTTCCCAACCACTGTGCCACACTGGTGGTGCCGTGAGCAATGGTCAGGTGCGCCGTGGGAAATTGTAAGAAGTCATACAATGTAGTATTCAGAGAGAAAAATTAATCTGGATATAAAATGTTTAAATTGAACTATTACAAGGTAAAAATCAAAATATGATGAACGTTAAATTATAGATACTATTACAAGATTCCAATGGTGAAACAGTCATTTTGTTGCTTATTTTTCTCTAACATTAACCCAAAGTTGTTTGGTTTCTAGGGCATCAACTTTTGACGACATAAAGTCTGGGAGCACTTTTTTTTGCATAATTTTAGGAGATTTCAGTAATATTTGGTGAAAAGTCATAAAATTATGTGTGTCAAGTCAACTATGGAGAAAATATGTATCCCCCCCCCCCCTCCAGGCCAACAGGGGCCAGAAAAAACTCAATCAAACTCACCTCACCTCACTTCCTGCCTGAGGTCATAGGTCATGAACCAGTATATAAATTCTATAGTCCAGCCTTGAAAGACAAGACAGGCAACAAAGGAACCAGAAATACACTTCAGACCCGATCACACGCAACTGGTTTTCAACCCAACCCTTTCAGCAAAAGCTAATCCGTTCAGAAACAGCTAATACTTTCCTCTCGCTGGAAAACTTCAATATAATTGTAAACTGGAAGGATTTGAGTTGTTCCTGCTGTGAGAAGATCGGGGCCCCTTTTCAAGTTTGGGGCAAAATCTGAAGAAAGTAGAGAAGAACTTGACAATGTGATTAAAAACATGACATGACTTATTTTTGCAACACTCAAACCGGAAGTTTTTCAGGGTCCATAGACATGAACTTTTGGTGACATTAGGTCAGTGTGAAAAAATTGAATTTGCAAGAATATTGGAGGTTTATGTGGTTCCTGCTGATAAAACTTTGATGAGAATGACTGTTGTTAATAGAGGCGAGATAGTTTGTAATAAAAAGATTTTCAGATGGTGGTGTCCATTTTTCAATGCAAAAAGTCTGCCGCAGCTCCAAAAAGGTTGGGAAACACTGGCTGAATCTACTTCAAAACAAGCTGTAAATATGGTATGTCGATCTCTGGGTTTGGGGATAGACAAATAGGGTACTAAAACCACAGAAAAAGGGGAATGTACAGATTTAAATATGGCATTATTTAAATAATGTAGGCTTTTCATGGCTCAGTTAAGATCCTGAAAGTGGCCAACTTGAGTCAAGACGATATTAGCATACCTGTCAACCTCTGCCGATAACTGCCCTTATAAATGATTATGATTCCCCTTACAAACCCCCCAAAAACCTTACAAACACCGTACGAGTCGTACGGTGTTTGTAAGGTTTTTGGGGGGTTTGTAAGGGGAATCATAATCATTTATAAGGGCAGTTATCGGCAGAGGTTGACAGGTATGTATTAGTGGGTGTGAAAGAAGAATGAAGCAGACGGGTACTTGCAAAATTAGGCATGGGTTGACGTCACAGTATTAGCAATAGCAAAACCGTTGTTAAATCAGAGATAATTCGCTTTCAAATGAAATTAAACTAAAAAAAAAAGAAAAACTACACAGATAACACTTCAACCAGGGCACACTCGCTTTTCAACTTATCAAAATTCATGAAAGTTTGAAATACTGGGAAAGGACTTTAGTGTCTCTTTTATTGAACAGGCTTTGTTTCACGGGTGGAGGTAGAAGTATTGCACCTGACAGTGTCCGTCCGTTTTTCGCTTGCTGAGAGACGAACTCTTGCAAGAAACTGATGAAATTTGTGCTGAGCTATGAAATGGTTGCTGTTGTGCTCAGCAAACTTTGTGGCTGATTGTGAGAAAGTCTGCAACTTAGCAAGAAGGAATTTATACAAGACTAAAGGCATCAGCTTTACCGAAGATGGAAAAAAATACATTTTTAAACTTAAAGAAAAATTGCCGTTATCCTCCTAACATGGCCGGAAGGCACTTTGCTGACTGACTTAGTTGCCTTACATTCCAAACTCACAGTGCAGTTCAAAAGTGAAACTGAATAAATGTGTGTATTGCAAGGTTCTTAACTCTCTCACACACACTTCAGGGCATTCCATTGCCCTGTGCCGTACTTTCCATTTCTCATGCAAAAAATCGACCAATCTCATAATGAAAAAATAAAAATAAAATAAAGTCGCCTGATCTTAAAACCGTTTCATTTACTCCTGGGGCACAGCTGTCATAATTGATCGAAACACGTTCAAACATCTGCCTAGCAGACAGCCCAGTTGCTTATGAGTCACATTTTTTTAGCCAGCCATGGCAGAAACCTCATGCATTTAAGCATGTAGACAAGGTTAAGACAATCTTCTGTTGTTCAAAGCAAGCATCAGAAATGGAAAGAAAGGTGATAAAATCGACTTTGAACATGGTATGGCTTTTAGTGCCAGATGGGACGCACAACCACCTTACACAGAATGGTCTGAAATAGAAAAAGCATCTAGTAGGCGACAGTGCCTTATTAATGCCAAAGATTAGAGGAGAGTTGCAGACTGTAGCCCAGGGGTAGGGAACCTATGGCTCGGGAGCCATATGTGGCTCTTCTGATGGGTACATGTGGCTCTAAAATATGTATTTAAACCGATGGTGACACAGCCGAGTCCCGAATGCACCAATAGGAGCATCACGTCGGTATTATGGCGCTGATACTACCTCTAACTTCAATCATCTTTTTTTTCATTATACTTTTCTGCAGGCATATTTTCATTGATTAGCAACTGCGCAAAAGTGTTGTCAAAAGATTTCATTTAGTACTTTGTAGGTGGTAAAATGACCCCCCAAAAATCAGATCTCATTTTCACATTTATACTCTTAAATTCTGAGTATGGCTCTGAAGGAATAAAATTTGAAAATATTAATTGTTTATGGCTCTCTGCCTGCTGTAGCCTATCTTTCTCAGGTTTGACGTGTTGTGTGTTCAGAGATAAACTTCTCCATACATAAGTTATAAGAAATGGTTATTTCAGTTCCCGTTCTCTCTGAGTGACGCGATTTTCGCAAAATATGCATTTTTGGCAAAGATTGCTACTTACTGTGATTGGGAAAGCTTAGAGGTGTGAGTCCTCGCTCCATCTTGCTGGAAACAAAACAATCATTGAACTGAAGAAAGCCATCAGGAGTGGATAAGAGGCATTCCTCGGTGTGTTTGTAAGGCTGTCTTTAATAATTTTGTGCTGTGCCTGAAGAAATTGGCATCTCGAGAGCGGCCTCTAGAATATAGAGGAAACTAAAGACTATCATTTTTCAGTAGGATTTTCTGAACGAGCCACCTGATGGTGTAGACCAGGGGTGGGCAAACCGGTCCTCGAGGGCCGCTGTGGGTGCAGGTTTTCATTCCAACTGAACAAGAGGATACCTTTTGCAAGTGTAATCGGTTAATTAAAGTCAGGTGCTACTTATTTTAGAAGACACCTGATTGGTTAAAATGTCGGCACTGGATCGGTTGGAACAAAGACCAGGACCCACTGCGGTCCTCGGCGGAATCGGTTTGACACATGTAGTGTAGGCTCTACACCATGTCGCAGTGGGTTCAGGTTTTCATTCCAACTGAACAAGAGGATACCTTTTGCAAGTGTAATCAGTTGATTAAAGTCAGGTGCTACTTATTTTAGAAGACACCTCATTGGTTAAACTGTCAACACCAGATCGGTTGGAACAAAGACCAGGACCCACTGCGGCCCTCTGTGGAATAGGTTTGACACCCCTGGACTGTAAAGGTTTACTTCGGTGCGGGCAGGCGCGGGCTCAATTCCCACTGGTGGCGGTATGATTGTGAATACTGCTCCAGCAAGCCCCGCAACCCTTACGAGGATGCGCGGTATGAAATATGAATGAATGGATATTCTGAACAAAAATCTTGTAGGTTATGCTGCAGTTTTTTTAAGATTGTGAAAAAACATCAAGAAACGATGTCTATTCAAATTTGGGGCCTTGTATTTATATGTTGGGGGGGTTGCCCTGTATCACATTAGTACTAAAAGCAGCAAAGCCATTGTTGTCACAGTTCCACTAGCTACCAGGTCTCGAAAGTTTAGTGATCCAATAATAAATTGATCAGGCTGAAGTGAGGGCTACCCAGTGGAGTGAGTGGTTAACGCGTTGGTCTCACAGCTCTGGGGCCCTGGGTTCAAGTCCAGGTCGGTCCACCTGTGTGGAGTTTGCATGTTCTCGCCGGGCCTGCATGGGTTTCCTCCGGGTACTCCGGTTTCCTCCCACATTCCAGAAACATGATTGGTAGGCTGATTGGACACTCTAAATTGCCCCTAGGTATGGGTGAGTGCGAATGGTTGTCCGTCTGCTTGTGCCCTGCGATTGGCTGGCCACCGATTCAGGGTGTGAATCGCCTCTGGCCCGGAGACAGCTGGGATTGGCTCCAGGACCCCCCACGACCCTAGTGAGGATACAGCGGTTCAGAAAATGAGATGAGAAATGAGGCTGAAGTCAATATGCAGTTTTCTGAATTCTTTATATTACTTTACACTGAGCCCTGTTTTAGTGTGAATTCAGAGTGAGAGCATCTTATTATAGGCTAAGCCAGCAGCAGTGTGATGACACATTTTGATGGCTGACCGCACGTAGAGCTGGACATTGTCTCTGTGTGTGTGTGAGTGTCGGCCTTTTGTTCTTTTCGGTAAGACGCAGATGACGTTTGAAGGTGTAAGCTGCTGTTGTGTATAGATAGGGACTAAAAGAGAGAAAATGCAATTACTACAGCTGTCTCAACAACAATGGCCGAGCAGCCACGTCGCTACTCAATCCACTTAAAGAGGCCTGACAAGTGGTGTTGAATTGTGGGAGTACAAAAGCCACCCTTGCTGATGCTCCCAAATCAGTGTTCTTTACAAGATAAACGGATATGTGATGGATTTCTTAAGAATGGAAAACAGACAAGTGTGTCCGATAGTATAGTATAAATTAGTTTAGCAAACCACATTAATGTATTAATAAAACAAACATGTGATCAAGCAGAAGTACCAAGAGATGTTTTTGTCTACAACTAACCATGAAACCTACGCAAAAAAAGAGGATTAAACAACTATGTTGAAATTAGTTCTACTTTGGGCTGTTTACACAGTGACCATCTGAGCAAATCAATAGAAAACGGCACACGGCAATTCCGCATGAAAACAATGTGGTATTCCTCCCATGCAGTAGGGGCAGCGCAGTTTTACAACGCCACAACCAATATACACATTTCCTTGAAAACATCCTGCTCATTTCAGGTGGCCTTTCCATACAAGCGACATTATTTTTCAATATTTGCAGAAGTTAAATCGCGAGTGTTTGTTTGGTCTAACAGAAAAAAATATTGCGTTACTGACGTGACATCGCGTTCTAGTTTATTCTTGCAGGAGTTGTGACAGGCCCGTGCGATCCATAAGGCCCAAAAACGCAGATGGGGCGTCCACAAAAGTGCCAGGACGGCAAGAAAAAAAATGTTCAAATTATATTTGATGATAACATTCATTCATTTTCCGTACCACTGCAGGAGCGCCGGAGCAAATCCCAGGTGGGGGAAACCCTGAATTGGTTGTCAGCCAATCTAAGGGCTCAAAGGAGATGAGCAACCAATTTAAAGTGCTCAACCAGCCCACCACGCATATTTTGCGTGACCGGACGTTTCGTCGAAAGACGTTTGGTCCCCGGACGTTTGGTCGCCGGGTTCGCTCGCTGTCAAATTATGAGAGAGAGAGACAGAGAGTTTACTGTTGAAAGCGAGTGTTGGGGTTATTCTGGGATATTATTATATATGTGCATATTAATCATTATATGTATGTGTGGAATATAAATCATTATATGTATATGTGATGCATTAATCATTATAAGCAGACGAAAGCTCAGTATAACAAGGACACTTCCCCCCCTGGTGCTGGCTCCGAGGACATTTAATTGTTTTTAGGACTATTGACCTGACAGATCACCAAGTTCGGGGCTGAGGACTGTTGATCTGAGTTCGCAATGAAGATCTGTGAAGGACTCTTAAATTGCTTTGACTTGGATTCCGGCAGATGGCGATAATCGAATCAACTTCCAAAAATACTCGCATATTGTTTCAAAATACTGTCGCTCGGTTCACCTTTTATGGAAATTATTATGCTTACTTGTGCAAATTCTTACGTAGTTGTTTTTGGTTTCCGACCTGATATGCAATTGTTGTTGCAGTTGTTTTTTGACCTTAATTGTGTTATTCGGTTAGCTTAGGCAATTGTTTGAATCAGATAACCTTAAGTGTTTTGATTATGTGCGACTAAATGAACAGAGGAGGATGCCTTTCTTCAGAATGTCGCGAGGGCGAGGCAGGACTGATTCTCACTTTCAAGTTATCGCTGGATTATGTCAACGATGTCTCTCCTTTTATTAAAGTATATCTATTAATAAACCTATTAGCGAGCAACCAGGTAATCTCTTTCTCTCAAAATTATAATCATGACAGAGACAGAGAGAGTCCGTTCTACCAAACGTCCGGTCGACCAAACGTCCGGGGACCAAACGTCTTTCGACGAAACGTCCGAGTGCCATATTTTGGAATGTGGGAGGAAACTGAGGTGCCCGGAAAAAAAACCCACACAGACATAGGCAGCCTGAAGCTTAATTTAAAAATTGAAAAATAAAAATGAAAAACACACTCTTTCTCTTAGCCTGTCTTTTTTATGTTTGACAATTGCTCAAGGACACTGTGGCGGGCGAGAAACTGAAATAAATTGAGACAACAGTCTGTTTACCTACTGGGCGACTTTGCCACTCAACTGGACTTTGCCTCTATTGCAACATGACAAGCGTCACAGATTGCCTGTCATGTTCTGGCTTGCTTTCCTTTTTCGGCGACAGCTGCTGACTCGGCACATGTGCAGTAGTGGCTGTGAGGAGGAGGCTCGACGGGCCTTTAGTGATGGGCAAAGAGATATCAAGTAGAAGGCCCCATGCAGAAGCAATTTTCAAAAGCTGAAGGGAAATATATTGAGGTCAAGTGAACTTAGTTCTTTCCCTACATTCACTTTTCATTGAATCTATTCTTCATAACAGTCAAGATTCTGGTACCAAGGCAAATGCTTACTTAGCTGGATACCTATTGTCCTATTGTGCATTGTGTGTGTGTCTGCAAGGAAAGGCATTTGAGTGATAAAGGGTGCAGGAAATTATTGTAAAAAGCCTCTAATTGCACATGTGGAGCTTCTGTGAGTGTTTTGCTAACTTTAAAATCACGCATATTTATGTAACTTTTGCCTCTACGTACTTGAAAGCAAATATTTAAGGGGAATCTGGAACCAGCAGAGATGGAAAATTAATAAGTATAGAGTAGACTCTTTGGGCGAGGCTGGCTAAAGCCTTATTCTTCCGGTTCCCATGTCAACGTTAACAACGTTTGGTTGGCAACACGTTATTTGTTTCTTGGACAAAGTAGCCATCAGCAAAATAATTTGATGAAAGGAATAGAATGGGCTGCTTCGCGGATGCTCCACTTCCTTCTATGCGCTCCATTCGCTCAACTCACTCATTGGTCAGTGACAAATAAATAAATGCTTATATCGGCAGTATTCGTGTTGGAGCAATTTCATACGCAACATTCATTAACCATTTTTGGGATAAATTGGTTTTCTTGGAGGAAAAAAAACAACAAATATACCGCTGACCGCGACACTAATGGAACTAAACAAAAGAGGGCACAGTTCACGAAGAAGCTGACCTTGCGTTGCATCACTTCCTGTCCTGTAACGATACTGGCTTTCTGGCCAGAAACAAAAGGGGATTGTAACTGTATTTTGAACTTTTTTGGGTTAATTTCACAATGAAAAGGACTGCTGGTTGTAGCTGAGTGAAGCCAAATCTATCAAAAAAGTACTTTCTGAGGTGATAGTGCGACTTTAAAGAGCCTCTTTTGCGTGAGCACAGATACTCAAGAATGCATGCTACTACAGATGTCACTTCAATGTTTGAATATGATTCTGCAGACAGATTGCGTCTTGAGGTTTATGGAACATTCTTCTCTAGCATTGCCTGTAATGACCATCATTTCAGCCATCCATTTATATCCTTGCAGTTGATGCATCCCACAGGTTGTCTTGCCAACGGAGAATAAAAGATGGAAAGCGGGGACAGTAAGACTTCCATCAAACAGCTTGAGTCCAAATGACTGGATAATGACATAGCAGTCATTGAATTGAGCATACTGTAAATGGATAGGCAACTAGGCGGTGAATAACTCAAAAACAACGAGCCAAAAGATACAATGTTACAATTCATCACGACTGCTAAAAGGGATTATACATCCATATCTGAAGGCCTCATGCCGTCTTCCCACACATCAATATGCACACACATCTAATGTGTCTTCAAATGCAACAATTCTGATCACACATGTAGACCAGACATGTATCGAAAAATCGCAAAGTAGTATTATAACTATTATAACTACCTTTTTTTTCCTTCAGTGTTGAGTCCTAGTAGTGGATTTTCACATTCTTATGAAGTTTTTAAAAAAAAATCAGTGCTGAGTCCTAGTAGCAAGACTGGCTTCCACCAACAAGTGGATTTTCACATTTTTATGAACCTAAAAAAATGTATCTTTAAAAAAATAATAATAATAGAAGAAAAAAATCGCAAAGTAGTGAATTCGCGATAATCGAGGGAAGACTGTACCTCTAAGAGTAGTTATACGACTCTTAAATCACAACTTGGGGCCCGTTGGAGTGTGTGGTTAGCGCGTCGGCCTTATAGCTCTGGGGTCCTGGGTTCAAATCCAGATCATGTCCAACTGTGTGGAGTTTGCATGTTCTCCCCGGGCCTGTGTGGGTTGTATCCGGGAACTCCGGTTTCCTCCTACATTCCAAAAACATCATCCTCACTAAGGTCGCGGGGGTGCTAGATCCCATCCCAGCTGACTTCATGCCAGAGGCAGGGGGACACCCTGAATTGATGGCGAGCCAATCGCAGGGGACAATGAGACAAACAACCATTCACATTCACACTCACACTCATACCTAGGGGCAATTTAGAGTGCATGACTTTGCACTGTAGGAGGAAACCGGAGTACCCAGACAAAAACCCACGCAAGAACATGCAAACTCCACACGAGTGGACCTGTCCAAAAAAATAAAAAATACTACAGGCAAAAATCGGATGCTCAATTTAACAAAATCCATCCACCGAAAACAATTGTGTACCAATGTCCAGAGCTTAATACTACAGTGTCCAGGAAGCCCACTCAATGCAGAATTTGCCGAGACAATCAATAGCTGCTACTGTTGTGCTCACCACCCTGCTCCAATAAACAACGTGCATGCACCTGAGGTCTTGAGTTCACAGTCCCCAGCTAGTGTATGTCTACATGAGCACTCCTGTCAATCCTTGTAACATTCTATACCCCCGAATAACATGAGCAATCGGAGATGAGGGAGTTGTGTCCCCGAACATTTTAATGCATATTCTCTACAAAAGCACTTTTTTTTTTTTAAAACACACGAGATGACAAAACTACGGGGTCACACAGTAGATGGAACTGATAGTAGAGGCAACGTTCACCAGGGCTGTAGTATTACTGCTGAGTGGCAGCAGAAACAAAGGGTCACTCCCAAAGTGTGCCGACTAACTCTATAAAACATCTCTACTCTGGGCCTAATAGCTCTCCCTACAGTGTCTGATTCATCCCTTGGGGAACAATCATTCTTCGCTATCTTCACTCCACTTCTAGGCGGTCATTTTCCTCAGCTCATCAACATCAGAAGGATTCTTCTATCCATGTGCCAATAGTTCTGAGCTTTCATCAGCCAGAGTATCAAGTGATCACTGCCCACATGCAGCATGCATGACATTGATTTTCAATCACTGCGAAGATTTACAGTTCTACTTCTGTTATCAGTAAGACTGAAGAGTGACTGGTACGTTTTTTTTCCTCTTTTTACACGACGCTTCCAATGTCAAATTTGGATTCGTCGTGATACGCAGGGTTGTGGGACTGATGTAAAGCTTCACAAAATGTTTTCATGATGAAATCAGTAGGTAAAAATGGAAAGCATAGTTGACATGTGCATGGCCCGTAAGTAATCGAGTCCTAGATATAAATTAATGCTAAAAATATAAGTCAAATAAATAATAAAACACACACAGCTAAATTTGAGATATTCATGCTGGCAACAAACCAAAGAACACAGTCGAGAATTTAGAATTGTGTTCAAGCATTCGTTCATTTTCTGAACCGCTAATCCTCACAAGGGTCGCAGGGGGTGCAGAACCCTATCCCAGACACCCTGAATCGATGACCAGCCAATCGCAGGGCACAAGGGGACGGACAACCATTCAAGCTCAGACTCATAGCTACGGGCAATTTAGAGTGTTCAATCATGTTTTTTGAGATGTGGGAGAAAACTGGAGTACCCGGAGAAAACCCACGCAAGCCCGGGGACAACTTGCAAACTCCACACATTGAGGACATACCTGGGATCAAACTCTCGACCCAGACTATGAGGCCGAGGCGCTAACCCTGCGTCTAAGCATACTAAAAGAAAAAAAAATGTTTCTGTGTTCAAGCCAGGGCAGCCCGCTGAGTGAGTGGTTAGTGTGTCAGGCTCACAAGTGGCGGATCTGGGTTCAAATCCAAGTCGGTCCACCTGTGTGGAGTTTGCCTGTTCTCCCCCGGCCTGTGTGGGTTTACTAAATTGAGGTGTTCAAGCCATCAATTTTCAACTTTTTAGGCCCAACATTAATAGCTTCTCTCGCTTCCTTCCTGTTACTATATCTCCTGTGCTTACCGTTGTAGCATAAATGGCACAATAAAAGCAGAAACCAGTATTTTTCCCTAAAAGCAAGTATACTGTAATTACATCCCAATAGGCAAGAGGAGTGAGTCACTGACAATGTAATGCTTCACTTGCTTGAATCTATGAAGGGAGCATGGCTTTAATTCCCACTTAGTCATAAATAACCAAGTAAAAAATAACCTAACATTAAAATAATAGAATTTAATGGAACAAATATTAAAAATTCCATTTAATAATACCAGACTCCTGCTAGATAACACCCTACAGTTTTCCTTTTTTTTCACTCACTCCTTCCACCTTTGCTGAGTAAGTTCCTGACACCGTAGGGTTCCTATCATACTTTTTAACCTTTATCTCATGTCTCTTCCCCAGATTTCACAGCCTCTTTTTTTCTCCTTACACTGTTCTTTCGAACACCTTATTATGCCTTATCTCCATTCCTAACTCTCTCATATCTCTCATTGCCTTTCCACCCTAATCCCTCTCTCTCTCTTCGTCCTGCCTTTCTGGATCTCCACCACTCACTAACAGCCAATATTTTTCAGTGGGTGGACCTACTTTGCACATCACTAGTATTGTTGCTAACAAACATTAGCGTGGGCTACAGTGAACGTGCTGATTCACTTAATTGAGACTTTTCTTTACAGTATTACAGAATATTGTAATATAGCAGTGGTGTGCCGTCAGGGCCTTCAAGGCCTTTTCTGCTGGTATAAGAAATATCTGAATCACAGACTGATGTTAATTGTATTTTGTCTATGAGTACTTATTAAATAATTCCAAATTGTCTGTTAGCTTCCTTTCATTGCTTTTCCCCCTGGTTGCACTGCTTCCAGATGTGTGTTTTAATATTGAAGCATTTAACCTATCACATTTCAGCCATTATTTGTTGCCAGGGTCGGAAATCTGCCTCAAGGCCTTCACAATCAGTTCTGCAGGCTCTGCTGCATTAAACAAGCATCGATAAGACTGTTGCTTTAACCAATCAGAATTCGATTTGGTGACACCAAGGCCTTCTCGCAGGCGTAGGGATACGTCATCGCTTTCACCAACTATGATTGGCTAGTGATAGAGTGGACTAGCCAGAGCTACTAAACTGTATCTGGAGCGAGCTGCACAAGCAAAATATTGTTGTGTTGATTTGATAGCGGTTTTGTCAAGCCGCAATGGCTGAAGGAGGAGAAGAAATGAATTTATTTGCAGATTTACTGTCAAAGCTATTTTCAAGACGGACTTTTCAAGAAAAAAAAGCTGGACATCATTAAGAAGGGTCGGACAACTCCAAGGAGGCAAGCGGGAACGAACATTTTCAGCACTAAATCGAATAAAAATGTATGCCAGAAAGACGACAGGACAGGCTCGACATTAGCATTAGCTTCGATGGCGATAGAAAAGAAGGAGGAAAGGAGGATGGATATTGTGTACAGTTAAAAAAGATTTTTGGTGAGTAAAATATGGCTATTTTCCAAAATAATATTTAAATTGTATGAGGTTATTATTGATTATTTTTTATGTCGCAGCTATATAAGCACAGTAATTCATGGCAATTTGAATATTCATGTGTTCTTTTTGTCAAGCATAATTGTGCAAAAAAAGGTGTGAATCGCTGCAACTAATGATTATCAGCTGATCCACTGCTATTGGCTAGCTGCTAAATATTTGGGAAATTCTGTTGTAAAAGAGAGGTGACACTACTGCTGAAAATTTCAAATAAGAAAACATGTACAGACTATGTTTAAATGGAAGATAGTTTAGGCATCAAGCATGACTACGACGTCAATCAGTTATGACAACAACGCAATTATATCCACATAACTGTGAAAAGGAAAACTTTCCATTATTTTGATTTCTAATTCACTCGGTGTGAGGATCATCAATTGCGTGTTATGTTTCTGTGGCAACCTAGGGGGTCTCAAAACAGCTCTCAGATGCAAAAAAAAAAAAGAATATTCATCATCAGGATTTTGGGAAGACTAAAAAAAACAATCTCAGAGATTTCAGATGTCAGTTTCCACTGTTAGGAACATAGCGAAGACATGGAAGACTACAAAGACCATTCTTGTTAAGGCCAGAAGATGCCCGTAAAGAAGGACAGCGAGAATTGTCAACCCACAGACCCATCATCAACAAAAATTTAGCACATCTGGCACATAAAAAGCCATTTTCTTCCGTATAAATGCCACTAACGAACTTGATCAAGGTACAGATGCACTGTGAAACTGTGAACTGAGGTGTTGGATAACAGGGGGTGGTATTCATGGGGAAGAGATAACACTGCATTCAATGAAAAACACTGCCCACGGTAGATTTGGTGTTTTTTCCATGGTGGTCTGTGGCAATGCCACTAGTCCTGGTATTAGGAATATTATGTAAAATGAGGACTGATTGAACATCACTCAATATCAACAGGTTCTTGACAGTAATGTTTGACAATCAGTCATCACACTGAAATTACACCGGGCTGGAGATTTCACCATTACAATGACCAACAACCCTACACAAAATCTACTCTGGCAAATAAAGTTTTCTGGGAGGGTCATCCAAGTTCCCATGGAATGACCAGCAAGCCCTTGATGGTGGTGATCTGAGCACATTTTTTTCATTCGCGTAAGCGGTCACACAAAGTGTGCATGTAATTCCTAGGAATGGATTGCCCCCTATTGGCAAATAGAAATAACTGCATCTAGAAAGGAAATATTTTTTTTTAAGTACATATATCCTCAGTAATAAAAGTAATCAAAAACAAGAAATAGGTTTTTCAAATAATTTCTCTATTATTACCTATGATATATTATTATCGTTATTATTATTATTATTAATAATATTATTATCATCATCATTATTATCATCATCATCATTATTATTATAATTAATAACAATATTATCATCATCATCACCATCATTATCATCATCAACATCATTATTATCATCATTATTATTGTTATAATTAATAATAATATTATCATTATTATTATTGTTATAATTAATAATAATAATATTATCATCATCACCATCATCATCATCATCATTATTATCATCATTATTATTGTTATAATTAATAATAATAATATTAGTATCATCATCATCATTATTATTATTGTTATAATTAATAATAATAATGTCATCATCACCATCACCATCATTATCATCATCATCATCATCATCATTATTATTATTGTTATTGTTATAATTATTATTATTATTATTATTATTATTTACTACTCTATTGGCATATTTATTAAATCAAATTTGGAATAAAGAGCACACACATTGTGTAGTCAATGCATATTTGGCCATAAATCTTATTTAAAATTAATAATCAATAAATAAATAAATAAAACACCAGAGACAGCGCATTCTTGGTTGTATTTTGAGCCGGCCTTTGGCAGTGTTTGTAGCACAACACACTCACTCCCCCCTATGCAGCTCTAAAAGCTGCAATCAATACATTCAATCATATGCTTTGGACATATCATGGATGACCTTTTTAGTCAGTACAAAATAAATATCCAAGCTCCTTTCTTGGTGGCTTTTTTCCACTAGGGAAACTCAGTAAACACATGCTGCGGGCATTTGCGCTATCTTTATGTTGGAACATGTTTAGGAAAGCAAACATCAATGATCTGAATGATTTTCTGGCAGACAACTCGATATCAGCCGGCGGTAAGAATCGGGCACCCTCAGATCGATGCTAACCAAACAGGCAACACTTAAATCCTTAATGACAACAATCAAATGTATTGCTAGAAGGTAGAAAATGAGAATAGATACGGTTAGTATCAAAGGATGGATTACGCAAGGAACCCATGACGTAATAAGACATTGTCGATTTGACAATGTTGCTCGATGGGGGATTTTTTTAAAGTGGGCACACTGCTTTGAATTTGAGCTCCATTGTATCATAAATGTTACATATTGACTCTCTTCTTTTGAGAGAAGTTACAGTTATGGTTTCTTATCTTTTTGCATGATGGTTAAGTCTCAAAAAGGAAAAAAATGTGGAATGGGAAAGTATTAAAGTTGAGTACAAAATTGACCTGAATAGTCTAGATCACATACATAAAGTACTTAAGAAAACAAACAGAAAAAAACATCAATTTAAAATGCTAAATTGGGAGGGCAGTCTGTGTCTTAAATTTGAATTTAAAGTGACCTAACAAATCTGTTGTTTCCCAGGTCCGAAAGTATCGAGTTAAAAAAGATGAGGGGCAGAACGGCTAAAAAAAAATGGTCGTCCTTCCACTGCAGACAACTGGACAGGAAGAACAACAAGATGGACGGACGGGAGAATGAAAACCTGAAAAAGCGTAAGGGAATTGGAATTTGAAGAAAGACTGCGAGGTAAAGTGGAGCCAGGTTGTTGATGGCCTTGAAAGTGCAAATCAATATTTTGTATTGAATACAGTATATTGCACAGTGGAGTTCCTGCAGGATTGGAGTGATTTGGTCAGAAAAATGCGTCCTTGTGCAGGGAGCAGTGTTTTGTAAAATATTAGGAATCAGGTTGGAGTGGTTGGAGTCTTTTCCAAGATTTTCAAAAGAAATAAGAGACTGGAGATGAGAAGATGCAAACCTGTTTTTTTTTTTTTTTTCAATATCACTGTTATGGATTGTTTTTTGCATGCTGCGGGAACAATGCCAGCACAGAAAACTGATTGGATGATGTTATGGGGGCCAGAGGCAAGGTGGTAGCTTTCAACTGGAGTAGCGGGGAGAGGTCAAGTTGGCAAGCGGAGAGCGGACAGATGGCTTTGGAAATGTCCATGGCAGTAGGCTGAATGAAGTTGGAAAATGAGCTAACATGCAAAAATAGCGGGGATGGAGTAGAATAGGGGAATGAATTTTGCGGGTGGAACTTTTCGCTTTTTGAAAAGAAAATGACAAAAGAATCTCCATCTCATCTCATTTTCTGAACCGCTTTTTCCCTGTGACCGGACGTTTCGTCGAAAGACGTTTGGTCCCCGGACGTTTGGTCGACCGGACGTTTGGTCGACCGGACGTTTGGCAGAACGGACGTTTGGTAGAACGAACGTTTGGTCGCCAGGTTCGCTCGCTGTCAAATTATGACAGAGTTTACTGTTGATATTTTGATATTAGATATTTAGATATTAAACTCTCTCTCTCTCGTGATTATAATTTTGAGAGCTGATTTCAATAGTAACAACCCGGCGACCAAACGTCCGTTCTACCAAACGTCCGTTCGACCAAACGTCCGTTCGACCAAACGTCCGGGGACCAAACATCTTTCGACCAAACGTCCGAGTAACGCTTTTTCCTCACTGGGATTGCAGAGGGCGCTAGAGCCTATCCCAGCTGACTTTGGGCCCAAGGCGTAGGACACCCTGAAATGGTGGCCAGCCAATCGCAGGGCAAAAGGAGACAAACAGCCATTCACGCTCACACTCATACCTAGGGGCAATTTCGAGTGTCCAATCAACCTACCATACATGTCTTTGGAATGTGGGAGGAAACCAGAGTACCCAAAGAAAACCCACGCAGGCCGGGGGAGAAGATGCAAACTCCACACAGGTGGATCGATCTGGATTTGAACCCAGGTCCCCCACTGTGAGGCCGACGCGCTAACCACTCAACTGCCTGGCCGCCCGACAAGAGAATCACCCCCCCAAAATATGAGTGCAAGTGGCAGGGACAGATTCCTTAAAGTATGAAGTGTAGTTAGTAATTTCTATTTATGAAGGATGCGTCGATGGATTTAAACTCTTTGTAGTTATTTAACATGGTTGAGATCATGAGGAAGTTGAAAGCAATTAGTGACAAAACGCATTGTATCAATGTCACTAAAGACACAAGCTAAAAACTATTTTGGAAAATGAGTTTAGTACAATGTGTAGTAATCTAAATGATTTATAGTCATGGATTTTAGTTTCAGTGGCTGCTTCCCTAAAAACAGGCTCGCGGGCTAAACCAAAAACAAGGCATAGATTGGTGAGAACCGTTCACATAGAAATTAGCCAAGAAAAATTACAGGCCAAAAAAGTTGTCTGTCGCTCTTGAAGTTACAGAAATGGTTTGTTTGCAACTATGGCTAAGTAACACTGCAAAATAAAATGAAAAGCAGTTTCTTTGCTTGACCATAGTATAGTGATTTTTTGGAAGAAAATACTTTTGGCAATTTCCCATTTCCCAAGTCCCATGAGTAGAACTTGTATCACTCACCTGACTTTGGTGCGGGCTCAATTCCCGCTGGTGGCAGTATAACTGGGAGTGCGCATGGTCGTTTGTCTCTCTCTGTGTGCCTTACGACTGACTGGCGACCAGTTTAGGGTGTAGTCTGCCTTTCGCCCGAAGACAGCTGGGTTAGTCTCCAGCAACCCCCGCAACCCTTTCGAGGATGGGCGGTATGAAAGATGAATGAATGAAAAAAAAAGATACAATTAGAGGTGTGTCCACTTTGTTTAATAACATGATAAAAACATACAGTAAAAACATTTGTATAGTAAACGAGTATTTTTGTAGTCTGTGAAACCACAGTTGTATGGCGTCTTAACAGAGAATCCTTCTCCGTGATGCTCCTTTTGTCTTTTACGTCGCACTTCCACGCTCGCAGCTTGTTCGTTCCCGGATGTGATGCAGGGTGCTGTTTAAACTCCGCTTGCTTTGGACAGAAAGCAAAAGGGGAGAGCCGTGATTGGGGGGGCTCAATCAGTTAATGAGCTTAAAAAAACACATCATGGGTGTCACTGTTAGGTTGTAGCTTATTTGCAACAGGTGGGAGTGGCTTCTTGTAAAACTCTGTGGAGTGGAAGAGAAGGGTTTGGCTAAATTACTACAAAGTCAGTTCATTCCAAATGAATTAAACCCATGCATCACATTACAGAAAAAAAATGATAAAAGGGTGAAGGTGCTGTATGAAGATGGGAGGATGGTTGTTAAAACCGACAAGTTGTTAGAGATGATCAAGCTCAACGCTGTCGATGATTAAGAGTTAAAGCACGGCTTCAGTGTTTCCTCGGCAGTGCCAAGCTGAAACGTCGCCTACAATGACAACAACAGCCCTCCAATTATTACTCTAAAGAGAAAACACTTGTCAATATTAGTGCATGAGAACAAATGGAAAAAAACGACATGATTCATAGTTTGCAAGCATGAAGTTAGATGGGAGTTGCATAAGAAAGAAAAATTAATTGGAATCCAGGCACGACTGTTTTTACCAGAGGGCTTTGAGTCCCACAGAGGCTCTAGTTTGGGCAGCCTAGAAACTTTAGGTGAAGCCCATCCAACTAAAATAGAGAAAAAGGCAGTTGGACATTAGCAGCACATTGGTGTGTCGTGAGTTTGAACTTATTCAATTGCACCATAAATTTTACAATTGTATTGTATGTACATTCGTGTAAAATATTACAGAACACACATTGTTCCTCTAATCAATCTGACAATGACGAGTTACAGGCAGAAGACTTGAACCGTCCTTTGTTCGACGATAGAAGTTACCATTAATTTGCGCCAATCAAGAGTAAACAACAAATTCGGTACACTGTCGATTGGTCGCCGGTCTTTTGGTCGCCGATCTTTTGGTCGCCGGTCTTTTGGTCGCCCGGAAGGTAAGTGATAATTACCATTTAAATCGTTGCTCAAATTCCCTAAATGCAAACTGTGAATTACTATTTAGTCATACTTAATGCCCTATTAATTATTAGGCTAAAGAAAAGCTCCAAAATTTCCCGGACTTTTATTGTTTTTTTTTGGAGAACTTGTTAAGACCCTGACTGACGTAACTTCTTAAAAGGGACAACACATGTACATACAAACTCATACACTCACACGTCGGTTCAGTGAAACTGCTCATGGCCATTGTTGGCTTTTATTGATGCGTAGACCGTGTTGTTTTACCTTGTTTTGTCGCCGGTCTTTTGGTCGTCGGTCTTTTGGTCGCCGGTCTTTTGGTCGCCCGTTGTCGTGGTCGGGGCGACCAAAAGACCGGCAACCAAACGACCGCACACGACAAATTCATTGTGCCTCTGAATTATGTGCTTTATATGCGAAAGAAAAAGGTTTAGTTATTCTCGGAGAGGATTAATGACATTATAATCAAATTTAGTAGTGAAAGAGTACCCTATTTTCTTGCATATATGGCGTATTTGTCGCCCCCCAAAAAATGACTGAATCGAGGGTACGGCTTATATGCACACAAATTAGACTTGACATGCGGGAAATGCCATAACGGAAGACAATTTGGCCGATACGGTCATTTATTTCAAAAGCTTGGCTAAAGGCACCACTATATAATGTAAAGCAAAGGGAAAAATATATATCACATCACTAAAAGTAAATAGACAAGCAAAGTGAAAATGACAAACCTGGAAGGGGTGGAGGCGTTGGTCTCTCTCCTTGCCCCTCCTCGGTATTTAATGGGTCCACGCGGTGTTTCCTCTTTAGGTACAATTTTCTCACCTTTTTCTTGCTGTGCTGAGTGGCCATGCCTATGAGGAAAATTGGCATAATAAATCTGAAATTATCGGGGAACTTTTGTTTTTAATTCAAAGCATGTCATTTATAGTTAGCTATCTAATTTCTTTTTCTGCAATACCTTGACTTATAATTTAGTTATGTCATCTGTTTTGTCTAAATGCGTCCAATGCTAAAACAGCCATAGTTGAATTTCAACTTTCAAATGTTATGAATGATTTGAAAGATTATTTTATTCATGTTAAAGCCATTCCTCATTGACTGAGTGGTGTGACTTGAATTTATATTGGTTGTCCTTCGATAAAAATTCATGAATTATTTTTAACTACTTACTCATATTTTTTGTGTCTATACAAATAGGAGTACAGTAATCCCTCGAAAATCACGGTTAATGTAGACCAGACATGGCCGCGATAATAAAAAAAATGCAAAGTAGGGTCACCCCTATTAAAACTACCTTTTTTATTTATTTATTTATGTATTTATTTTCCATCAGTGTTGAGTCCTAGTAGCAAGAATGGCTTCCGCTTACGAGTTTCAGCATGGATTTTCATATTTTTAATGAACTAAAAATTTTATGAGCAAAAATAAATAAATAAAATAAAAAAAATACAAATAATAGAAAAGTGAAAATCGGTGGATTGCCCGAGCAGCGGGCTAAATGCATAAAAAGTTCTGCCCTGTTTAGTTATAGTAAAGACTGTATTGATAACTTTTTATTATGATGATGATGATATGCAGCTTTGGCAAATGGCTATCAAAATTGTCCACTGCCTTCAGCTTAATGCCTTTTTTTAAAATTCAACCACGGTGCGCCCCTCGTGGTGACATGTAACCATCTAAACCCGTGACCGGACGATTCGCCGAAAGACGTTTGGCCGACGGACAGTTCGTCGAACGGACGTTTTGCCGAAACGTGATTCACGCGCTCGCCCCGCCCCCAGATCGTGTGTGTACATGTTTTTCAACCTCGGCCCGCGGGCCATATACGGCCCGTTACAGATAACATTCATTTAGGAATAACAAGGGCATGTACTTTAAAGTAGTAGCCATTTGGAAATCACGCAGAACAGTACGTGACAGAAGAAATAGAGAAAATAAAGTAGTAGTAACAGTAAGTACTACTGTAATGAAATTGTAAATACAGAAATCCTACTCCAGAAAATTTACACCAGCATAGAAAACGTTGAGATTAATCTTTGAATTAAGGTTCTCAGCAAATCATTTTGAATATATATGTCCTAAAATAATGGAAAATTATTTAAAATTAAACGAAGTAAAAGTGTGTTCCATGGCATGTTCAGGTATTGTTCTCTAAGCCCTCTAGTCTGTCCAAGGCACTTAGAATTTCACATAAGTCTTCTAGTCTTGTTTTTTCTCAGTGTCAGACATCAATCCCCAGCTTTGATAAATTACATTGCGTGTCCAAATGGCTACTACTTTAAACGCAAGGATAAAATAAAAAAATTGGCAGCACATTGTAGTACGTACTTGTATTTAGAAATATGTCCAGCGGGGGGCAGTACATGCCCTTGTTATTCCTAAATGAATGTTATCTGTAACGGGCCATATATGGCCCGCGGGCCGAGGTTGAAAAACATGTACACACACGATCCGGGGGCAGGGCGAGCGTGCGAATCCCGTTTCGGCGAAAACATCCGTTCGGCGAACTGTCCGTCGGCGAACTGTCCGTCGGCGAACTGTCCGTCGGCCAAACGTCCGTCGGCCAAACGTCCGTCGGCCAAACGTCTTTCAGCGAGTCGTCCGAGTACCATCTAAAGTTCTAAACCGTGTCAGAGGCTCCGAAGGCACTTACTTGAGCCGGAGTTATCCGGTGTTTGTCTTGCCTCATCCATCTCTTGATAATTCTCCTCTTCATTGTCGCTGTCTTCCTTAAGACTGTTGATTGTGCACTCCTGCAGCTCGTGTTGCCTTCTCACATTTTTGTTATCCCCACTCTGAATTCAATTTATGACAGAAGAAAAAAAAATGGGTTACGCTGGCAATCACATAGCACCGGGATTAATGTCTGGTCGTGGTTTCGCACCTCGTTGATGACATTTTCAATTGGCTGGAAGGGGTTGGCCATGTTTCCTTCATCAGGATCCTCTTCGCAGCTCTGCTTGCCCTCGCGTTCTGCCTCCTCCCGCTCTTGCCGCTCTCTGGGGGGAAAAAAATGATTAACCTTTTGGCATCTTCTTACAAACGCCTGAGGGTAGGATGTTAGTTACACAAAATAAAACGCTGCTGGGGTGAAATGAGTTCAAGTGTTTACCCTGAAGTGATAAAAAAGATTTCATTACGCTTTGCTTGTCGAAAAACAAGACAAATAGTCTTCCATTCTCGGCCAGGTTAAGAGTCCATTATATACAATTTATCTTGCCGTACCTCTCTTCTCTTATCAAGCGGACTCTTTCTGCCCTTTCCTTTTTATCCTGCTCTTCTTGAGCACGTTGTTCCGCTGTGTCTTTCTGCACACGCTCAGTGATGGCCTCATAATCTTTGGCGATGTTGTTGAGCAGCCAGCCCAAACCCCTTTTGATGGATTTGTCAAACTTTTTGCCGTAACCCATGACGGCAGAGCACGGCTCCTGGAAAACGAAAAGAATGCATTCCATTAGCGCTGTCAAGTCGGAGCGCGGCGAGGGAGCCAAACTAAGCTCGCTGTTATTTTGTAGAAACGACGCAGCTCAGAGTAAATCTCAACAGTCTTCATATCTCTCAGCAAACAGGTACAAAAACACTTACAATCTGACAGAGACACTTGTTTTCATTAACAAGCTTCTCTAACGACAGGTTTTCAATGATTTCTGCTTCTGCCAGAGCTCCTTCCTGATCCTGTTTGTTGGCGAGTCTGGAAGCAGAGACAAAATTTACAAAATGGCAATGTTCCACTACCTGCTTTTGCTGTATGAAAAAAATGGTGGCCACCGTTGACTACATCTGGCCACCTCTAAATCCTAGGTACACGGTCGATTGGTCGCCGGTCTTTTGGTCGCCGATCTTTTGGTCGCCGGTCTTTTGGTCGCCCGGAAGGTTATTGATAATTACCATTTAAATCGTTGCTCAAATTCCCTAAATACAAACTGCAAATTACTATTTAGTCATACTTATTGCCCTAGTAATTATTAGGCTAAAGAAAAGCTCCAAATTTACCGGACTTTTATTGTTTTTTGTTGGAGAACTTGTTAAGACCCTGACTGACGTAGCTTCTTAAAAGGGACAACGCATGTACATACAACCTCTTATACACTCACACGTCGGCTCAGTGAAACTGCTCATGGCCATTGTTGGCTTTTATTGATGCGTAGACCGTGTTGTTTTACCTTGTTTTGTCGCCGGTCTTTTGGTCGCTGGTCATTTGGTCGCCCGGACCGCGACAACAGGCGACCAAAAGACCGGCGACCAAAAACCGACGACCAAAAGACTGTTGACCAAAAGACGGCGACCAATCGACCGCACACGAAATCTTCTCAGTGCAACTGCATTATTATTTCACATTCACCTGAAGGCAGCGTGACAGGCAGTTTGAACTCTCACTGAATACCATTAAAGAAAAAAACAGTTTATCACAGTACTACCATCATTTCCTGAGAATAATGACCTTTTGCATAGAGAACACCCTCACAGGAAAATTACCTGCAGGTTTTTAAAAGAAATACACCGTCATTTTATGTTTTTAATTTAAAAAAAACACATGATTTAAGCACAGTTATTTCTCAGCACTCAATTCATGTGACGCAGTGATGGATTCTTAAACGTGAATAAAAATCCAAAACCTTTTTGAATGGGGATGAGTAGTGACAATTGATCGTCAGACTACGAGCTTCTCCACAAGGATGAGTGTCTATGAGAAAATCTTTACGTCCATGAAATGAGGAAAAAAAACATTTTTTTACGTCAATATGATCCTAAATATTTGGGTGATTGCGCTGATGTAACATACAAATGCATGCAAATGATAAGAATTGCGCCACCGCTACCCCAAATTTTACCATGGAAATCTCTGAAAAAAATTAAATGTACAAGTCAACTTTATCTACAGAGCCCTTGAAAAAAAATCATAAATTCTGTTATACTCACACAAGCACTGGCTTCCCAGCGATACGTGGGTGCTGCAGAACCTCTGCCATTGTCTCCCGTGTTTCTTGAATGCGCTGCACGTCGCTGGAGTCTACCACAAACACCACACCGTGCGACTCGGAGTAGTAATTTTTCCAAATACCACGGATCCTCTTCCCACCACCCAGATCAAAGATTGTGACCTCAAATTTTCCTTGATTTAAGTCAACCTTTGAAAACCCCACAGTAGGAGCAACATCCTGGGGATTCTCTGCAAAACAAAGTCAAATGTTAGCAAAGAATGTTTTTGAGCAAATACTCTAACACACATAGTAAACAATGTCCAAACCTCCTTGGATTCCTCGTACTGTAGCGGTTTTTCCTGCGTTATCCAGTCCTACCATTACCAAAGTCACTTTTCTACAGGATGAGAAATATGAATACTTTTTATTCTCAAAACTCTCACATTTACAGTAATCCCTCGATTATCGCGTCTTCACTTATCGTAAATTCAATACTTTGCGATTTTTTTTACGTCTATAAAAATGAAAATCCATGCTGAAACTTGAAAACACTGAAGATTTTTTTTTTACAGTTCATAAAAATGTGAAAATCCACGCTGAAACTTTTAAGCGGAAGCCACTCTAGCTACTAGGACTCGGCACTAAAAGAAACAAAAAAAGTTATAATAGGGGTGACCCCACTTGGCGATTTTTTGATTATCGCGGCCATGTCTGGTCTACATTAACCGCGATATTTGAGGGATTACTGTACAGTGTATACGGACTCGTAAGGTGAACTGTGAGAAATCCATGCCGGACTTAATAGTCATACATTAAAATACAGATAAGCCAGTGAGATAACCATTAAAATGGGTTGAGTGGAGTGAATGACATAGTAAGTATCATACTATCATCATCTGTTCAACTATTCATTCATAATTTTGAAATGAACACACTGTTAGCCCTAACTGTTTATTATTTATAGCTCCATATTGCTCATCTAACGTACTCGTGAAGTGGCAAAGATGAACAGGGCACATTCAGAGGACAATCGGAATGTACCCGTGGTGATGGTAATCACATGCGACCTACATGCATTTATTTCTTTAGTCCATACTTAACTTCGATACTTGGGATGAACAGACATCAAGCGCTTAATCCATCTAATAATCCATCTAACGGTCCACTACAGCCATACGACTTTCAGCAGAGAAGCCTCGAGATGCGAACACAAGCACAAGGAAAGCCGACAAAATAAGCACTCGCTACCTGCGACCACATAACCCTTCACATTCTATGTAACCAACACCTTGTACTGAGGTGTCAACAGCGAGAGACTTGCTCAACAGACCCAAGTGTAGGATTAGATAAGGATTTCTGACTAAATCCACAGGCTCAGTAGCCTCACATTTAGCACGTGGGTTGTGCGCAAACGTTTACCTTGACATTATTATTCTTCCTCACTGTTGGTTACACAACAAAATCAAACTACCATAGAGAAGAGCATTTCTTTTGGCCCAATATTTTTTTTAAATGATTTTTGTTTTGTAGCATAGAAACTCAACCATCCGGGTCATGGTAATCCACAAAAGTTGAAATGGACACTTGGACTTTTACGATTAGTTTTGTTTTGTCTTATTTTTCAAAAATAATGGGAAATAGCTGTCTCTGCAGGTCGTCATTTCAAATGGTTGTCTTTGTCTGCCCTACGACTGATTGGCAACCAGTGTAGGGTGTATTATATTGTGATACCAATTATGTTAGTATCGACTAATTAAGCATTGGCTTTGCAAAAAAAAATAATAATAAAGTTTTTTTTGTTTGCTGACAGAAAAAAATATGCAATCCGTGACTTGAATCGGTTATAAATCTGTAAAGAAAGTGCACATTACATACTTTTTATTACGAAATTAAATTAATTAGGTTCTGTTTCTCCCTTTAACCAATCCCCATCTACAGTTAGGACAGTTGCGCAGTAATTAATATATTAATCTAGTAAATTATTTATAGAGTACATTTATTTTATGAGTTTCCATTTAGTAGGTAGTTCGATTGTTATATTTATATAAGCAAAATTTGTGTATTGTACCGTAATAGATGATGACATAGGCCATCTGTAAGGCTTTGACACTCGATGGAGGAACTACTAAAAGGCTGATTAGATCTTTTTTTTAACCCCGTTAGCTCAGGCACATTAACAACACAGTAAAACAGTATTAAAATTCCTCCGTAAAATGTCTTACCTGGCCGGCTGTCGCCAGCGTTTCAGCCAGTTACAGCAATTCGCCATCAGGCTAAACATGTCAAGCCAAGTGTAGGGGTCTGCACTCAAGTGGTCATCGAGCCTCAGGGAGTCCCACCACTTCTAAGCCCCGTAGTGTGGCGACCGTTACCCTAACTACATCATGAGCCAACTCCAGATGACATGGACGGCCATTCCAATATGTCGCATGTCTTTCACTTGTAAGCGTGTACCCCAAACGTGGCATACATATCCGAAAATCCCAATGGTCGTGAAGTGCAGCTAATGATTACCGCTTGGAGCTAGCGAGACGCCTCGGCTAAAATTTGAGCCTCGATGTACGTGAATCGCCTTTTCAGGAATAGTTTATATCCGCCATGCGTGAATCGCCTTTTCAGGAATAGTTTATATCTGCCATGAAGCAAGAGTCAGGTTTTTAAAACCATCAAAGCGAGTGGCTGCTTTACAATGGGAGCGCGGTATTTGCAATTAGCTTCCTTTCGCTTTCCTGCGCCGTCTCTTGTTGCTAGGATGCACAACATATGACGTCATATCCGCGCGTCAAAAGAATCGGTATTTTTTAACGTCGCCCCCTGTCGTCAATCTGGAAACCACACACAAACAGTAAAGAGCGACAATGACAAGCGACAATAACGGTATAATCTTTATTGATCCGTAAACGAATGCAGTAGAATGAGTGATTAAAATTAACGAGAAAACCTCAAACCCTGTCAAATTGCGTTGAAAACCTAAAACCTCAAAATAAAAGGAGTTGCAAAGAGGCTCAAGCAGCAAACATGCACAGTAACTAAAAATTGTAAACCAACAATAAACATCAACCTGGCTCGTGTGGATATACAATCATTTGTGACTCCATACTTTTGGTTTTATTCAAATATAAACAAAAGCCCTTCACCTTTCACAATAATATTAAACAAAAGCTTTAACTGGAACAGTACGGTTCTATACGCACAGCAAGCACATTTACATTATAACACTTAATTTGCTTAAACAAAACAAAATACCAATTTTTCCAAGACTAAATTTCCACAAACATAAGAATAAATCCTGATCCTACACTTTTTTTCCCATTAAAAAATAAAAAAAATCCCACTCTGCTTGCTAGGAGAACTGTAAAACACATTGTCTTTCAGATTCACAGTTCATCAGTGGATTCTGAGAAAGAGCGCTCCCTCCGCTCACGGCTCGTGACGAAGTTCAGCAGGTCGACGGCGGTTACCACTCCAAAGACCATCTGCTTTAAAGTGGAAGTGCCATCTGTTAAGTCTGAAAGAGAAAGCGAACAGTAGTGTAAAGAAAACAGAAGTATATGACTACAGAGAGGAAATTCAAATGGTGCTCAATAAAGTTATTAATACTTTTGTACTTATGCATTCTTCCAATGCTTTTTGTACAGGAATACCTCGCCATTTCACGGTTCAACTTTCACGGCTTCACTACATTGCAAAATTTTCTGTTTTTTTATGTTTTTTTTTTTTAAGTTCATAAAAATGGGAAAATCCACATTGAAACTCGCAAGTGGAAGCAACTCCCCTGTCTGCCACTTGCTACTAGGACTCAGCACTGAGGAATTATTATTCTTATTATTTATTTATTTTTAAGTTCATAAAAATGTGAAAATCCATGCTGAAACTTGTAACCAGAAGCCACTCTTGCTACTAGGACTCAGCACTGAAAATTTTATTTATCTTTTATATATTTTTTATTTTTTTTCCAAATAGGGGTGACCAAAGTTCCCTCTAATTTTTTGTTTGTCTGGGCAGAAAGACAACCTCCCTGAGCACACGGAGTACCGGTGTGAGCAACATCATCATTGCTCGCTATGGGCACACACCAGTATCACACCTGCCATAAGCAGGTGTATGTCTACTACACATAAATGATTTAGTAATAATAAAATGTAATGATTAATATCAATGAATGGGCGGCCCGGCAGATGAGTGGTTCGCGCGTCGGCCTCACAGCTAAAAAATAAATATAAAAATAAAAAAGGGGATTTTATTTTGTGCGCTCCATATGATTTGCTGTGCGCAGAGAAGACGAGAGTATTGCGCAATTGTGCACGCGCGCAGCTTAGAGGGAACATTGGGGGTGACCCTACTTTGCGGTTTTTCAGTTATCGCGGTCCACAGTAACTGCGATATTCGAGGGATTTCTGTATTTGTTAAATTTAATTGTACGGAATCAATATAGCAGTGCTGACAATTGCAATAATTGTAATTGCATGATATTCACACGTTCATTTGGCACCACAATGTTTAGCCAACTTACATTGGATCTGCTCATGAACCACCAGGGCAAAGTGATCTATTTCCAGAATTCGGGACAACTTCCCCAAGTTATCCAACAGACGTATCTGAAATTATGAGATAGAGTTTCAATGTTTAAAGTGAAATAGAAAGAAATCAAACATAGAAAAGAGTTGATCAGAGATATGAAAAAAAAAGAAATGCTCAGTGATGGAAATTCCTAATTAGGGATCCTGAAGGCTATCAATTAAATACAAGAAGTTAGTCTAACCCGTTTAAACTGCTTGTAGATCACTTTGCTGACAGGATCTGATAGCTTGATCTTCCCTGCAAGGATAGAGGCCAGCATATTCCCCAGGGTGACCATTCCGAGGATTACCCTACACAAACAGGAAGATGATGTAGCATTTCACCATGGCAAATATTTGCCATCATGTGCTTCACTAGACTCACCCTGACTCATCCACGACAGGTGCCTGGTCAAAGCCCTTCTCCTTGAGGATCTTGATCGTTCTCTGGCAGCTGACGGTCGGCAAGACCGTAAGCGGTGCTGACAGATTCAAACTTTGCACATTTAGGTTCCACCACCTGAAAAACGACAGAATCCAATGGCATTGCACATTCTTGAACTAAAAGTTCTGCACGTGTGTGTGTGTGTGTGTACGTGTCTATATACTTGACAAAAATGTCACTTTCATCATACCAGGGCATTTTCACCATGAGGTCCTCCTCGCTCAGGAAACCCTTCTGCACCATCCATTTGTCGCTCAGGAATTTGGACCTGGCAGAAGACACTTGTTTTCATTTACTTATTCCAATTAAATCCAGCCTCCTGGGCTTCTGTCCAACCCACTCAGACCACAAAACTGGTCTACGTTACGTGAGGATGTTCACTTACATGTAGTTTCTGACAGAATCTGGAAGGATGACCACACAGCGCTGTCCTTCTTTCAACTCTTTGGCAACATTGACAGCAGCTGCCATGGCTGTGCCGGAGCTCCCCCCTGTTTAAAATGCAAATAGTGTCACTGCCAAGATGATATAATATGATAGCAAAAATATTACTTGTTACTTCAGGTGTTTATTGTTATGAATAGCATATTTTTCCAATTCGAGTTTGGTGATTGGTCTCTTTCTTCATCGCTTGTGGTCAAAAAGTAGGTTATAGTGAAAAATTAACTATTGGTTCATAAAGATGAAGTCTGGAAAAAAACAATATAAAGCTAGGCCATGCTAAACATTTTTAGGTGGTATAGAGAACCGAAACAAGACGGCTCGGGCCCTTCCAGGTTATGTTTCTGATTGGCAAGCGCACAGACTTACCACACAGCAGGCCCTCATCCCTGATCAGCATACGAGACATATTGAAGGACTCTTCATCATCAGACTTATACCAGGTGTCAACGACCTGTTACCAAAAAATGAAGACATTAGCCACAATCTCAAATATGGAATCACACCAGGAGATGAAAATGGAGCAACTTACAGATCTGTCGAGAACTGTGGGAATGAAGTCGTAGCCGATACCCTCTACCTCATACTGGGTCTTATCCGTCTTGTTAAGCTCTTCTGGCTCTGCAAGGCAAGAGCCTTGTGGGTCCACACCTATAATCTACAGACATTTTCCAGTGAGTCACAGTTGACTACTGTATTGTTTGTCTTGAGCAGAAACCAGTCTTTAATTGTTTTGTTTTGAACCAAACCATGTTGCACCGAGTATTTTTTTTCTGCAGGGTCGGGTCATGTGTATCTCAGAACACAATAATAAAAACGTCTTGAAGGATAAGTCCAAATGTCCTAAAACTGTTGGTAATTTGACAAACAACTGTTAAAATTGGCAGAATTTCCCACGGTAGAGCCAAGCCAGACATGGGCAAACTTCGGCCCGCGGGCCATATACGGCCCATTAGGCTTTTTAATCCGGCCCGCCGACGTTGTCCAAAATATAGTAAAAATCAATGACCTCATTCTTTTCCCTGCAATACCCTCATTTCCCCGATAGATGACGCACTAGCCTAGTAAAAGTATGTAAATGTGTGTGGGAGCTACTTGAGAATACTGACACATTTCTGAACATTTAACTTTTACTGTGGACATCCTGACACACGAGCGAGCTGAATGTGAAGCTACAAGAGAAAAAACAGTTTGTGCATGAAATGCAAGCAAACCTTCCGCCTTCAAAACCAAGCTGGTTTTATTTTTCAAGCAAATATCAGACAAGTCATTTGCTCATTTCCCCACACTGGTTGCGTTAAAAGAGGTCCCTGCATGTGAAAACATTCAGGAAATCATTGGATGACCTGCATGAGCAATTCTGCCGTCGGTTTTGTGATTTTGGAAAAATTGACAGCTGGTGTCATGTCCTTTCTCACAAGACCCGGAAACAGTTCCACAGGAGTTGCAGTTGGAACTGATTGATCTCCAATGTGACAAGTTCAACTCCCTGAAAGTCTCTGAGTTTTATGCTTCATTACGTGCAGCCAAATTTTCAAACATCCAGAAGATGGCACAGAGGATTCTGGTGTTATTTGGCTCTACATGTGTGTGAACAGACCTTTAGTCTGATGAAAACCAAGAAAGCACCCCATAAATCCCAGATGAGTGATGAGTATGTTCATACTTTAGTCCTTTTTTTCTGTTTATGTTTCATATGTGCTGTTAACGGATGCAGTTTTTTATATGTATCGTATCTTGTGCAGACCCGGGCCGTCCGTCAAATGTTTAAAGTCAATGTGGCCCCCGGGCCGAAAAGTTTGCCCAACCCTGACCTAAGCCATCCGAGGTGGCAATTGTTGATCTTTACTAACAGTTTGGTTGTTGTGTGAAAGTGAACACCTGTATACCCTTGGGAAAATGCTGATTTTTTTTATGTCAACAATTCCCTGCTTGTACCCATTAGCAGCAATTGAACAAAAAAAATTCCAATTAAATTTTTATTTAAAAAAAAATAGAAAATACCTTGATGTTGGGGCAACGTTCCTTTAGTTTGCGGGCAATGCCTGTGATGGTACCTCCAGTCCCAGCCCCTGCCACGAACATATCTATTTTGCCTGGCGAGAGAGATAAAATTGTCATTCGTGGGATTCCAACATGCTGTAAAACTGACATGTTTTAACATAGCATGGGTGTCCCATACCATCGCACTGTTCCAGTATCTCTTCAGCTGTGGTGTCATAGTGAGCTAGGGGATTGCTCGGGTTACGGTACTGGTCTAGAATGTGCGAGTCGGGGATCTCATTCTTCAGGCGCCACGCGACTCCCACGTGGGATTCTGGGGAATCGAAGCGAGCGCTGGTAGGTGTGCGAACTATTTCCGCTCCAAGAGCTCTCAGGACATCCACCTGCAAAAAAGGATGAGTCTTTTTCCAAATGCGACACCGGAGCTCAAGAGTGCAGAGCAAATGAGCACGAGGGAAAGACAAACCCACCTTCTCCATACTCATTTTCTCTGGCATGACGATGATGCAACGATAGCCTTTCACAGCTGCGGCCAGAGCCAATCCAATACCTCAAGACAAACAATCACGACATTTACGAGGCATCAGCTTTCAGCTCATTAAAATACCTTTTGTCTTAGCAACCAAGCAGTTGTGAACACGTGTGCCTAGTTACCAGTGTTGCCAGAGGTGGGCTCAATAATGGTGTCTCCTGGTTTGAGGAGCCCCGCTCTTTCTGCGTCCTCCACCATCCGGACACCGATCCTGTCTTTGACACTGCCGCCAGCGTTGAAAAACTCACACTTGGCCACTACACATACAGCAAAGGGGAACACATTCAGCATAGGGGAACACATAACTTCTGGTCATAAATTATGCAGATGTTCCCGAAATGAATGAATATGCGTTCAGTCGCCTTGTTTTGCTTCGAAATGCGAGAACAATTTTAGAGCCTTGTTGTGGCATTGACCTCAACAAACAAAATGCAATAAATTATAGTTTGCCAGCTTTTTTTTTGGAATGCACTTACAATTATTTTTTTAGAAGGCTGGATTGGGATAGATAAAAGGCTTTTCCATTTATTTTGGCATATGAAATGCAATAGAAGTCCTCTGTTTTAAGTAGGTAGGAGCAGAAGTGACCTTTTTTTTAATATTATTTGTGCTTAATAATGAGGCCTACTAATTTACTGTTCTCTAAATCCCAGCATGCTTGGCCTATACTTGTCTTCCGTGACTGGACGTTTGGTCGCCGGACATATGGTTGCCGGACGTTTGGTCGCGGACGTTTGGTCGCCCGGACCCAAACAACCGGCGACCAAAAGTCCGGCGACAAAACAAGGTAAAGCAACACGGTCTACGCATCAATAAAAGCCAACAATGGCCCTGAGAAGTTTCACTGAGCGGATGTGAGTGTATACGAGTTTGTATGTACATGAGTTGTCCCCTTAGGAAGGGACGACAGTCAGGGTCTTAACAAAATCTCCAACAAAACACAATAAAAGTACGGGAAATTTGGAGCTTTTCTTTAGCCTAATAATTAATTAAGAAGACTTACATATTTCACATTTGAGTCCAAATTTGGGGGGAATTTTGTTGATCCGCACAAGGGGAGTGTGACCAATCTTGTGCAAGATGTTTGGAAGAATGGTAGGCACGGCTCTTCTGTCAGTACAAAAGAAAACGGAAGTTGTGTCACCAATAATTATGGTAACAGGGAGTAATAATGTAGGCAATGAAAAAATGACAATTGTCAGTCACAAAATCTAAACAAGGTACTCGTCCACTGAGGAGCAAAGTTTTAAACGCCAAACTTACTGCGGGACTTGAGGATGAGGGGAATCTGCTTGTGAGGCTCCCAGGCTCCATGTGCAGCGGCTGGGGAGGTCGGGACGGATCCATTTCCTCATCATGGCACCGTTTTGCTCTGCATCGGTCCCCACTGGCGAGGCGGCGTCAAGCCCATTAACCGGGACCACAACCTCATGTTGTTTTACGTCACCGTTGGTGTGGGGAAGTTGCTTTGGAGCATGAGGGCAGACTGCGCTTTTGACCGGACTCTCTTTGGACATAGGAACTGACGGCATGGCTTGCTTTGAAAGAACCAGAAGAAAATTTCCGTTACATCAAAATGCCAAAATCCAAGAAAGGGTGGTATTAAAACGTGTACAACCCGCATAGAATGGTTTTAGCAATAATTTAAAAACCCCATTTAAGAAAATACACGGATCATTTCTTTCTCACTGGAAAGTATTGTGTAATAGTCAAACAAAAGAGGGCAGCTTGATAAACAAGCTCCCTGAAACGATATTTAACCATAACCACATGTCGAGTTATGCAAACAATGATTAATCCCAGGCATTAAACTCAAATTGTTTTTTTCAACACTTGGTTGCACACACGCAAAGTTGTTGTTATCTCTTTTTCTGGCCATTTTGAGCTTTTCATCCGATTCTTTCTATGTTAAAAGTAGTCCTTTAGTTAGGTGTTTCCAAAAAGTTAGTCGCCAATCCCCATCAAGTTTTTGTGCAATATACAGGCTTTTAAATGACACAGTTTCATCATTCACTTTCTGCAGGATCTTTCTCAAGTAGATTTCGGCATAGACACAAGGGCAAGTGTTCGAATCCATAACATTTGGTTTGCGATATGACCACTGGACCACCTGAACTATGCCACCCCATAATGTATTAATATCCTTGCACCAAATTGTGGCTGAAAAATTAATCCATAATTCAGCTACGGTTATATTTAAATAGTCCTTTTGAAGTTCATGGAAATCCAACATCAAAATAAATTGTCTTATGGGGATTTAAATGGAGAACAAACCCCAAATTCTAGAATAAATGAAATATAAATAACAACAATGTGAAGAGACTATACATTTTCCCCAACAACTAGTCACAGACATCAGAATTAGTGTAAACTGCCAAATATTATGCCTCATTAAAAGGCATGCCACAGAATCTTGCCATTCTGGTTCAACAGTCACGCACTCATTTGGCTTTACCACAAAAATTAATATCTACACGACTGCTTTTGTCCTCAGACAAATTACCACTAATTTAGTTACTTACACTTACATTTGTAATGTCCCAACATGAAAACAGAGAAACTGCAGTAGCTCCATCCACTCTTGCTCATTTTGTGTTTTTGCTGCTTTTCTGTCTTAATGATTTGGTGATTCTTAATGATCCCATTGACTTTGATTTGCTTTGTACTTTGTGCTTTTGCTTTTGCTTTGTTGTTCTGCGGCCTTTGCTACTGTACTGTCTAACTTATAACTATGCCTTTTCTTGCTACTGTCACAATGAATTTCCCGAATACGGGATGAATAAAGTTATCCAATCCAATATACTCGGAAAAATAGTATTATAAAAAGCAATTTATCTATGCTGGATCATATCAACACCGCACCCAAATGAAAGAATTTCACCTTTCCAAATGATGTTTATCTGAAGGCCAAGCTACTCACTTCACTGGCACTAGCTATGTGTTGTAACTTGATCGGCTGTTGGGACAACTCAAACTCTGTTTGGAAACAAGTGTAAATGTAACCAGGGAAAATATTTTTGGGGCTTCATAATTTGTGCCTTAACGAACCAAAAAAAGTCTGATCAAATTAAACAATATTAACCCTTTCATGCATGAATGCTGTTTTTTGTTGTTGTTGGGTTTTTTTTAACCCTTACACAGCACTACTAGACATCCAATCCAATTTGACTGGGAGAGAAATGTGTTAAATGTTTTAAGGTGTCAATGGCACAGAAATATGAGCATTCACAGCCAGTTTTGAGTGAAATAAAAGTGTATCTCAAGTGTAAATAAATAAAAAATTGATGTACTTCCGTGTTACTTAGTGCCTTAACCAGTAATATTTTAATTCCTTCAATTTAGTTTTAATGAATAGTTTATTCCTTCATAATTATATTTATAAAGAAAAACCATTTATATAATAATTGATAACACCTGAGCTTGTTGAATTATCAAAAATATTTTTACTTGCCCTATCAAAGGATGAAATGTCTTAACCTATGCCAACTTTTGAATAGCTGTCCACTGTTGTGACTATTGACCTGAAAGGGTAAAATGATAGTTATGCGTAGGCTTTTGGTGCAAAACCAGCTTTCAGAACACCCAAAATATATGTGGTGGGACATTTTATTTAGTTATTTAGACAAGACAATAAAAATAAAATAAATCAGATGGAAAAGGCACTGTCTGCAGTGTCAGCAGATTTAACATAAAAAATAACACAGCCCAGACACTCACTGGCGCATGACAAAGGGGATATCAGTGAATAGAAGGAATGCAAACACAAGAACCACAATGGAACACGCAAATCAAGCCATGAAAGCCAACAGGACAATGTTGCGCCCAAAAAAATGGTTACTGCAACGCTCCGATGCTAATGATGCACTCTTGCATCATTCAAATCATGTCCAAACAATGACCACGCAAATCATCTCCAAAATAAAAATTACAAACACGGCTGTTCTTTTTCCCAAGAAAAATAACAACCAATCATAAATATTGCGTTAAAACGTTACCAAGGTTCTTACTTCTGCCCAATAAGCAGCTCAAACGATTTAAATGGCAAACGGCGCAATGTTGCGTCAGCTCGCTGAAACGTACCAAACAAGGTTAAATACGCTTTTTTCAAATGGTGAAACTACTATTCACGACTACGAGTATTTTACTCACCGATTTAGTTGAACGTTCTTCCCGAAAACGTCTGGAAACTATCGTGGCTAGGTCTCCATCTATACACTGCGTAGCCAGCAACTATCTGCAGCTTCCGTGACGAAGGCGTGTGAGAAGTGCTGGCGTCGTCGCCCCGGGCGCTCGCTGATTGGCTGTAAAGAGGGCGTCTGCTTGTTGCGTTGCACCAATCAGAACTCGAGAATCCTCCATCACCGTTGGTGCGCAGAGTCCCCGCCCACCAGTCGACCGTTTATTGACAGAGGAAGCATGGCTCTGACGTCTAGGAAAATCTAATCACTTGATAACAGGCGTGAACTAACTTTGAGATAAATTTATAGTTTATAGTTCTGTATTCACTTTCATTTTAGTTTTTAGTCACATGACTAAGAGGACTGTTTCATTTTTATGAGACAAGCGACTATTTTTGCAATAAATAAATAAAATTGAAGCTCATAAAGACTGTAAATTGATATATTACCAATGTAACAAGTAAAACTGTATATTTTATTGATATTAGACTTTAAGGGATTTTATCATATTATCAGGATGACATATTTTTCAAGAAGCTAGACATGTATTTTTGGTATAAATAACTTTTTGAAGTCTTGGAAATTTTTATCGTTCAGGTTTGTGCACACAAAATATCAGTCAAAGTTCTCATGTTTCAGTGAGATTAAATTTCAATCAAGATTTATTTTGGTCATACACTGTACCACTAGTTTTGTATTTTGATTATTAAAAGCACTTTGTGAGTGCTTTATGGAATTTGTACATCAATGAATTTTACAATTACATTAAAATGACAAATTCAAGTGAAAATGTTAAAAATGACAGCCCAATTTCCTCACTGCTATGCTAAACATTGAGATGACTTCTACACACATGAAGACAAAATGTACAATGTTTTTAATAAGTCCCCACAAGTTAGAAAAAAATGGACGATAATAATTTCCTGAAGTAAACAATGCAAATTGACAAATCTGTTTTTATTGAGAAAGCGACCAGCTGTTTATAAAAAAGCGACAAAAAGAGAAACACATGAATAAATCACCCAAAGTCTAAATACAATTTTGCTTCCACTGTCAGAGTTTTAGAGATGGGATTGTGGTAGCGTGCAAGTTTTTTTCGCCTTCAAAATCTTCCTGTGCGTTCTCTGTCTCTCGACCTCCGTCTTTCACGGTCCCGTCGCCGATCCTTTGAACGGGGGCTTCTTTCTCGGGAACGCGCGGGAGAACGTGGTCTATTGACAAAAACAGGCAAATCATGTAGCCATAAAAACAAAAATGGGTAGTAAACCTTACCAACGGGTCTGCACAGATTCAATGAGGTTTCCTCACCTTTTTCCTCGCCGTCCGTACAACTGTCGTCGAAGTTCCCTTGATATAGGTTTGAGATGCATAAAGTTGCAGAAGCCACCTCGGGTGCACTCTCTGGAAAACAGTTTGTGGAAGCAGCATTATATTTTATTACGATAATGGGTTGTGCTTGAAGGAATAACATATTCATTGGGAATACACTAAAGTACAAGAACCAACCGAATATATGTGAATAAACAACATATTTCTGCCTAAGCCTGAGTAACCTTGGCATATGAGCACAAAAGCACACGAGAATAAGAGCACATGACAAGAGCAAAGGCCTCGGACGATTTCCAGAAAGTGACATGTGTCACCTACTTTTCAGCAAATCTTGCTTTCTTAGAAAATTATAAATGTGAGTTGTTTCCAGTAAACCAATGGAGAAAAACGGAACTAAAAGCACACCACACAGACTGCTTGACCAGCTCCCCAGAAAGGCATGATGGCATTTGGGAATGCCTATTGGTGAACCTCGTGACCGGACGATTCGCCGAAAGACGTTTCGCCGACGGACGTTTGGCCGACGGACAGTTCACCGAACGGACGTTTCGCCGAAACGGGATTCGTGCGCTCGCCCCGCCCCAGGATCGTGTGCACACATTTTTCAACCTCGGCCCGCGGGCCATATACGGCCCGTTACAGATAACATTCATTTAGGAATAACAAGGGCATGTACTGCCCCCCGCTGGACATATTTCTAAATACAAGTACGTACTACAATGTGCTGCCAATTTTTTATATTTTTTATTTTATCCTTGCGTTTAAAGTAGTAGTCATTTGGACACGCAATGTAATTTATCAAAGCTGGGGATTGATGTCTGACACTGAAAAAAACAACACTAGAAGACTTATGTGAAATTCTAAGTGCCTTAGACAGACTAGAGGGCTTAGAGAACAATACCTGAAAATGCCATGGAACACACTTACTTGTAGTTTAATTTCAAAGATTTTCCCATTATTTTAGGAAATATATATTCAAAATGATTTGCTGAGAACCTTAATTCAAAGATTAATCTCAACGTTTTCTATGCTGGTGTAGGTTTTCTGGAGTAGGATTTCTGGATTTACAATTTCATTACAGTAGTACTTACTGTTACTACTACTTTATTTTCTCTATTTCTTCTGTCACGTACTGTTCTGCATGATCTCCAAATGGCTACTACTTTAAACGCAAGGATAAAATAAAAAATATAAAAAATTGGCAGCACATTGTAGTACGTGCTTGTATTTAGAAATATGTCCAGCGGGGGGCAGTACATGCCCTTGTTATTCCTAAATGAATGTTATCTGTAATGGGCCGTATATGGCCCGCGGGCCGAGGTTGAAAGACATGTACACACACGATCCGGGGGCGGGGCGAGCGCGAAACGTCCGTTCAGCGAACTGTCCGTCAGCCAAACGTCCGTCAGCCAAACGTCCGTCGGCGAAACGTCTTTCGGCGAATCGTCCGAGTACCGGTGAACCTATCGTACTGGTCCTTCAAGCCGGACCGGATTCGAACCAGCGACCAAAGGATAATATGATAGGTTGACCAATAGGCATTCCCAAATGCCATCATGCCCTTCTGGGGAGCTGGTCAACCAGTCTGTGTGGTGTGCTTTTAGTTCCTTTTTTCTCCATTGGTTTCCTGGAAACAACTCACATTTATAATTTTCTAAGAAAGCAAGATTTGCAGAAAAGACTATCTTCTTGGTTTAGTTCCTTCCAAGCAGTCCAAGGTCCTTTGGTGTTTAGTCTACCTAAAGTTCTTAGAGCAAAGCATTTACTTCATTGCAAGCAACCATACAATAATAATGTGAAACGAAGTTTAATAGTAAAGCAAAGCATATTCTTCATTGCAAGCAAATATAAAATCATGTGAAACTAATAATCCTCTAATGAACTAATAATCCTCTAATGAACTACTAATCCTCTAATAATAATGAGCAAATTTTAATAGTAAAGCAAAGCATTCTTCATTGCAAGCAAATATATAATAATGTAAAACTAATAATCCTATGAACTGGTGAGGGCGAAGGAGTATAAACCAGGATCCTGTATCCGTTTATTTTAATATCTCTAGCTAAAGAAAAGCTCCAAATTTCCCGGACTTTTATTGTTTTTTGTTGGAGAACTTGTTAATACCCTGACTGACGTAGCTTCTTAAAGGGACAACGCATGTACATACAAACTCTTGTACACTCACACGTCGGCTCAGTGAAACTGCTCATGGCCATTGTTGGCTTTTATTGATGCGTAGACCGTGTTGTTTTACCTTGTTTTGTCGCCGGTCTTTTGGTCGTCTGTCTTTTGGTCGTCTGTCTTTTGGTCGTCTGTCTTTTGGTCGTCTGTCTTTTGGTCGTCTGTCTTTTGGTCGTCTGTCTTTTGGTCGTCTGTCTTTTGGTCGTCTGTCTTTTGGTCGTCTGTCTTTTGGTCGTCTGTCTTTTGGTCGCCGGTCTTTTGGTCGCCGGTCTTTTGGTCGCCGGTCTTTTGGTCGCCGGTCTTTTGGTCGCCGGTCTTTTGGTCGCCGGTCTTTTGGTCGCCGGTCTTTTGGTCGCCGGTCTTTTGGTCGCCGGTCTTTTGGTCGCCGGTCTTTTGGTCGCCGGTCTTTTGGTCGCCGGTCTTTTGGTCGCCGGTCTTTTGGTCGCCGGTCTTTTGGTCGCCGGTCTTTTGGTCGCCCGTTGTTGCGGTCCGGGCGACCAAAAGACCGCCGACCAAAAGACCGCCGACCAAAAGACCGCCGACCAAAAGACCGCCGACCAAAAGACCGCCGACCAAAAGACCGCCGACCAAAAGACCGCAGACCAAAAGACCGCCGACCAAAAGACCGCCGACCAAAAGACCGCCGACCAAAAGACCGGCGACCAAAAGACCGGCAACCAAAAGACCGGCGACCAATCGACCGCACACGGATTACATTTGTAGGACACCAGATTGGTGAAAAGGTATCCTGTCTATGGGTTGGAATGAAAACCCACACCCACTTCGGCCCTTTGTGGAATAGTTTGCCCAACCCTGGCATAGAGTGTAATGTAATGTGCTAGTCTTTTACAATTGCATTAGGATTGCAAACACAATTCTTGATTTGAATGCAACCTAATGGGTGAAAATGTACCCTTGATTCCTGAAGAAAATCTAAATAGGATCGACATTTTAATTGTGGCCATACCTTTTTCTTATTATTGTTCTTAGACCAACGGGGTCCTCCTGAAAATGGTGACTCACCCCATTTCATACTGACGGCAGCAAGCTTCCCTGAAGTCAGTGACTGGCGAGAGCTCGGCGTGGACGGGCTGGGCGTTAAACCAGCGGTTGTTCAAGTCCATGACAGCTTTTTCGGCATCCTCTTCTCGCCGGAACTGTGCACAGGATTTAAAAATGAAGTAATAGCTCCTGACAACCTACGCTGGAAAACGGCATAGCTCTGTGTTTCACAAAGTACCTTGACGTAGACGTTACCAACCAGATGATCGCCCAGATTGTCACAGATGTTCATTTCTTCCACTTCCCCGTACTTCTCCTCCATCTCTGTGAAGACCTCCTGCGTGTATGCAAGTTGATTTTATTCGGGGCTCAAGCATCTTATCCAAGGTCAAATTTCACATTTTATTTTGAAAGGACTGGGAATTCTGTTAACTGCATAACTTAACTTAGTAATCATCCAAAGATGGAGCTAGGGTAACAAAGGAGCTGCTTAAGAAGGTGGCTATTAAGGTCATGGCCTAATCGGCCTTCACATCCCGACGAAAATAAAAAACTTTCAAATAGTAGCCAAGAAACTTGAACAAGAAAACAACAAGTTTTTTTAAGGAACATTTTCAATAAATAAATCCCCCCTGTGATGTGTGCAAATAAGGTGACCAAATATTACAATGTTGAGAAAAGCTCTGCCTTACAGTAGACATATACACTCTTTTTTTTTAAAGTGTATAATTTCAATAACTAACATTGTCTAACACTTTCATCCTGGCTTCAGAGCAATAGCCTCTATGAAAAAAATGACCCGTGTGAAGTTACAGAAATGATTTTATTAGTTAATGTATTTATTCGAGTAGAACGCACAAAATTTTGTACAAAAAAAACGTGCGCAGTGAAACACTGCCCTCCGCCGGTTAAAAAGTCCCCTCAGCAGACGTTATAGTGGGTGACGTACAACCTGTCTTTGTCCACCAGATGGGGCGCGAGAGCCCGTTCTAATGGCCGGTGCTTATGCTTCAAAAAAGAACTCAAGAAGAATGGAATTAATTGTTTGGCGACTCTGATGACGAATCCGACTTTGAATTTTTTTAAACACTATGATGATGAATTAGACTTTAAGGATTTAAAATTGTAAATTCCATTTGAGAATTGTGTTCAGACTGGTAGTTTGTTTTACCAGGTTTCTGTACCATATGTTGTGAATAAATGTTTTGTCATGGCGATGTGTTCAGCATTTGCCAATTATCAGTACCCGTGCAAACCTTGGTGTGAGCTGAGAAAAAGTGGGGAAAAAAATGTATACCAATTTTTAGTCACAAATTATGGGTGCGCCTTATACTCGAGTAAATACAGTAGTTACTTTATTATTCACAGTAGCCACAAGCGCTACAAATGCATATAACCACAGATGTTGATGTAATGTAGGTTATATTACCAGATAAGAAAACCTATGCAACCATGCAAAGTACACACATAAGAAAAGTCACTCACTTCAAAAAACTCATCGTAGTGCTCCTGCATTTCCACATCACTGACTGCACCTGCAGCGAGAAGACAGCACTTGAAATTGAGGACATTTTGTTGTAGCCATAAGGTTGTAAATTATTTTAGGTGACATTAAATAACAGCAGCAGGTGTGTGTGTGTGCACGCGCACTATGTCGAGGAGGGATCGAACATGGCCAAGTTGGCTTCCTCCTAGCAGGACAATGTTTCATTACGTGCTGAACGTCACGTTCAAGTTCCTGATGTATTTATTACAAACAGAATCCGGGGTCAGCAACCCGCTCGTGTGGCTTGGACTTTGTGTGCCCACTGAGGGGTGAGTGCAAAGTCAACAGACTCGTAAAATAGGCCTGACTTCATACGTAGAGATTTGTTTTAGTTCTGGTCATGTTTAATCCAATAAAAATGAAAATGGGTCATGGGACATTTAACCCGAAAAATCAACCGTCCATACATGGCAAATCACTTGAACATTAGAAAATGAAACTTTCAAGATGCTCCACTACCCTGCCAGACTGGCAAAACTAGTTAAACCCTGTTAAGTCACCGCTCATATTGTTGTTGTTGGTGTGCACACGATATATTTTATTTTATCTACCGTATTTTCACGACTAGAAGGCGCACATAAAAGTCTTAAATTTTCTCCAAAATAGACAGGGCGTCTTATAATCCAGTGCGCTTTATACATGGACCAATACTAAAATTGTTATCACAATAAAATAAATCAGTCCATAGGACAACTACGGCAAGCAGCCCCCGACTCTACTATTTTCCCGTAGATAAAGTACTGCGCAGTGACTGCTGGGATATATAGTTTTTTTTGTCAATACACCCAATGGATTGTGGCCTGGCAATCGGCATCAACGCTAGCTAGCTACTATTTGCGAATGGATTGTGGCCTGGCGATCGACATCAACACTAGCTAGCTACTATTTGCGAATGGATTGTGGCCTGGCGATCGGCATCAACACTAGCTAGCTACTATTTGCGAATGGATTGTGGCCTGGCGATCGGCATCAACACAGTTGCGAACCATGGAAAACTGCCTTGGAATAGTTACGCTAGCTACTAGCTAGCTACTATTTGCGAATGGATTGTGGCCGCCTGGACGAACATATTAAACTCAGCGTTTTCGATGGACAATTGTTCAATTCGGACACAGAAAATGAGGACTTTGATGGTTTTGTGGGTGATGATGACGTGAGTACATTGTAAAATGGCTAAATAATGTACAACCGAACTCAGTCTTGCTTCTGTTGCCTTTTTAAAAACGTGTTTTTAGCGTGTGGGTGTAGCGTGCATTTGGTGCATGTAGCACTAAATTAGTGTTCGCCGTTGTAGTATATTGATACTATTAGTGCAAAGTTATCAAAGCCATCAACCTGTATGTATTGACAAAAGGACAATATATCCCAGCAGTCACTGCGCACCGGAAATAGCGTCTGGGGCTGCTTCCGTAGACAGCGCTATTACGGTTCGATAATCATCCATAAATAATATATATATGCCATGCCTGGCTTCGTCTAAAAGAACGGTGCGTCCTTTGTGTGTGTAAAATACAGAAATAGAACTCATTATTGACACTGCGGCTAAAAATACAATGCGCCGAATAGTCGTGAAAATACGGTACTCTGTTATTCATTGACAGATCACAATGAAATTTGGTAGGAAGATTCTCGTAATGAGTCCGACCACATCCATCCTCGACGCCCGATTTTTTTTTCCTAGGGCTGATCAATTATTTTCAGATTTATATTTGCCTGCAGGTTTGGAGTTAGCGAGTACAGGGCATGATAACTCTCAGTCATAGCCTTCAGCCTTTATAGCACAACAGTGGTTGTAACACAGGAAGCTCCATGTGGCTCCTATATTTATACAGAAACTGCTCATTAGAGGATAAAACGTGAAGTCGGTGCCGGAGGTCCTGATATGAGAAAGAACTTACAGTGCAAACTGTCAGCAGACTCGGGCACAGTTTTCAAGGTTATGAAGGAAAATGATCAAGAGGGAAATAGTCTGAAATACAAAACGTAAACTGCTGTGATATACAACAACGAAAAATGTGGAGCTGAGGAGGGAAAAATGTTATTAGGATCCTCAACAATGACGCTTTTTAACTTTGCTGTAATTTGGAGCATGAAAAAAAAGGCCTTTGCTCGTGGTCTAAAACGTAGGGTTAAAAGTAGCAAGTTAAAAATACAATTTTCCTTTCCTGATACAAGCTTGCAAATCTCAAGCCAAGGTTTTTGAAGACTAAGCACAGAGATGTCTATTTTTTTCTTGTGCCAAGGTCAGGCTAATCAAAACGCTGAAAAAGATAAACTTTGAACCAACTGAACTCGATTTCTTCAGAGCTTGAAAAGAATTGCTCCAGGAACAAAGTGCTGACACACACACACACAAATCTGTAACGCGCAACAAACCTCATTTGAGTAGAACACAGCAACATTATTGCTATACACTGTTATGACATGTATCTAAATGCCAGTTGGGCAGATGGTGTATTTTTAATTGTGGAAGGAAGGGTGAAAATATAATGTCCAGTGCATCTTAACTCACGTGTGCGGTTTAAAATTTCATAACGTCGCCCGTTGGCCCTGTAACTTTCCCCACCAAATGTTTGTTCTAGGTGTTAGTCCACCAAGCTTACATACAAGACCCAACGTGTGTTGGTGTTTATACCCTAGGTAACCTGTGTCAAAGTGGCGGCCCGGGCCCAAACCTAGCCCGCCGCATCAATTGGTGTGGCCCGGGAAAGTAAATCATGAGTGCCGACTTTCAGTTTTAGGATCAAATTCAAATGAAGAGTATAGATGTATATTAAATTTCCTGATTTTCCCCCTTTTAAATCAATAATTGTAATTTTTTAATCAATTTTTTCTGTGTTTTCAGTTCAAAAATCATTTTGTAAAATCTAAAAATATATTAAAAAAAGCTAAAATAAACATTGTTTTAGATCTATAAAAACTGAATATTCAGGGCTTTTAATCCAGTTCTTTTAATCCATTTATATAAAAAAATCTAAATATTATATCTAAAATGGTCCGGCCCACATGAAATCAAGTTGACGTTAACGTGGCCCGCGAACCAACTTTCCTGATTTTCCCCCTCTTAAATCAATAATTGTAATTTTTTAATCAAATTTTTCTGTGTTTTTAGTTCAAAAATCATTTTGTAAAATCTAAAAATATATTTAAAAAAGTTAAAATATATTTTTAAAAAAGCTAAAATAAACATTTTTTAGATCTATAAAAAACTGAATATTCAGGGCTTTTTATCCAGTTCTTTTAATCCATTTATATAAAAAAAATCTAAATATTATATCTAAAATGGTCTGGCCCACATGAAATCGAGTCGACGTTAACGCGGCCCGCGAACCAACCCGAGTCTGACACCCCTGGTCTAGGTTGTGCACCAGGCAGCTGTTCGCAAAGCAGGCCACGTTTGAGTTGCAAGCATCAACTCACGTGCGCCTGCCACACTGATAAAATTCAGGAAAGGGAGGGAGTGGGGGGCACTTACAGCGTGACGCATCAGCCGTCTGTGCACTGTTCTGTGGGTTGCGGTAGATGTTTTGTATCAAAATGGTCTGCAGAGAGAATGAGAAATTAAAGGGGAAAGTCAAATCTGCGTGGGCTGACATTTGTAGCAATTGTTCACCAACATCATCCTCACCTGGCTGAAGGTCGGTTTGTTATGCAGTCTTGAGCAGCGGTCTCCATGTCTGCAAGCTCCGATTTTGAAATAAAAAGAACAATTGACCCTAGAAAAAGTGAGGTAAAAAAGAAAAAGAGAACATCAGCATATAACAATTTATTATTATACCCAACATTGGGCAGTGTTGCAAAATTACCACCTGAAAAAAGATTTTCTGTCCTTGATGCAGTACTAGTTTGTCAACTTTTCTTGTAACATGTTGTACACTTAAGTAAAATGATCAATGACAGGTTTCTGGAAAGAGGATCTGTTTGGGCAGGGGTTGGGAACCTTTTTGACGGAGAGCGCCATAAACAATTGATACTTTCAAACATCATCCCTTGAGAGCCATACACCAAATTTAAAAGTAAACATACACGAAAATGAAGCATTTTTAAAATTCATTTCACCACTTTTAAAGTAGAAAAAGTCTCGTATCGGTGCGTTTAGGAATCAACTCTCAATGACAATTTCCATATTTTTAGCTCACAGATTAGAGGAGAGCCATATACAGTCATCAAGAGCCACATATGGCTCTCGAGCCATAGCTTCCCTACCCCTGTGTTAGGGTAACCACTTTTGGAATATTAGGACAGAATATTGTATAGAATATATCTATACAATTTAAAAGGGTTCATAAAGGAATGCTTCTCTAGTTCTAACTTCGTAATGGCATTGTCCATCATCTTAACTTTTACAATCACGTTTGCAATCGCCAGTATGATAAATATAACTAATTTTACTTAGTGTTTGCAGGGACTGGAAGAATGTAAAGCGTTCTCTACTCGGTGGCCTGAAACGATACAATCACGTCAAATTAAAAAAAAACAATATTACTGATTAAAACAAAGGAAGACGTAAACATCACAACAACTATGCCAACACGTAGTCTTACGAGCAATTTAAAAATGCTCCAGTTTGTAGCTGCACATTTGCTGAGTTCCTGTTTCATTCATTACGCTAGCTCAGATCGTTAGCTTTCTTGCTAATCTGCATGCTTATCCGTTTCATTTGAGTGAAATCTATCAGGTCCAACTACCAGTCGGAAGAGGTGATTTTTTAAATAAATAATCTTTTTCGCTATATCATGGAAGTCCGCCAAGAAAACTTACTTGTCTTTCTCTGTGCCGAAAATGGACGCCAGGTATTCCGCCATTTTCGGCCAGTTGGAGACGTAAGGACTACGTAATTACGTAACATATTACGTCATCACGTTCACAAAACGAGTTTACAATAGTAAATGATCATAGGGGGGAAAAAAATCAATGTATGAAAATGTTCTAATCAACGATTCTCAAACGTAAATTGCATTTATTTTTATTTTTGTGTTTGTGAGAAAGTACAAAATTAGTCATCCAATACATAATTTATGGTTAAATTTTAAGATCTGTTGAATTATTTTGGAAGTTTTTTTCCCATTGAATTTTACGCAGTTTAAAATTCTTGACAAATGCGGAGAAATATATTTTCTAAAATGACTGGTCATTTGAATGTATTTATAGTCCGCTTTTCGGCCGAAGTCAGCAGGGATGAGCTCCAGCACCCCCGCGACCCTGACAAGGATGAGCGGTATTGAAACTGGAAGGATGAATACAGAAGTCAACACCCTTGTTGGACTTTTTATGACTACGAAAATGTCATTACCATCTTGCTAAATTATGCACACTGTCCTAAAACTTTTGGTCTCAACTTAATTTTTTTTCGTCCTTTGCATTTCTCCATTAAAAAAGTGAAATTGATTCACATTTAAATGTCAATACATTATATTACCTGCATTTGGGTACAATTCTGTTATATTAAAAACTGGTCGCCTGATTCATTTGCTTTGTTGTAATTTATGCATTTTGCAATGACACATGTCACCACATAGAGACGCTGTTGCTTAATGATGATTTGTGTGCAAAACAGTGTGGGCGATGTTGCATGAGAACATCTCATGAGAAGACTCCTATTTCTGGACTGCACCTTTTGCAGAACCACATAAAGTCTCACGTGTCTTCCCACTTCAAATGCAAAGCCATGTCAGTGAGAGGAAGTGGCACTTCTCTTGCTGAGAACAAATTAAATAGCACACACCGTGAGACCCTCTTTTATATTTGCATGCGAGGACATGAGGTGGAGAATTGTTTTAAATCATGAAACACTACACTAGTGTGCTATTGGTGTTCATCTTTGTCAAACTTAATCTCACTTCAAGTATCAGCGGTAAGTTACTTTTTCTGTTGTTATTTTGGTGTTTGATTTCCGTAATACATTTCTGTACAGAGGCCTGCAGATGGAAGAAAAAAAACATTAGTGTCATTTGAATCTATCTAGTGAAGGCTAGAAAAAAAATATTAATATTTTTTTTTCAAATCCCTTCTCTCCAGATGAATACTGCCAGGAAATTATCGCAGGGAACACAGGAATTTACACCGCTCAAGTTGGGGGTGACCTACAGATAAATTGCACCTGCAAGTATGCTAATTGTTCTAGCAAATCTTGCAATATCTCCTGGCTTAAATGGGAGAACAATAATTTTGTGCCAGTGATCGCAGACTCTCATACTGACTTGAAACAGATACGTTTAAGCCATTCTGCAGCAATGTTCTTATTATGCATCAAAAATATTCAAATTAGCAATGCAGGTATATATTGCTGCAGAAGTGGACTCATCGTAAGCCAAATCATCGAAGTTAAGGTGTACGGTATGTTTCCCGAATATGGTCATGAAAAGATTTTGAGGCCATTATAAGATTAAAAATCATTTTTGTCTCCCTAGAACACGAGAGGATCAACATATCACAGAAGAATGAAAACAGTAAGATTTTTTTTTAATTCATACTCAACTGTCCTGCATTCAACCAGCGACTATGATTGTTTTTGAGGGGGGTTGTGAGGAAACCCTGAAAAAACCCACACAAGCATGGTGAGAAAATGAAAAAAATCCACACAGGAAGGGTAGAACCCCCCAGGGATTGAACCCTTGAAACACCTTTTGAAATACAGAAAGAGACCTGTGAAAAAAATCCTTTTTTTCAATATTTAAATTTTCTATCTGCAGGTACCAAAACCAACAAAGGGTGGCGGAAGGATCCATACACAGCTGTAGGCATAATTGCCTTTTTCATGATAGTGATATTTATTTCTATCATTTTAATACTGTACTGTAAAGGTGAGGTGTTTCTACCTATCATTACTTATTAAATTATTATTTTTTACATTGTATTGAGCAGATTTCTTGAGGAGATGCAAAAGTACTTAAACACATTAAAAACAATGTTTATTTTAGCTTTTTATATATTTTTAGATTTTACAAAATAATTTTTGAACTAAAAACACAGAAAAAAATGGATTAAAAAAATACAATTATTGATTTAAAAGGGGGAAAATCAGGAAATTTAATATACATCTATACTCTTCATTTTAATTTGATCCTAAAACAGAAAGTCGGCACTCATGATTTACTTTCCCGGGCCACACAAAATGATGCGGCGGGCCAGATTTGGCCCCCGGGCCGCCACTTTGACACGTGGTCTAATGCGAGATAAATCAACATAAATAATTGCTGAGCTTTGTCAGTGGCCTGTAAAAAAGGGAGATTGTGGAAAGTTAACTCCTTGTCAAGTAGATCAAAGCAAAAAAAGAACACCCTCTAGTGCAGGGGTAGGGAACCTATGGCTCGGGAGCCACATATGGCTCTTTTGATGGGTGCATATGGCTGTCCACTAACCTGTGAGGTAAACTATGGAAACTGCTGGTGAGAAAGCGCAGGAATAGGAGCGTTACGTTGGTATTATGGCATTGACACTACCCCAGCGCCTTATAATCATTTTTTATCCATTACACTCTTTTGCATGGATTTTCTCATTGATACACATTGATTAGCAACAACGTAACAATGTTGTCAAAATAATTCAGAGACTTTTTGTACTTTAAAAGTGGTGAAGTGACTAAAAAAAGGACACATTTTCATGTATGTTGACTTTTAAATTCGGAGCATGGCTCTCAAGGATTAACATTTAAAAAATATGAATTGTTTATCCGAACCCCTGCTCTAGTGTATACAAAGGATACATAATATTGTCTATTCCGTCTATTAACAATACATATCCTTCACCCAGGCGCCCGAAAGAGAGAAACACAAAATGGGAACCAGGTGAAGCATCCAGATTTTTTGATGCAGCACTTGTAAATGTTTATAAATGCTGTTTGTATTGATGTTTACAGAACCTGAATTTGGCAAACCAGCCACCAAGCGACATACCAGGAGTCACGCAAACCTCTTCCAACAGCTTCATTCATACTCAAGTGAGTTTAGCGGATGGCAACGATATACAATACAGGACAAAGAAGAAAAAAAGGTCTGTCGCGTACGGTATTCTCAATCACGAACTTTCGCCCACTGTTATTGGACAACCGAGACGCTCTCAAGAGGAAAGTTCAATGTATGCCGATATACGAGTATGACTTTTAACAAAATCATCTTTCCCGCATCTTCTAGCCAGGGAACTATAACTTCTTTTCATATTAAACACAGACTAGCTTCCACTTGTAGGGATCAGATTTGAATTTCCAAGGTAAATGTTGTTAAGAAAAAAAATGTTGCTATGCATCCTATAAGTTAAAAATGAATTGTGACCACTGGGCTCCCTCCTTAAAAGCCAGAAACATGAAAAGTGCAAGCCAAGAGGATGCATGCGCTTTACTAGAAAACTCAAGACATTGAGCAAGATGGTCTAAAACACGTGTCAAAGTGGCGGCCCGGGGTACATTTGCTGACATTCTCGTGCATTTTTTGTTCCTCCAGAGCAGTTTTATGTTTTTAAATTTCATTAAAGTTGACATTTTAAAAACGCATTGAAGCCGAGTTGTTCTTATCCACAAACAGCTATAAACTCTTATGTTTGCTCTAATCTTTATCATAAAATCTCTGCATACGCACATTTCCCAAGTCACACATTCCCCAAAATTTACCGGATGTTAAGTTAACCACATTTGCTTCCTTTCCTCAAAGCATTCCTCAAAAAATACCCACAAGGAAGGAGCACAGAACAGGAAGTGTGCAGTCACAACTTTCATTTGTAATTATTAAAAAAATGGTCCTCAATGTAAAATGCCAAAATCCAGATATCAAAAATCTTTTTCTTTCCTTTTCTTTTTATGTTTGCAATGATACGTCGCTCATCACCAATAACAAATGTTCAATAAAACCCAGTGGCGGGCCGTCAGGGTCTTCAAGGCCTTCTCTGCTTGCCTAAGAAATATCTGAATCGTATATTATATTTTGTCCATCAATACTTATTAAATAATACCAAATTGTCTGTTAGCTTCCTTTCGTTGCTTTTCTCCCTGGTTGCACTGCTTCCAGATGTGTGTTTTCATATTGAAGTATTTAACCAATCACATTACAGCCATTATTTGTTGCCAGGGTCAGAAATCGGCCTCAAGGCCTTCACAATCAGTTCTGCAGGCTCTGCTGCATTAAACAAGCGTCGATAAGACTGTTGCTTTAACCAATCAGATTTCGAGTTGGCAACACCACAATGCCTTGTCGCAGGCGTAGGGATACATCATTGCTTTCACCAACCTATGATTGGCTAGTGATTAGCCAGAGCTACCAAACTGTATCTGTAGCGAGCTGCAAAAGCAAATATATTGTTGTGTAGATTGAAAGCCATTTTCAAGACGGACTATGCCAGAAATTCAACTGGACAGGCTTGACTTTCAGCATTAGCTTCGATGGTGATAGAAAAGAAGGACGAAAGAAAGGAGGATGGATATTGTGTACAGTTAAAAAGGATTTTTGGTGAGTAAAATATGGCTATATTCCTAAATAATATTTCAATTGTGGGCCCGGTTCTGATATCTGAAAAGCTCCAGTGTTTGTATTTAATCACTAAATGCTGCTAGGAAGTGGATTTTACCCCATTTTAGTACATTTTTTGCCGTTTCACCATTGATGTCCATCGCTATCTTTTCCCGGGAAAATCACCCCCTGGCCCGGTTGTAATGTCTGAAAAGCTCCAGTATTTGTATTTAATCAATAAATGCTGCTAGGAAGTGGATTTTACCCGTTGAAGGCGCTACGAGAAAATGCACGGACCGCCACTGGTAAAACCTGGTGGAGTGCGCGTCATCAATCTTAAGAGCTTTTTTGTGGGTGTCGTGCGGCACTTGTGCTTTAAATTAGACGGACAGAATTCCAAATAGCAGCCAGTGCAGCACAAAAACAAATTAGTGGATGAGTAATTCAACCTGAGTTCAAGTCATAATAATTGCTGACTGTATTTGTTGGGCAGGATGTGGTCCTTAACCAGCACATAATGCTGGCTCGAAGAGCCGCCATTAAAAAAGGTTCACTCATTTGGTGCAGCCCGTTTTGTTATTTCAGCCTTGAGTCGCTAGTAAAATTTCAAAAGTAGGAAAAAGAAGGTCAAAACCACATGATTGTATAGTTTTGGTGTCGGTTTGGGTGTGTGCTTTGTTGTGTGAGTTAGTGAGGTATTTTTGGGACTCCTGACTGTCTTCCTCCCCCACAGAGGAAACCAGCTCTTTTCTTCAGGGTGTAAACAACTACCACTTGCTTTTCTTTTCAGCAGTACAAAAAGACGATAACTGGACAAAAAAAAGATTGACGCAATGATGTTTCTCCACTATTTGTTTTTTCGAGTGCAATAGAGAATAAATCAACCAATCCAATACAGTTCGATACAGTTACAAAGTATTACAGATAAGTAGGACCATTAAAGGTGGAGTAACGTCTGTTCTGATTGGCTGCCGAACTTCTCGAAGTTAGTAATTTGGATGATAAATGAATAAATTAGACAGAATTGTCTTACTAGAAAGACTAGGATATAACCAAATCTAGAAAATATTTCTGGCACTGTCACTATCTTGATGCTTTTTCACTTTTTAATTGATTTTTTTTAAGTCTAATCTATTGTAATCAAAATACTCATGCAATAAAAAAATAGATTCATATATGAATATATGCCTTTAAAAATAAGCTACTCTCAATATGAGCCAGTCAAATCTCTTCCTCACCTAGCCCTTTCAGCTGAGCAAAAAAAATAAACAATAAACAATGTATTAAATATAAAGTTGGCAGAGCAATAAAATAAAATTCTGATGGAAAAAAAACACAAAAGTTGAATAAAACTTGAATAATACATTTGCATATCGGTCTAAATACTGTCATGGTAAAGTTCTGCTTTAGAGGGCAAAATAATTAAGATGAAGGGGAATTGGTTCTGAGGTAACGTCACTTTTTCCAGATAATAAAGGCGTTAACAAAAACGTGGGTGATGACACTGTTACGTGCCAACGGGTTCACCTCCAGGTGAAAAGTAGCTTGAGACCTGGGAGATGTCCTTTTGCAGCCATTTTCTAAGCGAAGAACTTGCCGCGGAGATACACACACAACCACACGGCGATCAGGAATGCCACCACGCTGCACAGCAAGATGGCGATGACCTTGACTGGGCTCACTGCCGAAAATAAACACAACCCATTTTTACTCCCCAAAATAAAAATGGTTTCCTGAATGAACACATCCCATCAACAAGTATTATGATAAGCATATTTCTGTATATCTAACTTGGGGCAATTTAGAGTGTACAATCAGCCTACCATGCATGTCTTTGGAATGTGGGAGGAAACCGGAGTACCCGGAGAAAACCCACGCAGGCCCGGGGAGAACATGTAAACTCCACATAGGTGGAGGTGACCTGTATGTTTGTATGTATGTATGTATGTATGTATGTATGTATGTATGTATGTATGTATGTATGTATGTATGTATGTATGTATGTATGTATGTATGTATGTATGTATGTATGTATGTATGTATGTATGTATGTATGTATGTGTATATATATACATGCATATATATATACATACATATATAAATCTATACATATATATTTTTATATATATATATACACACATATATACATATACATATATATACACATACATATATGTGTGTGTGTATATGTATATATATATGTGTGTATATATATATGTATATATGTGTGTGTATATATATATATATATATATATATATATATATATATATATATATATATGTATATATATGTATATATATGTATATATATGTGTATATATATATATGTATATATATATATGTTCATTAATATGTGCTATTGCTTATTAAATAAATCAAACTCAAACTCAGATTTTAAATAAACAAATGAATTGCTCCGAACAATTATACAACCAACTCTCAGGAAGGCTCGGTAAATCTCACCGAGTGGGCCGTTGAGAGACACAAAAAGGGGATTTTCCAGTCCCTGGTGGTGTACAACGCACTGGACCGTCCGCTCGCTGAACAGCCCCGGCGTCAGTAACAGAGTGTTTGTCACTGTTGTTATCCTCTCACTCTCAGAATAGAGGGTAACGAGTGACGTGTTGAGACTTTGGTTGTTGGCGCCAATTCTCCACGTGATCTCTGCTGCGGGTCGAGATTGGCTGGAGCAGTTGGCCTCGGTGACACCTGACGACAAGGTCACGTGGGCCACCTTCACTTCGGGTAAAACTAGAGGGCAAAAGTGGGAAATGCATACCTGTCAACCTCTGCCGATAACTGCCCTTATAAATGATTATGATTCCCCTTACAAACCCCCCAAAAACCTTACAAACACCGTACCTCGTACGGTGTTTGTAAGGTTTTTGGGGGGTTTGTAAGGGGAATCATAATCATTTATAAGGGCAGTTATCGGCAGAGGTTGACAGGTATGGAAATGCACAAAAATAAACATATGTAGCCATTTTATAGAGCATATTCTTTGCAATATCACAACCATTGACATTGGGTGGGGGGGAAAATTATAATTGGCATGGAAACTGAGCAGGTCAGAGCGGATTAAATCTTATTTATACACTTGTTTCCCCTTCCTGAGAGATAAAAGGGGTGTTCCCTACCAAAAAAATGGCCCGGGCGCACAGTCAAAAAGTGTTTGTGCACCTCAAGTAGCTAAATTGCCTAAAATGCCTGGATTTTTATTCTTAAATCTTTTGGCGTAAGTGTAAAGTAACTCAGATTCTTTACACAAAACGCACTTTCATGGACCTCATTTACTCGAAATTTGGTGCACAGGTGGATAGAAAAGTCAAGGCCAATAGCCAAAATGGATTTCCTCTTTAAAAGGGTTTTTAAATTTTTCTGAAATGCATTGGAGATGAAAACAAACAAATGAGAATCAAAAAGAAAACAATAAAGTCTAAAATGAAATACATTTAGCCATGAATGAACAATAAAAGGTCCCGACCTTCCTCAATCATACACTTTTTATTATTCTATTTGCCAAGAAAGTTAACACTGTTAGGGTACCCGTGTGGCTCAAATCAAAATGGACATTTCCTCTGCAGCTGCATCAGGGCCACAATAACAATGGCCTTTCTACAGGAATCGGTGGTCAGCCAATCACAGGGCAAAAGGAGACGGACAACCAAACATATAGCTGGGGGCAATTTAGTGTTCAACCAGTCTACACTGCATGTTTTGGGGATGTGGGAGGAAACCGGGGTACCTGGCGAAAACCCACGCAAGTCCGGGGAGAACATGCAAACACCACACAGTGAGGACCCAACTGGGATGGAACCCTCTACCCCAGAACTGTGAGGCCGGCACGCTAAACACTCATTCACCGGGCTTCCTTGTCAATACCTCTTGGTTCAAATCTCTTCGCGCCAGTGCTTTTTCGAACTTTCAAGAAATTTGCCAACCTGGGATCCAACGCTCAACCCCAGAACTGTGAGGCCAACGCACTAACCACTTTCCACCGGGTCATCTCTTATAATTTGGTGATTTTTTTTTACAGTTTTACCACGAAAAATGTCATTTTATAGAACAGGGTTGAGATTAAGCACTGAAACTTACCATAAACGGAGAGGCAAGCAGTTGCACTCCTTCTCCCGTCTGGGAAAGTGTGGAACTCGCAGATGTAGCACGTGTCATCTTGCACAGTCACCGCCTGGAACGACAGTCGTGTGTCGCCAAGGGTTTTACTCAGGCTCAGACGACTCCACAACGCTGCGTCTACGTTGTAGTGACTTTGGGAGTAAGACGCCACGGTGATGCTGTCGCCCCGTTCAGCCTTCTTTTTCCACAGAACCTGGAGAACACGCTCGGGCAGGCTGTACCAACAAGACAAGGTAGCTGGCTCGCCCCTCACGGCCACCTTGTTGCCATCTTGATGCACCCTGGCTGAAACAAAACAAAGCTACTAAGTGTATCAACCCAATTATTTTCCCTCACATCTTCCGGGACCAAACCGTGCAATAAAATATTTATGTACACTAAAGTGATGTTGCCTCAGGTACCAGTTTAACAAGGAGGAGGGCATCCACCTAACTAAGCATCCTGCCTAGTAGCAAAGCTTCTGAGTGGGTGGGCTTAACCCGCTGCTGTTCTTCAGACAAATCTTTTCCTGTCAGGGGAATTTGGGGAGTAGGAAGTGGAACAAACACTTCCTTGTCCAGATCACACAAAGAGTACCCATAATGCCAACTTGGATGATATTGCTCAGTTAGTACTCCAGTTCTTTATTTTAACATTAGTAATGATACTTCATTTTTGGACAATAACACGGCTGTTGTTGAATTAATTCAACTAATATTGTGACACTAAATATGTTATCAGTTAGGCCATAGTGAGATTCTCTCAATCTGCTGCTGTGATTGTCGCTACCGTTCATTTATTTTCTGAACCACTTATCCTCACAAGTGTTGCGGGGGGTACCGGAGCTCTTATCCCAGCCAACTACGGGCACCAGGCAGGAGACACCCTAAATCACACGTGTCAAAGTGGCGGCCCGGGGGCCAAATCTGGCCCGCCGCATCATTTTGTGTGGCCCGGGAAAGTAAATCTTGAGTGCCGACTTTCTGTTTTAGGATCAAATTAAAATGAAGAGTATAGATGTATATTAAATTTCCTGATTGTCCCCCTTTTAAATCAATAATTGTAATTTTTTAATCATTTTTTTTCTGTGTTTTTAGTTCAAAAATCATTTTGTAAAATCTATAAATATATATAAAAAAGGCTAAAATAAACATTGTTTTAGATCAATAAAAAACTGAATATTCTTATGTTCTTTTAATCAATTTATTAAAAAAATATATAAATATTATATCTAAAATGGTCCGGCCCATGTGAAATCAAGTTGACGCTAAAGCGGCCCGCGAACCAACCCGAGTCTGACACCCTTTGATGGCCACCCAATGGCACGCCACAAGAAAACGGACAACCATTCATGCTCACACACTCACCTACGGACAATTTAGAGTGCTCAACTAGCCTACCCTGCATGTTTTTGGGACGTAGGTGGAAACTGGAGTACCCAGAGAAAACCCACACAAGCCCGGGGAGAACATGCAAATTCCACACGGTGAGGACCCAACTGGGATGGAACCCTCTACCGCAGAACTGTGAGGCAGGCGCGCTAAACACTCATCCACCGGGCCGCCTTGTCAATACCTCTCGGTTCAAATTTCTCCGTGGCAGTGCTTTTTTGATCTTTCAAGAAATCTGCCAAAAACGGAACTCACTGGTCACGCTGATGCATGTGCTGCCTTCTTGCGAGCCAGTTGGAAAGATGTCAAATACGCAGCGGTAGCAGCCCTCATCTTCAGGCCGTACCCTGGTGATGGCGATATTGCTGGAGTCTTTTTGCCAAGAGACGAGCTCTACGTTCGGCGCTTTATGGCTGACGTGAATCGATGTCCTGTGTTGATATGCCAGCAGAATCTTGTTGCGTCTGTCGAGCCAGCGCACTTGATGTACGCTACTGCCCATTTCCATCGTGACATTGCAGCTCGAAATGAGAGGTTGTCCCTCCTCGCCACTGACCTTGGAAAACGATACGACCTCACCTGAAAGGACACACTGAAAGTGACATTCTCATTGCTCATTAAATAATCCTTGTGATCAATGACAACCTCAATGTGCCTGGAAAAAACATTGTTGAGAACATATGTTTTCTAGTAAAAATAAAAAGATAAAAAACAATACAATAAATGCAGTGGCGGGCCGTCAGAGCCTTCGAGGCCTTCTCTGCTGGCCTAAGAAATATCTGAATCATATATTATATTTTGTCTATGAATACTTATTAAATAATTCCAAATTGTCTGTTAGCTTTCTTTCATTGCTTTCCCCCCTGGTTGCACTGCTTCCAGATGTGTGTTTTCATGTTGAAGCATTTAACCAATCACATTTCAGGCATTATTTGTTGCCAGGGTCAGATATCTGCCTCAAGGCCTTCACAATCAGTTCTGCGGGCTCTGCCGCTTTAAACAAGCGTCAATAAGACTGTTGCTTTAACCAATCAGATTTCGAGTTGGCAACACCACAATGCATTGTCGCAGGCGTAGGGATACGTCATCGCTTTCACCAACTATGAATGGCTAATGATTAGCCAGAGCTACCAACCTGTATCTGGAGCTAGCTAGTCACAAGCAAATTTATTGTTGTGTTGATTTAAAGCCATTTTCAAGACGGACTATGCCAGAAATACGACAGGACAGGCTCGACTTTCAGCATTAGCTTCGATGGCGATATAAAAGAAGGAAGAAAGAAAGGAGGATGGATATTGTGTACAGTTAAAAGGGATTTTTGGTGAGTAAAATATGGCTATATTCCTAAATAATATTTCAATTGTGGGCCCGGTTCTGATATCTGAAAAGCTCCAGTGTTTGTATTTAAGCTCCAGTGTTTGTATTTAATCACTAAATGCTGCTAGGAAGTGGATTTTACCCCATTTTAGTGCAATTTTTGCCGTTTCGCCATTGACGTCCATCGCTGTCTTTTCCCGGGAAAATCACCCCCCGGCTCGGTTGTAATGTCTGAAAAGCTCCAGTATTTATATTTAATCATTAAATGCTGCTAAGAAGTGGATTTTACTCGTTGAAGGCGCAACGAGAAAATGCATGGACCGCCACGGAATAAATGTAATTTAGGGTGTGGGAAATAGGCAAAAAACATTGTTTCTGCAACAATCCTGTATAAAAGACCAGACTCAAAAATGTGCATAAAAAAATAGTCAAAACACATGACGCATCAGGAAATTTAGGAGAAACAAGCAAAGACCCACAATCACAAACCCCCTTCTTAACATGCTTATGCCATTCATCATTTAACTGTTTAGTTTGTACTGTTTTAATAGCTACTAAGGTTATTAAATTTCATAAATTTGTGATGCCACGAAGGTTATAAATAAAAAACGGTACAGTATATAATGGATACTAATATGGATTTATTTTCCATTATAATTTTAAAAATTGTACTGTTTATTGTTTACTTCACTGTTATATTGCAGTTTAGCCCAAACAAATCATGATTACCAATTTGCCATTTTGATTGACACATTGAATGATGTCCTGACTAACTATTCAATAGCACATTTGCTTTGGAAACGGGGAGTGGTCGTCCGATTCTTATTCCCCTCCTTTCAATACCTCTCAAAATTAGTGTTTAATGTAGTAATATGCACAAATCGTCCACTTACCTCGCGTGGTGGATGTTCCTCCGAACCACAGGAGGAGAGTCAGACGCAGTGGAAATCCAAACATGTCGAACTGTAGCAAAAAATATTGCGAACGTTGAAAAAAAAAGGTTCGGACTCTGATTCCTCCAAACTAACACCTGACTAACATTTTGCTCGAGGTTTTCCCTCGAAAAGGCGGAACAGAAGAAATAAAATGCTACCACGCAAAAAAAAAAACGCTAGAGGGCGATGTCGGCCATGCAACGCTTTTGATTTAAAAAGAGGAAAACTCAGATGAGGAAATCTCATCTCTTATCTCATTTTCTGAACCGCTTAATCCTCACTAGGGTCGCGGGGTGTACTGGAGCCTATCCTGGATGACTTCGGGCCAGAGGCGGGGAACACCCTGAATCGGTGGCCAGCCAATCGCAGGGCACAAGGAGACAAACAATCATTCACGCCCACACTCATACTTAGGGGCAATTTAGTGTCCAATGAGCCTACCATGCATGTCTTTGGAATGTGGGAGGAAACCGGAGTACCCAGAGAAAACCCACGCAGCCCCGGGGAGAACATGTAAGCTCCACACAGGTGGACCGACCTGGATTTGAACCCAGGTCCCCCACCGTGATGCCACCAAAACACCAAAATATAAATGCTGATATTCGTAATCCATTTATATATATATCATCACATTCGAGACTAGATATCTCGTAGGACGACTCTTTACTATAGATCGCCATTTATTTATGCATGAGGTTTCCTTAAATGCTAATTTGTATTATTTTTTTCAGGAAACACAAAAAAACATATACAATATATTTGTTTAAAAAATTAAAATATTAATCAAAACGGTTCAATGGCACATGCAAACTGCACAAAGGTGAACCAACCTGGATTTGAACCCAGAACACCAGAACTGTGAGGCACACAAGCTAAACACTTGTATTCCAATAAATGTATGATAGGTTGATTAATAGATATACTTTAATAAAAGGAAAGACATCGGAGCACATAATCCAGCGTTAACTTGCAAGTGAGAATCAATCCTGACTCGTCCCCGTCATGGATCATTCTCCAGAAAGACATCCTCTTCAGTCCACTTAGTTGCATTAGAATCAAAACAATTAAGGTTATCTTATTCAAAACAATTGCATAAGCTAACCGAATAACACAATTAAAGTAAAAAAACAACTGCAACAACAATTGCATATCAGGTCTTCAAAACAACAATAAAGGTCGGAAACCAAAAACAACTGCATAAGAATTTACACAAGCAAGCAAAACAAATTCCATATTAGGTGAAACGAGCAACACTATTTTAAAACAATATGCGAGTATTTTCGGAAGTCGATTCGATTATCGCCATCTGCTCCGGAATCCAAGTCAAAGCAATTTAAGAGTCCTTCACAGATCTTCATTGCGAACCCAGATCAACAGTCCTCGGAGCCCGGGACTGGGTGATCTGTCAGGTCAATAGTCCTCGGAATAGGGCAAAACGAAATAGGCCGACGTAGTCTCCCTTTTCTCTCCCTGTGAGGAAGAGAAACCAAACCGAATTCAGGAATCATGTCATTATCCAAACAAAGGACAGTAAATTTGATAACCATATTAGCCTTGGAGTTCTTGTTTTGGTTTTAATAGCACAAAACAGAAAGCGAAAATAAATGTTAACGAATGTGTCCAATTTGTATGAGAAAATTTAACAAAATAAATAAATGAAAGAAAATCAAATGTAGCCTGAAATCTGTTTCTGACATGAATTTGATCCCAAAATGCAGCCTTATCAATAGAAAGAAACCCTTTGCACTTCTTTGCAAGTTTTTGGGGGGGTTAAATACATTTCAGCAGTGGTGTGCCGTCAGGGCCTTCAAGGCCTTCTCTGCTGGCCTCAGAAATATCTGAATCATATTTGGCTATATTCCTAAATAATATTTCAATTGTATGAGGTTATTATTGATGATTTTTTATGTGTCGCAGTTGTAGCTGCAGTAGAGGTTTTATAGCCATAAAATAGTTTTTGAGGGTTGGATTGATTCCGACAGCTGAAGGCGTCGCTAGGAAATTCACAGACCGCCACTGCATTTCAGTATACATGAATGTGAGGAGATCAGAAGTGAGACTGAAGAAAAAAATCTTCAAGTATATAGTTGTATTAGGAATGTTTCAGGATTGCATCGTGATACCACCTAAAATTTTGTAATACTAAACTCACCACTTCGGTGTTCTGAAAACGAATACGAAGGCGGCAACTACAGCAAGCAGCACAACCATTGCAACACAAACCCAAATAAGGGGGCTTCCAAACTGTCTTCTCTCTGCCCAGAAAAACAGTTTAAAATTGTATTCTAAGTTAAACATGGAAAAAAAATCAGATGTGCCAAATAATAGGCTTTTAAAAATTATATTGTCAATGCACATCTTCATAAACCAAACATTTTCTTGTGAATCCTTTAACTGATTTAGTTGTATGTTTTTTCCTAGTGGAATTAACAAGAAAATGTCCGGTCGTATCACGTGTTTCATGGGAGAGCGGTATTTTTTTTCTCTTTTCTCACACTTAATCATCATTTTATCAACTTACTCAAGCGAAAGCATGTATACTTTTCTTTTAAAGTTGACATGAGTCGAAGTTCATACAGCAATTGTACTATCCAGTAATCCCTCGATTATCCCGTCTTCACTTATCGCGAATTCACTACTTTGCAATTTTTTTCCTGTGGATAATTATTTTAAAAAAATATATATATATATATATATTTGTTATTTTTTTATTTAAAAAATAATAATTATTATTATTATTATTTCATTATTAATTTATTATTATTATTTGGATTACAAATATATATTTATATATATTTGTAATACAAAAAATAATAATAAATTAATAATTAAATATTAATAATAATTATTATTATTGATTTTTTTAAGTTCATAAAAATGTGAAAATCCACACTAAAACTCATAAGCGGAAGCCACTTTTGCTACTAGGACTCAGAAATTAAGGGGAAAAAAGTTATAATAGGGGTGACCCTACTTCGCAATTTTTCAATTATCGCGGCCATGTTTGGTTTACATTAACTCCGATATTTGAGGGATTACTGTATTGAGTTTGTCAAAATGACAGGCTGTATATTGATAAAAAAAATGTAAAAATGGTAATACAAAGTTTACTTAATAGGCAATAAACCAATGCGGGAAGTCTAATTTTTCCAGCCATAATGGTCATACCAGTCTCTTCCGACTCCGGCCAACCAGCATCCCGGTACAAATTGACCGGTGTGAAGTGCCTTTTCTGATTTCCGCTTTGCGCCACACAGTATGCGTGTCCGTTCCAGCTTCCAGAAATATGCAAGGTGACATTCTGACTGCTGGTGAACGTGCGGTCATCGTTGGCTAAAGTGGTGATCGGTAACTGGTTGAAACTGGCGATAGTGGGCAAGAACTGCCAGTGGATGGCGGGTTCTGGTTTCCCAGTGGCGGAGCAGCTCAACACAAATAAAGTGCTTCCATTTGCCAATTCACTGTAATGCACTTTTGTTTTCACCTCCGATATTCCTGCAAAATGTGGAGAATTGCAACGGTAAAACGTTGCATTCTAAAGGTCAGGTATTTCTTGTCTAATTAGTGTTACCTCGCAGGGTGAGGCAAGTCTGCTTTCTTTTTGACTCTCCTGGGAAAATGTTGAAGATGCAGATGTAACAATATTCGTCTTCCCACGTGACATTCTTTATGGTGAGAGACGTTGAACTGAGCGATGTTTCAGACAGAATCACCTTCCGCTGGTAAGGATCATTGATGCTTTGCCCAAATTTCATACTGTAGGACGCTACATTTTCAACAGAATTGTCTCGCAGGCGTTTCTGCCACGTGATCTGTTGCACGCCTGAGGTGAAGCCAACAGTTTATTAGGAAATATGTTGTTGATCAAACACACCCATTGTTGTGTATAGACGCTCCCCTACTTACGAACGAGTTAGGTTCCGAGCGATTGTTCATAAGTTGAATTTGTTTGTAAGTTGATTCAGTGCTATATTTTGTATTATAATTTGTTTAAGGCCTATATAAGTATATTGAAGGTTTATATAAGTGCATTTGTATGTTTAAGGCTTGTATAAGTAACACGCATTGGTTTGTAATGAAAAAAACATTTAATAAAATGGAGAGAATATGTACAGTACTGTATAGAGAGAGAGAGAGAGATTTATGTATTAGAAACTGGCCGAAAGAAGCGATCTAACGACGATTGCACAGTTTTCTTCTTTTTTTTCATCATAAATGATGCGGTAGCACTGTATGGCATCATTCAATTGATTTGCAAACTTTGTGCAACGTTCAATATTTGGGTCCTGCTGCTCGATCTTTCTGTTTATAAATGGTACTGACGGTCGAACGATTCAAGTTGTATTCACGTGCAACGCTCATCAAGCTTCGTTATTATTGCCACTCGTTTCAAATGAAATGGCTTGCCTCTTCCTTGCAACTCCCTCAATAGAAGCCTTTCGCTTTTTACCAACCATATTCAATAATGGATGCATGAGATATTTAATGATACAAATGAAAAAGGTTCTTTGCACACTGGAGATACGTTCACGCACTTCCGCATTGCAACGAAGAAGAAGGTAGATGCTGGGTGAGCTGAGCTCTCACAGCGCCAGGCGTCGGTATTAGCGGAGGAAAAAAGTACTACTCTGAAAAAGGCGCGAAATACAAAATTGGACTTACGAACATTTTTCGACTTAAACGCAATTTGCAGACATGTTCGTATGTACCGTTGTTCGTAAGTCGAATGTTCGTAAGTAGGGGAGCGTCTGTACTTGTAAATGTCATCTGGTTTACTTTCAGTCTCATAAAATGCTAAAAACATCCTCATTTCTCAGTGTTCCTGTCACATTTGCAATTTGTGGCTTGAATTGACTCTGCTATTTACTTATAATCTTATATGTTTGCATTGCTGGTGTTTTAGCATGAGGCAAAAAAATACTATTATTGACATACGAATGTGCCAACATATGAGACATTTGAAAAACAAGGAAAATTCCGAGCAATTCTATTTGTTACTTTGTGAGCAAAGGTGATGAAATAGAACAAGTAAAAACATGTTTTTCCATTGTAATATCCTATTTGTGGGTTTTTTTCAGAGGGTGAGAACGGATTAATTTGGATTTACTTATTTTATATGTAAAAGGTTGATTTGAGATATGAGTGAATTGACAGACGAGCTCAGTCCCGGAATACATTAAGATCATATTGCAAGGTATTACTGTATATTAAGTGAAATGGTCTTGGGCTTTACCTTTTTGGTTCTGCAACTCGCAATTGTAGTGTGCATCATTCCCATAGTCCATCACTGTATCCCCAAAACCAGTTATCTGTGTTCTGGCAGCTGAAACAAAACGCAGCTCGTATGAAGAAAATAAGAGGAAAAAAATAGTCTTGAGAAAAAGGCTTTGTTACACATATACATATACACATATACATATACATATACACATATACATATATATATATATATATATATATATATATATATATATATATATATATATATATATATATATATATATATATATATATATATATATATATATATATATATATATATATATGTCTTAATGCATGAAATGAATTTATGCATGGCACTTACCTTCAAGCAGCAAAGTGATCAGAAGCAGTCTGTACGACATCTCGGGACAAATACTGCTCTTATTTTCCTTTCGATTCTGTTGATACGAAGTGAAAGTGAAATTGAACTGTTGTTCAATTTCACTTTCACTATTAGTGGTACCTCCAGATACGAGCTTAATGCGTTCCGGGCGGGACTGAGCTCGTATGTCGATTTTCTTGGAACTCAAACGAACGTTTCCCATTGAAATGTACTGAAAACAAATTAATTAGTTCCAACCCACTGAAAAAACACCCAAAACAGGATATTGGATTGGAAAAACATTTTATTTTTTTCTAATTCGCCATCTATTAACAAAGTAACAAATAACTAGTGGTTTAAAATTACTAAAATGTGTTTGATAGTACTAAAATTATACGGATTTCGCAGGGGGGAGAGAGAGAGAGAGGCGGATGGACAGAGAGTGTGTGTGTGTGTGTGGGGGGGGGCTTTTTGCACGGCAACGCGGTCGTAACTAACATAAACGAATGTAAATGAACTTAGATTACGATGCAGACACTGGAAAATAAATTTAATCTAACCTTACACTACACTTAATTCTGGTTTTGTTTTAAATTTTTATACCTTTCTTCTCCCAGCCGGGTTGGCTCTATTTGCCCCGCCTCCACCCTGACTTTCACATGCAACCTATCGAGAGTTGTTTACTTTTGTATTCCGTTCAAAATATTCCCAAAATGATGCACACAAATGTCCTCACAATAGGATAACACACGACCACTTGCCAACGAGAAGTAGTATATACTCCTCTCGAATTAGCAATCGCCTCTCCATTCGCGCTGACTAACAGGAAAAAAAAACACTGAAAAAAATGCAACGTTCCGCCCAGTGCTCGCAGACACATTAGACGAGGGAGTTGTGGGGAGAGAGACAGTGGTTCTTGTATATCAAAATCTGTCTCGTATGTCAAGATAAATATTTGCTCAAAATTTGTCTTGTATCTCAAGATAAATATTTGCTCAAAATTTTACTCCTATCTCAAATTTCTCGTAAGTCGGGGCACTCGTATGTCGAGGTAACACTGTACAGGGTTACATGAAATCAAATCAAAAGCCTTTATTGTCATTATACACAACTGCGTATAACGAAATTGGTGGTGCTACTCCACAAAGTTCATTTTCCCAGTAAAAAGATAAATAAGTAATATGAAAATATGCAGTTTAAAACCTAAATGAAATAAATGCTTAAAAAAATACACCGAAACCTTCCCTGCAAAAAAATACAATAAAATAAAGAGAACATATGCTTCATTTTCTGTCTGTTGGAGAACAGATACTCGTTGTACAATGTTTTAATGTGATATGGCAAAAATGGGAAAAAAGAATAGCCAAGGGAAAGGAAAATGTAATACTTTGCATTTTACAGTATGAACTCCCGTATTCATTTAACACGCTTCTGAACAAACGTGAAAAGGCTTGAAGCCCTCAAGCAAAAGCATGATCCACATTTTTTGGCCAAACGTGTCTCACATTGTTCAAGCCATTTTAATGCGTCCCTTTGTCTTTTATGCAGCTTTTCTCATCATGAGTTTTTTGAATACTCATCCCATCTCATTTTCTGAACCACTTTATGCTCATTTGGGGTGCGGGGGGTACTGGAGCCTATCCCAGCTGACACCCTGAATCGGCGGATGGACGATTGCAGGGCACAAGGAGATGGACAACCATCCACACGCACACCCATACCTAGGAGCAATTTAGTTTTTGTAATACTGTGTTGCAAAACAGATGAGAATAAAATAATAGAATTTGAACCTGAAATTGGATGGCAATGAGCAACCATTTTAGGCTCTTTTTTTCTTTTCAGAGTTTATTTTTTTACGAGTAATAACAGAACTGAAATTAGACATTTATTTTTAGCAGTCACGGTTAAACAAAATACAGCAGTTTTGCTTCTGCAAAAAAAAGAATGATAGCCATAAATATAACACACAAATATCCAGTGAGTCCAGTTTAAAATCGGTTGGAATTTGAGCATTTTTAACTTTCAAATTACACGCTCCGTTTGCTGTTTAGTGAATGTCTCTGACACAAAATGGCCGACATATTACAAAGGCCGTCTAAGTTGGCTCAAAGCGCGCATTACTCATCTAGTTCTCTATATATGTGATGTCTATGATGGTGATGTTCGCTCAGCCTCTAAGTGTAATTGAATATGCCGTCAAGCAAACACTAAACCTGGACCCGAATCGAACCAGCTATACAAAACACGAGGTATTCCGCAACTAAATCGTACTTTCGGCATTTCGTATAACACTAGACGTCAAAGAGTTGAATTGGTTTGTTTGGCGTTCGAGAGCAGATTGTGTTTTTCTTGTTAGCATCCGTTGCTAACATGTATGCCACATTGCTGTTATGTACAACTATTCCCAAGTTTACGTTTTGTATTTTTCGTTTGCTTGAACTGAATCTAAATCAACTAAATCCCCTCTCAGATCGTGCTGTCTTGTATGGGTGAAGTGCGGGACTGAAGACCAAGCATGGTAACCCACAAATCCTATGTATAGTCCGCCTGCAGGCAGGCTACCGCATACGTCTGTTTTCCGGTCTACCGTAACACGAACTCTAGACGCGCATGCGTAATACGCAGAGACGTTTTTTCAAATATCTTTATTCACTACATAGGCATAAGCTGTTAACACGCGTTGAACAAAAGGACAACAATATAACAAATGAAACCGTGTATTTTTTTAATACGATTACGATAGTTATTTTTTTGCAATAGGATTGTATGTTATTGAAGCCATTTTTCTGGGGAAAAAAATCAGAATTTGATGAACAAATCATTTAAATTCTGTTTTTAGTGTTTTGTCTCCGAAATCAATTGTTAAAGCTGTCACCCACTGTCAAATTTCAATTTATTTTACACCGTCATTATTGACGCTGGTTAAAAAAAAGAAAATGATTCTCATATGGCGTTTCCTTGGCAGGCAGAACCAAGCGCTCAGATGTCCTGGTTTAGTGGCCCAGTGTACAGTCGATACTGGCAGCACTACCAGCAGGCGATGGCCTGGCACCAGAGGCACAGGCGAGCCTACCAAAAGGCCTTAGAGGCCGCTTACGGCCCCATCTACTGGCACCAGCGGCATCCTAGCAGCCATGACCGCTACGCAGACTGGCATGTGTCCGAAAGTGACAGCGAAGAAGAAAAGAGCAGCTCGGACTCCGAGATCGAATGTGACGTCAGCAACATGGAGATCAGCGAGGAGCTGCGACAGTTTTTTGCCCAAACTGAGAAACACAGGGAGGAGCTAAGTAAGTGTATGTGCTTTTCCCTGACCTTGTTGAATTGTTTTGCTGATCTTCCTTTCTCTGCAGGAATTCAGCAACAAATAGAGGCTGAGCAAGAGGACAGCTACGTCCCGGCCGATCAGGACTTTCGTAATAAGGTCTTGCGCGCCAGTGTGGCTCCGCCAACTGAGCGGCCAGGTGAGAGGCGCAAAGCAGAGATGAAGAAGTTGTACGGGGAGGACACGGCCAAGATTATGGCCATGGAGGCTGCCATGCAGCTGGCTTTTGACAGAAACTGTGACATGAAGCAACCCAAGTACTGGCCTGTCATCCCCCTCAAACTTTAATAGTCTCTTTGGACTATTTGGCATGTTGGAAGTGGGGAGGAAATGTGGACAAATGGACCCAACATGAGAGAGAATGATGTTTCAAAAGACACAAGGCGAGTGTTTTTGCCTCAAGTGGTTAAGTTGAGACAATACATTTGAAGAGAAATTACAGTTTAGTAAAGCCCCTTGGTTTGGTGATATTAAACTAATTAATACCTGTTTATCTCCGATAATGATGCCAGTTTAAACCCACCAAAAGTCTTGCCTCCCTACAACATGTTGCAACTTTTGTCATTTGACTTTGATTTGTTGTCCAACTAATAAATTAATATTTTGATAAACTTTTTATAATGTAATCGTTCACCTTGCTACTTGTTTTAATGCCAGACCCCTGAAGGTTAGTGATACCCAATGTTCCCTCTATTTGTTTGTCTGGGCAGAAAGACAACCTCTGAGCACACCGAGTACCACTGTGAGCAACATCATCATTGCTCGCTATGGGCATCGCTATGATCGCCAGTATCACACCTGCCATAAGCAGGTGCATGTCTACTACACATAAATGATTTAGTAATAATAAAATGTAATGATTAATATCTATGAATGGGCGGCCCGGCGGATGAGTGGTTCGCACGTCGGCCTCACAGCTCTGGGGTCCTGGGTTCAAATCCAGGTCGGTCCACCAGTGTTGACTTTGCATATTCTCCCTGGGCCTGCATGGGTTTTCTCTGAGTACTCCGTTTTCCTCCCACATCCCAAAAATATGCATTGTAGGCTGATTGGACACTCTAAAATTGCCCCTAGGTATGGGTCTGAGTGTGCATGGCTGTCAGTCTCCTTGTGCCCTGCGATCGGCTGGCCACCGATACAAGGTGTCCCCCGCCCCTGTGCCTAAGTCAGCAGGGATAGGCTCCAGCACCCCCGTGAGTTATAAAGTGGATAAAGCGGTTCAGAAAACGAATGAAAAAATATCTATGAATAAAACATCTTAATAAATGCCATTAGAATATGCACAAATCTGACTTAAATGTTACCTTATTTTAGACATCTGTCCTCACTTCTCATTCTTGTTCAAATGACTTTTGGATTGGATAACTTTATTCATCCTGTATTCGGGAAATTTCATTGTGACAGTAGCAGAGGGTGATTAGACAGAACAACAAAGCAAAAGCACAAAGCAAATCAAAGTAAATGGGATCATTAAGAATCACCAAATCAGATCATTAAGACAGAAAAGCAGCAAAAACACAAAACAAGCAAGAGTGGATGGAGCTACCGCCGCCGGCTGCCACTTGAACGGCGCCATCTTGGTTGCGGTAGCAAAAACGGATACAGACTCAAAAAGACGTAAAGTTGGACAAAAACTGGAACCACACACAGGAAGTCTTCCACAAGATGGGGAACTTCTGCAGACTGTGACCGAGGTAGAGAATATGCAGAGTCACTCTTCCAAGCTTATCCGCACAGTTCCTCAGTAGTCTGGAGCTGAAGACAACAGCAGCAGAGCAGGACTCCGCTTCCGGCCTGGTAAGCGCCAACAGCTCTTCCATCTTATCCCATGATGGAATGGTTGGTCAGAAGCGTTGCTTCTTCTCCGGGCACTTTTGTCCAGCTCCGAATTTCCAGCGAGATTGAGGTGTTGCTCCTTCTGCTGCGTATTGTAACAGAGTACACACGCACACAACCACACACAGCAGATTTAGACAGTTCTCACCGCATTTCACCGCTTGTTCTTCTATTTGCACAGTAAAGTAAAAAGGAATGTATTAAGAAATATTAAAATGTAATTTAAAAAAGATAGAAGGGCTGTAAAACACAAAAAACATAAGAGTGGACAGCGGCTGCCACGTGAACGGCGCCATCATGGGAAAAAATTGATTTTTTGTGTGCGCTCCATATGATTTGCTGTGCGTGAAGAAGGCGAGGGTAGTGCGCAAAAGGAAGATGTAAATTATGGAAGTTAATGTAATGTAACCTAGGAATGTTTCATACGAAAGGATTTGTATGTATATGATTAGACACAGCATTGTATGTTAACAAAAAAAATTCCCTGCGGTTTTATGTTGTTTTGGCAACATTGTCTGTGTTATGTAGACCCACATATGGCATTCCGTAAGCTCACTAGCAATGCTAAGATCTTTTTTCAGTTTCACTACACAGGGACTTTAACATATTTTATTCAGTTTCAACTGGATCCCAACAAAGAATAAGGGTAAAACATTTTTTAATAATACAAAGCACAAGACAGAAGAGCAATAGTGTAACTACTCATTTCCTACTAACTTTTGATTTGCTTTACTTTTGGAAATGTAATGTTTTCTTTTGAAGACTTCATAGTAATAATTCCTTTTAACTCGGCCTTGAATTATTCTGCCTAATTTCATGTGGGCCCTCTTGAGGGCCAACACCCTTAAAATGTGATTTTGCAACAAATTGGCTAAACCTTATATCAACATTATCTAAAATATGACCAACAATAGAATGTGCCTGTATTGCTAGGTGATTAAACCAGCTCTGACGTCACACACCCCAGCCCCTACCCCCTCGTCCCAAAACTGGACCTCCAATCGACTGTATATCAACCCCCACACAAACCCACACCCCAGCACACAACTTTAGTCCTTCATCTTTAGGTTCTTTTTTTCCCAGCCACATTTCTTACCCAGGACCGGTCTTTGGGCGTGCATGCAACAAAGATGGGTAAGTAATTGAATTTATTTTTTCTTAAATATAAAGAAATGGGTTGAAGTAAATCAGGTCATTACCCGACTCCCACTCACTTTATTGTGCACGTGTGTGTGTGTGTGTGTGTGTGTGTGTGTGTGTGTGGTATTTCACTCACTTTGTTGTGTTTGCAGCTTTGCGCTTGTGCGCACACCCGATGTAATGCGCCTTGCCTGACCATTGTGCATCTCTCTTAATCAGTTTAAAGGATTAAAGGAAAGGAAACGCCACTCAGAGTGCTCGCTTTCACTCTTTGACTAAACCATCATGCTTTTTCTTAACAAGAACGTGTTGGAAAATGTGATAGCTCCACTTTTTTTCCCTCATGGAGTGTGCGCACAGTTGCCCTCTTTTTAAACTTAGATTGCAACATTTCACTGGGGTCAAGAATTTAAGGCAAGGGAGACCGTTTCAGGCTATTTTGAAAGACTCATTGACATTTCTGACATTCGCTGACTTCCATGTCATTGAGCGTTCCATCCATTCATTGGGACTGTTTCATTGTGTGTGCGGTCGATTGGTCGCCGGTCTTTTGGTTGCTGTCTTTTGGTCGCCGTCTTTTGGTCGCCGGTCTTTTGATCGCCGTCTTTTGGTCGCCGGTCTTTTGGTCGCCGGTCTTTTGGTCGCCGGTCTTTTGGTCGCCGGTCTTTTGGTCGTGGTCTTTTGGTCGTGGTCTTTTGGTCGCCCTGACCGCGACAACGGGCGACCAAAAGACCGGCGACCAAAAGACCGGCGACCAAAAGACCGGCGACCAAAAGACCAGCGACCAAAAGACCGGCGACCAAAAGACCGGTGACCAATCGACCGACGACCAAAAGACCGGCGACAAAACAAGGTAAAACAACACGGTCTACGCATCAATAAAAGCCAACAATGGCCATGGGCAGTTTCAGTGAGCCGACGTGTGAGTGTAGAAGAGTTTGTATGTACATGCGTTGTCCCTTTTAAGAAGCTACGTCAGTCAGGGTTTTAACAAGTTCTCCGACACAAAAAACAATTAAAGTCCGGGAAAATTGGAGCTTTTCTTTAGCCTAATAATTACTAGGGCATTAAGTATGACTAAATAGTAATTCGCAGTTTGTATTTAGGGAATTTGAGCAACGATTTAAATGGTAATTATCACTTACCTTCCGGGCGACCAAAAGACCGGCGACCAAAAGACCGGCGACCAAAAGATCGGTGACCAAAAGACCGGCGACCAATCGACCGTGTATACCGTTTCATTGGCCATTTAGCCCACGCAGTCGTCCAAGTGCAGGGGACAATTAGAAAATAGCGTGTTTACCTGCAGTCACTGAGCAACACCTCGTTCTCGTGCGAGACGAGATGTCGATTGGATTTTCAATGAATGATCTGCTCGCTCGGCTGTGGATTAAACTGGACTGCAATTGTTTTAGTCGCGTGAGGGACATATTTCACCCAAACGTAGAAACACACAAGCACCGTCTTTGTTTTATTATGGTAACATCTGGTTTCAATATTGCAGCCAGACCGTTTAAGGCCTTCAGGCCGGCGAAGTTGGAAGTACTGACAGGTAGTAGCCAAAGTGATTTATGCCAATGATCATTTTCCTGCAGGAGGGATCTCAAAACATTTTGCAGCATCTTGTTACAAAATTCTGCTACTGTGCTGTTAAATTATAATCCTTTCTTGAACTGGTCCCAGTCTCTCCATGGCCTTTCTCCCCAACCCAGTTGACCCCTTTTGTGAATTAGCCCTTTATACTGACTACAACACGTGACTACTCATGCCTTCTCTCTTGAGATTGTTCGAAGTGCACTAGAGAGGTTAAACAGATTGCCATCAAGCAGGAATTTGAATTAAAACATAGTGGAACAAGCATTTGGCGTTTAAAATATCTGCACAGTGCAAATGAATATGTCAAATAATATGATCTGGGAAAAGGATTGCTATTCCATCTGGCACTTTTCTTTTGCCTAGACCACATGTGTCAAAGTGGCGGCCCGGGGGCCAAATCTGGCCCACCGCATCATTTTGTGTGGCCCGGGAAAGTAAATCCTGAGTGCCGACTTTCTGTTTTAGGATCAAATTAAAATGAAGAGTATAGATGTATATTAAATTTTCTGATTTTCCCCCTTTTAAATCAATAATTGTAATTTTTTAATCGATTTTTTTCTGTGTTTTTAGTTCAAAAATCATTTTGTGAAATCTAAAAATATATAAAAAAGCTCAAATAAACATTGTTTTAGATCTATAAAAAACTGAATATTCAGGGCTTTTAATCAAGTTCTTTTAATCCATTTATTAAAAAAAAATCTAAATATTACATCTAAAATGGTCCGGCCCACATGAAATGGCGTTGACGTTAATGCGGCCCGCGAACCAACCCGAGTTTGACACCCTTGTTTTAGAGGGTTTCTTAATAGCAACTATCTCGGGACTCGTAATCGATCAAAACCTGCATGGTAATTCTCTACCTACTCTGAATCAACCTAATCTATATATCCCTGGGTTTGACATTTATAAAGTGCTCTTCACGCTTAGTCCTAAAGTACATCTCCCATGCTGCGTTGCGTAGGCCGCTTGTCTTTTTCCCGTCTTGCATGTGAGCAAATATAAACTCAGCCCAACGGCTACTCCGATGCGTTGTTGTCGCGATAACTTGTTTCCATGGCGACTCAGCAATGCACTAAACTCGGAGGCGGACGTCACATCAGTCACTCAAGAAGAGTTGTGGACCCTCGGGCCCACGCAAGTAAATAAATATGAAAGTATGCTCATCTTTCTTTTCTGCTGTCAAAGGCTAAATGAGGATAATAATTTAGAGCCATCCTGCTTTAGGTAGAAACACGGGAGTACATTAGTGAGTGAAGTACAGTAGGTTCCACATGCAGTATACTGTATCTGTGTGCATATATGTGTTTGTGTGTGTGTGTGTGTGTTTGCCATAGATGGATTGTGTGTGGGATGACGGCATAACAACATGTGGAGCAGACTGCAGACTAAATCTGGGCCAGCGGGATTAATGGCTCGTCAGATAAATTGTGAGATTGAGAGATTGGTGTGAGCGTGTTTCTGTGTGTGCGTTTGTCTGTGGGGAGGCGTGGCTAGTTTAAAACAGCCTCACCGACAGGTATCGTAAATGAGGCGGGAGTGATGTTGTCAAGGCTATTTACTCCGCCCTTTAGAGTGGAATTCAAAATCACGATGACAAAGAGACGATGACAGCGAATGATGCCAGAATGTAAGATTTTGGTTAAATTTACATTGTTGTATTCAACAGGTGTCCATCACATAACGCATTTGGAATGAAAAAACTCTTTCTTTCGATTATGTCCCTGTGTCAGGGGATGGATTATCCTATTCAGGGATGAGAGTGAAACATCTCCTTAGTGACTGAAAGTTGAGTGTGGGAGTGGGAGGGGGCGAAACTGGGTCATCACCACCACGGCAGATTAAAAGCCCTGATCGCAATGTACATACGTATACCTTTAAACACATTTACACTCACGCCAAATGTGTGCAAGACAAAAATTATGTGGGCACTGGAGCAATCTGTGTTCAAGTTCTATGAAAATTCCCCCAAAACTGTTTCGACATTAGACTTTCAGTTTCCCCTTTTGCTAAAAATGTATCTTGGTGAGGCCTGTTTTTAAGTTTTTAGGAAAAAATCAGAGGTTCCGAATACTTCTCTTTGAGTCATCTGTGTTTGTGTAGTATTCTCGATGACAGTAAAGTCCAAAATTGTCACTTCCTCTTATGCGAAACTAGCAAACAGGTGGAGGATGTCATAATGAAATAGAAATGTAGAAGATCAAATAGACAAACCTTAAAAGGAGCTATGACATTTTAATCCCAGTGACTTTAAAATGATGTTTTAACTAAAAACACAGAAAAAATGGATAAAAACATTACAATTATTGATTTAAAAGGGGGAAAATCAGGAAGTTTAATATATCCATTGGTCACTGGTTGTGATGTCACAACCAGAATTGCTGAGGGGAAAAAAGGGGGGGCTGGCATTCCCTGACGCCATGTTGGAATAACTATGACATGATGAAAGACGACAAGATTAAACTGCTAAATTCTTGTTAAACATGTTAAATTACATTAGCGCAGTCATATTTTCACACAGTTGCCATTTCTTAGGACGATGACAGCCTATTAGCCTCACAGTTTGTGTCAATGTTGGAAAGGGGAGATGAAAAACCACTTAAATTGATGTGTCTGGAAGACCATCCAAAGGTCAGTGTGTTGCTGGAGGTGCTTCACTCTGCTGAGGGCTTACAATGGAGCTTTTATTTTGCAGATGGCTTCCATTCACATTTATGTCCTGCATTCACATTGTGCGAGAAGACTACTTGAAAACGCGCCCGCTCCCCGTCATGGTCTCCATCCCCACGGGAGACGCCGAGGCAGAAGAAAGTGCGTCGGTGATGAGATTTCTTTCACTCAGCCGCTCTTCATCTCGGCCTTTTTTTTTTTTTTTAAATACGGTTTCTCACTCATGGTGGAATGGCGCCGCAAAAACCTCCCTCACCACTGACATAGCACCGCCGAGAGGCTTGAACCATTGCAGTATAGAGCATCGCCATGGCAACAGCAGCACGCATATTCCTGTGATCAGACGGCTCCGGTGTGAAGGATGAGACTGCATGCAGACTGTTGAGGAAGAGTCAGCCAGCAGTGATTTGAGAGGAAATAGAGAGGCAAAAAACCCAACAAAAAAACAGTTGCCCTGTTTTCCTTCACGTCCCTCCTGTGAACCCAAAGTTAGAGCTCCTCATCTCTCTGAAATGTCCTCATTTTCACTTATGTGGGAAGACAGGCATTCAACAAACGTTTGAACAGAGAGTTGCGGGGGTGTAAGAAAGTTTGCTCACGAGATACTAGCGCAGTTCTCATATGAAAGCTCTGAAATACATAGATGGGCCATCTCGACTGGCACGTTATAAGGTCGATAAAAAAACTAAACAAATGTTAATACTTTGACAGGCGTGACCGGACGTTTGGTCGCCGGACGTTTGGTTGCCCGGACGTTTGGTCGCCCGGACGTTTGGTCGCCCGGACGTTTGGTCGCCGGACGTTTGGTCGCCCGGGTGAATATAATTTTGAGAGCTGGTTTCAACAGTAGATATTTAGATATTAAACTCTCTCTCATGAATATAATTTTGAGAGGTGGTTTCAACAGTAAACTCTCTGTCATGTTGTCAAACGTCCGGCGACCAAACGTCCGGCGACCAAACGTCCGGGCGACCAAACGTCCGGGCGACCAAACGTCCGGGCGACCAAACGTCGGGGCGACCAAACGTCGGGGCGACCAAACGTCGGGGCGACCAAACGTCCGGGCGACCAAACGTCCGGGCGACCAAACGTCCGGGCGACCAAACGTCCGGGCGACCAAACGTCCGGGCGACCAAACGTCCGGGCGACCAAACGTCCGGGCGACCAAACGTCCGGGCGACCAAACGTCCGGGCGACCAAACGTCCGGGCGACCAAACGTCCGGGCGACCAAACGTCCGGGCGACCAAACGTCCGGGCGACCAAACGTCCGGGCGACCAAACATCCGGGCGACCAAAGGTCCGGCGACCAAATGTCCAGGCGACCAAACGTCCGGGCGACCAAACGTCCGGGCGACCAAACATCCGGGCGACCAAAGGTCCGGCGACCAAATGTCCGGCGACCAAATGTCCGGCGACCAAACGTCCGGCGACCAAACGTCCGAGTACCCTTTGACGTGTGTGACAAATATTCATTCATTTTTTTCTCCACCGGTGACCGAGTGGTTAGTACATTGTCTTCACAGTTCTGGGGTCGATGGTTCGATCCCAGGTGGTTCCTGACTGTGTGGAATTTGTGTGTGAGTGAATAATCTATCACTATTTCATTCAATTTATAACCCACACGACGCATTAGGTAAGGGACTTTCTGTTACTTTCTGGGTGTGACATCGAGCGTGGAACGTGGTTGGTCCTAAATGCATGGAAGCAGGAAATGGGTGAATGCGTGAAGTGCTCTACAAAATACTTAAGGCAGGAGTCTTTAGCAAATAACAAGCACTTAGAAATAAATAACAAAATCAAACCTGACCGAAGACATGGGAAAATGAGGAACATGGAACATGGCGCGGTAACATGGCATAGTTAAAACAAGGCAGGTTAAAGAAGACAGGGCATACAAACCAACAAATACTAACAAACACAGGGTTTAAACACACAGACAAGGGTTGATTACCAAAGTACATGCAGCTTGTTACAAAATGGAAGCCTGGAAGGACACGAGAGGTGAAAATCAAACAAACCAAATAAAACCCCAACTAACCCTAACACTGACACCTGCCTAAAAATGTGTTTAGCAGTATACAGTATTTTGAGGAAATGTGATATAATTTAACCGAATTTATTTTTGCGCAAACACATTTCACATTCACTTCCTTAATTGCTGCTCTGATGGGCCATTTGAATACGAAATAATCAGAATCATGTCTCAAAATAGGATATTGAAGTTTCCAATGAATTTCTTTGAATAGTTTCAGTTCCACCCAGTTAATGTAAAAATCTAAGTGTGAATAGTTTCTGGAGACTGACTGGTGACTGGGCTGTAGTCGGCATTTCCCACAGTCACCTGGGATACACTCGGGTTTACCCAGATCACCCGCAGTCCGTCAGTCGTGGTGTCGCATTGCTTGATGATGCGTGTAAACACTAGGATAGGGGCGGGTGTCATCACATGACGGTGAAGTGAAAGAAAAGTTGTCTCCCAACAAAGACGTTGTGACTCAACTGACATTTCACCCTTAATGAGTAATTACTTGTGGGATTTAATAAATAAAATGCCAAGTAATTCTTGCTTTTTTATAGCGTAACATTTGCAATATAAAATGAATTATCAGAAATGTATATTATCAGTATTATCAGTAAAGGCCTACTGAAATCCCACCCAAATGTTATTGCACTAATAACTAAGTTACAACTAGATAAAAACTATTATTTTGTGTCAAATTCATTTTCTAAAGTAATAAAATAATAATAATAAAAAATTATATATATATATATGTATATATATTTTTTAATTTATTATTTTAGAAAATGAATTTGACACAAAATAATTATTTATATATATACGTATATATATATATATATATATATATATATATATATATATATATATATATATATATATATATATATATATATATTATTGTTGTTATTATTAACGTTTAGCCAAGATTTCACCATGTGGGAGTTTGTGTGTTTATTTAGGAATTAGTGTGCAAGGGTGATGGTAACCAAAGCCAAGGAGCACTGTATCTGATCTTTTGGACACGTTCTTAATCTGAACGACTCGGCCAGGGATTATGCGGGTTTTGAGAGACAAATATGAGAAAATTTCATCTGGCATTCATTCCCTGTAAATGTATTATCTCACCTTGTTCTATTTTTATTGTATTGGATGATGCATTAATCACAGCAAATGATTCATGTGAGCATGACATAATTACAAATGTACATTTGAGATACGGAAACATCATCAGAGACCGCAATGGTCCCTAATAGATGTGTAAACATATGAATGTCTGCTTATACAACACTCAATGAGAATAGATAAACAAGAGTCCTTTGTTTACACGGAAAGATCCGGTTTCAGGATCATTCTCATGTCAAACACGTATTGTGAGGGTTGACCCTCTTTGCATTGGCTACACATGGCGTACAAGCGGGTGTTGCTTTCAGCCCCGTGGCCAAACACACCCTCTAAATGCCTTGTACGTGTCAAGTCGACCTTTGTGGTGTCTGATATTTGTCAATGTTTTTGAGGGATGCACATTTATATGGATGGATGTTAAAGGGGGGGCTCGATAGAGTTGTTTGCCTGAAATCGGGCCACGTGGGGGCCCAAGCTAAAACCATAAGAGGATTCAAAACAGATGGTGTCCTATTGTCTCAGGATTTCTTTATTATGATTGGAAAATGGGGCGAATTATGGAGTTAAAGCAGCCCTCGCATCAGCATCCTTTGAGGTAAACAAGGCTGGTCCTCTAAAGTCGAGCGTGTGCCACCTGACGATCTGATTGGTCAATCGTGACGTCGCACCACGTCAGTCTAACTAAAGCTCTTTCTATGCCCCAATTTATACTCGGAAAGCACAAGATTTGCTCGTCTCTCTTCCCTCCGTGATTTTTTTTTGTCTCACCAGATGGAGAGGGGGCAGCGAGGCTGTTAGTGTGTCTGTGGGTGTGTGTGTGTGTGCGTGTTTGCGTGCACTTGTGTATGTGTGTTTTCACGCATGGATACACGTGAGTTTGCATATTTACAGCTTTTGCACATTTGGCCGTCATGCCCTGCATAAACAACCCCCACTAAGAATTAAAAAAAACATTTAAGTTCATTTACTGGTTTCCATTGACAGCGACAGACATCCAATCCATTTGAAACGACGGGGCTGGCAATGAATACTAATTTTTATGTGCCAAGGAGGGCGATAAAAGTCTAATCGATTTGAACTGAATGTTCTTAGATGAAACGGATTGGACGTCTACCGCCGCCGATGGCTGCCATTTAGTTACTGAAACGATGAGAGGCGAGAACGCAATTTAGGGACCGCAAATTCCAGCCATCCGTCCAAGCTGGCCAACCCATTTTGCACGTGTAGACTAGACCAGCGAGAGAGAGGAAGAGAGCGAGAGCGAGAGAGGAAGAGACACCGAGAGCGAGAAAGGTAGAGAGAGAGAGGTAGAGGAACAGAGGTAGAGAAAGAGAGGGTTAGAGAGAAAGAGCGAGAGAGAGAGAAAGAGCGAGAGCGAGAAAGGGAGAGAGTGAGTGAGAGAGAGAGAGAGAGAGAGAGGTAGAGGAACAGAGGAAGAGAAAGAGAAGGGCAGAGAGAAAGAGCAAGAGAGTTAGAAAAAGAGCGAGAGGTAAAGAGAGGTAGAGAAAGACAGAGACGTAGAGAAAGAGCGAGAGAGTTAGAGAAAGAGCGAGAGAGGTAGCGAGGGAGAGGTAAAGAGAGGTAGAGAAAGATAGAGAGAGGTAGAGAAAGAGCGAGGGAGAGGTAAAGAGAGGTAGAGAAAGATAGAGAGAGGTAGAGAAAGAGCGAGGTAGAGAAAGAGAGGCAGAGAAAGAGCGAGAGAGTTAGAGAAAGAGCGAGAGAGGTAGCGAGGGAGAGGTAAAGAGAGGTAGAGAAAGATAGAGAGAGGTAGAGAAAGAGCGAGGTAGAGAAAGAGAGAGAGTGAGAGAGGTAGAGAAAGAGCGAGAGAGATAAAGAGAGGCAGAGAAAGAGAGAGAGCGAGAGAGGTAGAGAAAGAGCGAGAGAGATAAAGAGAGGTAGAGAAAGAGAGAGAGCGAGAGAGGTAGAGAGAGGTAAAGAGAGACCGCAAGAGAAGGAGAGAGAGAGAGAGAGAGAGAGAGAGAGAGAGAGAGAGAGGCGAGAGAGGTAGAGAGAGAGAGAGGGGTAGAGAGAGAGAAGCGCGCGAACATCAAGTCCCCACACAGGCAGGCAGCGATCCATCATCGTTATACCGTAAGCCCCCGAGTGCCACTATAGGAGCCCACAAAGCCCAGCTTTGATCATGGATGGAACAAAGCCGACCATGGACTCCAACGCGGAGGAGACTCAAGACGAAGGCCAGGAGAGCAAAGGTAGGCTCGCAATGCCACCGCCACCGCCACCGCCGCTCCTTCTTTGCGCATTTGCTACATTCCTTTGCGCCAACCTGAGCCCCGTCGAACCCGCTCGCTATGGATTCACACTCCGAACAATAGCCGCGCCATCTCAATTTCAAACGGGCAAAAGCCAAGGCGAGGACCTTCTTGTTCACACTGCTTTCGGTGCACATTTGCTGCTTTAGTTACCCTTTCGCACATTTTCACTCGATGGGTGGTACAGGCGTGCACTCGTGCGCGTGCACGCCGGCCGTTTTCCCCCCTAAACACAATTCATGATGATTAGAAATCGGCGTTTTCAATGCGAGGCTCCGTCATTTTCATGCAAGCCTTGATTTTTTTGAAGGCTTCTGCTCTAGCCTGCATGGTGGTCGCGAAAAAAGTCGCGCTCTTGACGCAGAGGCTGGGTCCGAGGGTAGCAGACACAAGCGCATCCCTCGTTAAAAATCCACCTAAAAGCTTCCTTAAAAAGCGGAATGATGCTTCCCATTGCTATTTTGTTGCATGTACACGTGCGTTTATGCGAGGAGATCCATTGAATGCATGAAATCTGCTCAAGCTGATTCTGCTTCTCCATCTTTGTGTCGCTGGTGAAGGTGTGTCTGTGGAGGATGAACAGCCCCCACCTCCCCTATGCCCCACTACCACTATATACTACTCATTTGCAAATACTAGTATGCCTCTGCAACAATGGCTGTGTCTGGAATCAATGTTATTTTTTTTTACTGTAGAGAGCACCATGCATATTTTTTTGGGGTAATAGAAGCTGTTACAGGAACTAAATATTGTAGCATGTTTCTATAACTAAATTGTGCTAAATCACATAATTTCAGTGGGGAAATATCAGATCTCTCCAATACAAAAATGTCCCAAAATTTAGAAACTGTGGTTGGAACCTTGTTTTTTAGATTTTTGACCGACCTAGATTTACTCAATTTACCAATTGTCTTTCCCAAGGGAAATGAATTGAAATGTTATTAATTCATTCCAGATATCCTGGTCTTAAAAACAGTATGTTCCGTATTTTCTCGCCTATAGGCCATATTTGTAACTCAAAAAATGATGACTGAATCAAGGGTACGGTTTATATGCACTCAAGACTTGCTATACTCTTTTTCACCAGTAGATGTCGGCAAAGTAACATTTACTATTTGTTGGTTATTTTCTGTTTTGCAGTAAGAAAACAACCATTGCTGGATGAATTAATTCCTTATGATATTGATCCTAATAGTATGCTTTTGATTCATTCATACAGTATCTCAACACCACATGTGATGATTTTTATTAAGATTTTCCCTTCAAAGTGACAGATTTGTACTCCCTATTAAAACCATGAATATGGAGGGGAAAATTGTGAATTTTGGGCCGGCTTATACGAGAGAAATTGTAAAATTCGGCAATTTTAAGGGTGCGGCTTATACGCGCGGGCGTCTTATATGCAAGTAAATGCAGTAAATAAATTAACAGGTTTCATGAAGTGTAATCACGTTATGGATTGAATCAGTGTATTGGGTATCTGCCTTTAAGGGTCGTGTTCTATTAAGTGACACCGGGTGCTTACGCCAGCTGTGGTTACCATTTTCCATACAGATCAGTGTGAAAGTCTACACGCTTCTTGTGAGTGGTTTTATTTTGTTTTTGTTTGGGACTGTCCCTCAATTTATGTGGTTCAGTTGTCCTTCCATCAAGATTGCCTTGCAAACCACATTCAAAGCTGCCTGAGGTCATTTGGATGATTTTCTTTCAAATACATGCAATCTGTTTGAAAGTAAGTGCTGCAAACATGGCTGTAAGCTGAGAACAAGTAAATTCTGAATCTATGAGTGATAGGCAGAAACTTTTTTGGACTGATTTTTGAAGTTTTTGCTTAAGGTGGATTTGGATCGAGTTGAAACTGTTGTCAATGCTTTGGTTTTCCATTTTAGCAAGAACCAATACACCTGTAATGTGCACATTTCCTGGATCCTATAAAGCACACAACAAAATGGCAATGTTCGTTAAACTACCTAAAAATTAGGACATTAAAAAAATAAAAATAATTTCATGGCAGACAAATGGAGACCTATTATGCGGACCCCCGTCCACCACTTATTGGAACATCTTAAAATGTGCGACACGAGATATGCAGACAAGAATTCCTATTGATAATTTCAAAAGGATAAAAATACACTACTGTTATGCTGCAGACTCAAATAAACTCATAAACTCTGTCTTCTCCTTCAGAATTGTATTCGTGTTTAGTGTGTTCAAACATACACAATTGTGTTAACAGACGAAACATGCTAAACGCATTAGCATCAACGCTAACAGTAGTGTGATTAGCAGTCAGCATGAATTCGTCTACAAAATCCCAACACTACCGTTTTTACCTTTTTAAAAAGCCTTTTTACATATAGGTCACTGACTATCATTTCTGCAATTGTGAAATTGAAAGCATGGATTGCTAAGAGCATCTCTTCTCAGCTGTGATGATTTAAGTTGGAGAAGCGCAGGGTGTCCCTCCACTCTGATGGTTTAAAAACCCATTACGTCATACAAGGCATGCCACCACATACCCTGGCCAAGCTCTCATGGGAGCCACTCGGTCAGCATCAGCTGGCCGAGCTTGTTTGAAGCCTCAGCGCGAGGATGGCGGTCAAATTCGGAAAGACTAGTTAACCCCCAGAATTCTTTAACTTTACGCAAGGTGCGCTTCCCGTCCAGTACTCCAGGTGGGATGTTGCCCAACTGAATGCACCCACGTGGCTTCCCTGAAATAGATTATAGACTGGCCTATTTGTGTAATCATTGGTGAATTTGCCTTTTGACATCTGGAATGCTACCACGAGCTTATAGCATCCAATAAGACGCTGAAGATTTGCAGTTGGGGCCAAAAGACGTGAGCGCTCGAGTAAGGAGCTTTTGTTGCCGGACGCCAGCTGCTTTGGCTCCAAATCATGGTATAAACTGCAGAGGGTGATGTTCAGGTACGATGAAAAATAAAATAATTATACAGTTGCTGATGCACTTTGTGCAAACGAACCAAACAGGCAGAAAATGAAAACAATCATCAGGAATATGCAAATGTTCATGCAGAACTAACCGTTGCACTAGATAGTCAACCAAATCGGAATTAAGCACTCTTGCCAACTCTCATTTGGCCACGCCCAATTTAAAATTATGCAGCATCTGCGGTAATTGTTTTTATTTTTAATATAAATCTGGAGACAACAGCAAAATGAATGTAAGCATTGGTTTCAGTTTATCAAGTCTTTTGCATACCTGTCAACCTACACGTTTTTTGATCATTTCAAATTGTGTACGCCACATGTGTCAAAGTGGCGGCCCGGGGGCCAAATCTGGCCCGCCGCATCATTTTGTGCGGACCGGGAAAGTAAATCATGAGTGCCGACTTTCTGTTTTGGGATCAAATTAAAATGAAGAGTATAGATGTATATATTAAATTTCCTGATTTCCCCCTTTTAAATCAATAATTGTCATTTTTAATCCATTTTTTCTGTGTTTTTAGTTCAAAAATCATTTTGTAAAATCTAAAAATATATTTAAAAAAGCTAAAATAAACAATGTTTTAGATGTTTAAAAAACTGGATATTCAGGCCCTTTAATCCAGTTCATTTAATCCATTTATTAAAAAAAATATATATTATATCTAAACTGGTCCAGCCCACGTGAAATCAAGTTGACGTTAACGCGGCCCGCGAACCAACCAGAGTCTGACACCCTTGGTGTACGCCATATAACAATTGTACGGGATTTTTTTACGTATTATTGAAAAACGATCTCGTTTTACCCATTTCGGCTCTAATTCAGATCGTCTCGGTCACTGGTAACCGACAAAAACGTCATCGTTGACTCCTAATTTTGCCATACTTTAAGCTTGCTGATGCAAGCAATGTACCGAGACAGTCAATCTGTCAGCGTCATACAGCGACATATACAGAATCTTGAATTTAGTGCATACTGATTGGGCACCCCGTCCACTTTGGAGATAATTTTAGACTTTTAAGTGTGCCCTGTGTGAGTTAATATGTGCTGCGTTGCATTTGTATGGTTTATGATCACTTAATAAGGGGAGCAATTGATCAAGGTTGATAGGTATGCTTTTGGTTTGGTTACATCTGACAATTATTCTATTTGAAGATTTTAGCATAGTCCCCCATGTCTTAGATGTCACTTTCTTTCTATGAGATTCAGTTTGATTGCATTCCGTTTGATGAGTGAAAGCAAAAATCCCCTTGAAACCCCCATGAGGATGTGTTTTCCTAGCACTTTATGCAAAGCGACGCTTCCTTGCCGCTCTCACTTTAGATGCTCAGGTCAGAACTTGGAGTGAGATTACGTCATTGTCTGGAGGGCAGAAAAGTGCTACGCGGAAAGATAAAGACTGCTCCTTTTTCCCCCAACAGTCCTGTCTAAAAAATATTTTAAAAAAATATTAGGCAATCTGGGAAGAACACAATACACTGTGATTATAAAGATATTAACTTTGGGATTGCCTTACACGATAAAAGGTCGAGGAAGAAAAAGGTCAACTTTTGTTTGATGGCAATCTGTCAGGTGCCAGCCCTGACATTTGGTTTGTGTTGCGGATAAACATTGAATTCTTGTCATCCTTCACAGATCTAATTTAATAGTAAAAATGACAAATACTTCATTACTCCACTAATATTTAACCATTTTCAGCTATTGGTACTTAACTGAAATATTCCTTTATCTTTATTGTATGTAAATTACTGTAGATTTATACTGCATCATTTGTCAAAATAACTTCTGGGATAACCCCAAGTCATTAAAAAGAAAAAAAAACAATAAATTTAACGGCAGTTGAGATTTTTATTAATGGCTTGATTAAATTTTGAGGAATTATGAGGCAGATAAAGCTATAACAGCAGAAACATTCATGCTTCATTGAACAATGACCATCAAGATCTTTCTTAAAAGGTCTTTTTTAAGAGAGCTTTTTGAAATGATCAATGAATAATCGGTGGTGAACGGGTTTGAGAAGCGCTGGAGAAAATGGAGAGATAATACAAATGATGAGAGGAAGCCTGTTTACCTACACAACGGCCCCATCTGGGGGTGATGAGTCGTAAACAGAAAAAAACAGGGTCACGTGATTTAGCTGTGTCCGTAAAAGTAGAAGATTTCAATGCTGGTGAGTGGTTAGCGTGTCGGCCTCACAGTGGTGGATGGTTCGATCCCAGGTGGGTCATCACTGTGGAGTTTGCATGTCTAGGCTTGCAGGCTTGTTGGATACTCTACATCACGTGTCAAAGTGGCGGCCCGGGGGCCAAATCTGGCCCGCCGCATCATTTTGTGTGGCCCGGGAAAGTAAACCATGAGTGCCGACTTTCTGTTTTAGGATCAAATTAAAATGAAGAGTATAGATGTAGTATATTACATTTCCTGATTTTCCCCCTTTTAAATCAATAATTGTAATTTTTTAATAAAATTTTCTGTGTTTTTAGTTCAAAAATCATTTTGTAAAATCTAAAAATATATATTAAAAAAAGCTAAAAAAAAACATTGTTTTAGATCTACAAAAAAACTGAATATTCAGGGCTTTTAATGCAGTTCTTTTAATCCATTTATTTAAAAAAATCTAAATATTATATCTAAAATGATCCGGCCCACGTGAAATCAAGTTGACGTTAAAGCAGCCCGCGAACCAACCCGAGTCTGACACCCTTGCTCTACATCGCCTCTAGGTATGAGTATGAATAGTTGTTTGTCTCATTGTGCCTTTTGATTGGCTGGCCACCAATTCAGGGTGTCCCCTGGCTGGGACCCATCCCACTTGTTGGCAAATTTGGGGGTGGTTTCTTTTTTTCCAGTAAGAAAGCTATAGTAAATTGGCAGATTAATATGTTTCAAAGATGTCAGCTTTGTGAAAATGTAAACTATCTGAATCAGGGGATAAAACTGGATAACAGAACTTTTTAAATTTTCTTTAAATAAAAGTTGAATTGAACAACTGCTTCCTTTCCTCGAGGTCGCATTCTTCGGGACGATGTAATCAAATAGACGACAGGCATCCAAATTATTCAGTGTTTAAAATAGACTGCACCATGAACCAACTCCTGCAAATCAGCGTGCATCTGATTATTTCAGCATATTCCAACCTTCACCTACTGTATCCCCCCCGCCCCCAAAGCCTGAAGCTATGAGTGAGGTCACTGAAGCACGTGAAAGCCGTCGCACAAGGAGGCAGAAGCTTGTGTATCTCTCATTTTAAGACATTTGCCCAAAGCGTGCTGTCAGATTCCATCTGGATATGTGTGTGTCTATGTGTGTGTGTGTGTGTGTTTGTGCGTACGCGTTATGCTTTCATTTGTTTACGTGCCAATGACCACGGGTACTTGAAAAGGGGGAAAGCTCTATTTTTACATGCGTATAGTGCGCTGTGTTCACATTTAACCGGCTCATCTGCCCTGTGACCACATTAAATGAACACGCTTTCTCAGGACATAACCTATGCGTCCAAATTGGACTGTTGCTTTCACATTTGCGCAGAATAGAGAGCAGTAAAGTTGCACATTGTTCAGTCCCCAGTCTGATGTGAGATATGAATAGCCGTGTGACAGGTTGGCACAGCGTGTGTTGTTCTCGAGTGACGTCACATTCCACTGGCCTTCCTCCATCACTTATTCTGATTTTTTTCCCCTAGTGGAAGCTAGTAGGAATGATCGTTGGTCATTAAGTAGAAATTCATAGAGCGCGTTATTTTCGGTAAGAATGCCGGACAGTACATTTCCTCAATTGCATCACAAGGTGGCTACGGAATTCTTTCAAATCTGAGAGATTGGCACGTCAGCCAATTTGGTTGCGTCATTGCTGAGCACTCGGATGGTTGCCACAGCACAACTTGTGGCCAGGGGGGGTATTTTGAATTTTCATGGAGGAAAACTGAAGCGAATATCATCCACTCTACTTGAGCCTACCCCAAGGGGTGAAAGGCTGAATAAGAGACAAAAGACAAGAGTGCTAAAGTCACATGTTTTCACGCAGGGCTGCACTCAATGCGTCTTGAATGTGCGGCTGCAGGTATGGAATTGGTTCGTGTATAAAACGCCAGCACAAATGCCGGCCTATTGAACTTAAAGGGCTTTTTTTGGGCAGTCATGCAGCAATTTTCTGTGTAAAACCTCTTATTCGAGCTAAAATGAGGTACTTTTATAGATGATCTGATTTTAGCTATAATAACCTCCAATTTCTGGTTAATACAGTGCAATATAGATTGGATGTGGTCATCTTCCTGGGAAAGAATCCTTCTGCTAAGATCCTACCTAAGGTGTTTCTTCACACCGTTTTTAATATTATTTTATGTTCAGTTGTGGTCAAAAGTTTACATACACTTGTCATGGCTCTCTTGAGTTTCCAGTTATTTCTACAACTTGGATTTTTCTCTGATAGAGTGATTGGAACAGATACTTCTTTGTCACAAAAAACATTCTTGAAGTTTGGTTCTTATATGACTTTATTATGGGTGAACAGAAAAAAAGTGATCAAATCTGCTGGGTCAAAAATATACATACAGCAGCGCTAATATTTGATAACATGCCTCTTGGACATTTTCACTTCAATTAGGCGCTTTTGGTAGCCATCCACAAGCTTCTGGCAAGCTTCTGGTTGAATCTTTGACCACTCCTCTTGACAGAATTGGTGCAGTTCAGTTAAATTTGATGGCTTTCTGACATGGACTTGTTTCTTCAGCATTGTCCACAAGTTGTCAATGGGGTTTAAGTCAGGACTTTGGGAAGGCCATTCGAAAACCTTAATTCTAGCCTGATTTAGCCATTCCATTACCACTTTTGATGTGTGTTTGGGGTCATTGTCCTGTTGGAACACCCAACTGCGCCCAAGACCCAATCTTCGGGCTGATGACTTTAGGTTATCTTGAAGAATTTGAAGGTAATCCTCCATGCTGAGCTCCTTTGACTTTCCCATTGTAGCGTTTGTGGGCGTTTGCATCCAATGAGCCCTATTTACATGGCCTCAGAGAAGTCACCAGCTGTAGTCACTCATAATCACTCACAAGAAGTTAAGAGGCCATGCTATGAAGCTCATTTCACTGACACAACTTTCTAAGTAACCAAAATTGCTAATTCTTGTTGCTGTATGTATATTTTTGACCCAGCAGATTTGATCACTTTTTCTGTTAACCCATAATAAAGTCATAAAAGAACCAAACTTCATGAATGTTTTTTGTGACAAAGAAGCATCTGTTCCAATCACTCTAGCAGAGAAAAATCAGAGTTGTAGAAATAACTGGAAACTCAAGAGAGCCATGACATTATGTTCTTGACAAGTGTATGTAAACTTTTGACCACAATTTCAATTTGTGAAATGCTAGCCACTCAAGATCATTTTGGGTGAGTGACCCCTCATTTGTGACCCTTCCCAAAGTTTCCTATTATAAATGTTTGGGGTTTCTAGCCTTTTTTTCTAGCCTAGGCTGTAATTCTCTTTCGAATGTGAGTGTGTAAAGCCCTTTGAGACTTTTGTTGTGATTAATAAAGGAACATAAAAACTTAATCTGACTTTCTGGCTTGTAAACGCCAATCAACATTTTATTCCTTCTGGTTTGTGTGCCCCGATCACCCAAGGGGCAGTAGACTAAGGTAGAGCTATTAATATAATGTAGCAAGAAGGGTTTTACAAGTACGTGACCCAGTAAGCTGCAGTTATAGTAGTCACTTTTGATAAAGATGAATTAATATATGCCTGTAAGTATTGTTTTTCTGCCTACATATGTTGCGGCACCTGTGTTGAAATGAATGTTTAAAGCACGTGTGTGTCAAAGTGGCGGCCCGGGGGCCAAATCTGGCCCGCCGCATCATTTTGTGTGGCCCGGGAAAGTAAATCATGAGTGCTGACTTTCTGTTTTAGGATCAAATTCAAAGGAAGAGTATAGATGTATATTCAATGTCCTGATTTCCCCCCTTTTAAATCATGGATTGTAATTTTTTAATCATTTTTTTCTGTGTTTTTAGTTCAAAACTCATTTTGTGAAATCTAAAAATATATTTAAAAAAGCTAAAATAAACATTGTTTTAGATCTATAAAAACTGAATATTCAGGCCCTTTAATCCAGTTCTTTTAATCCATTTACTTAAAAAAATCTAAATATTATATCTAAAATGGTCCGCTAGTTTTATAAGTTCCAAAAGTCAACAATTTCCTAACCACTGCTACATTTATCATTTTTTTAACCACTCATATTTACACTCAAAAGTCATTTTTCAAGAGTAGAGAATCAAGCTAAACAGCTTTCACTATTTTTCCTCACTTCATTGCAAAAGTTACCCATTGTTGTTGGTATTTTTGGCTCCCTGTGTGAGAGAATCAAAGAGAAGGGGGAATAGAAGAAAGAGTAGAAGCAGTTGATGAGCTCAATGCTACCACTGAACTGGGTCGTGGGTACCAAGTTGCTATGGCAACCGGTGCTTGCCGGGCCCTTAGGCAAAGAGATGCTCTTTTTATGGAGAACATGTCAAATCTTGTGACTCCTCACTGTGCTTGCCATCCAAAATTGCCAAATGCCAAGGCAAGTTTCTTTTCATACCGTAGCTAAACATCCTTTAGTCAATTTTCTACAGCTTCCCCCTCAAAGTCACGGGTAAATGTAGCTTATTCCCCAAGCACGTCTTTATACTCTATAATACATTTTGTACGGTCTTTATTAAAACTAAGAAAAAAAAGTATTTTTTTATATTTTAATGTCAAAAGGTTGAGCTTTCTCTTTCTAAGCATGGTATGCTTTTCCTATACATTAAGTACAATTTGCAAATGAATGTAGTCACTTAGCTAAATCAACTGAAAAACAAAAACCTTGTCTATTTCTTAAAAAATAAAAATAAATAAAAGCACTGTTGCCTGTTGCAAAAATAATCCACTCGAACCCCAATAACATTTCTGATATTAGAAATACACTGAATAGTAAATTTTCCACAGTTTGCTTATTATAAATTGATATAAAATGCACATCCATGTGCAGTTCTTCCCCATTTAATTGATTGCATCTCTTCTCCTTTGTTTTCTGCCTATCAATTCTGCTTTATAGAATCTCACCACATCCTTCCAGATCATTAACATATACAGTAGCGTCTAGGTTGTACTAATCTAGAAGAAAATCTCAATCTAGCCCAGAGCCTTCCTTGTTACTAGGTCATTGTACGACTGCTGACTTGATGTACGGTGTAGGAAGCGGCACATTGAATAGCAACATATGGACTGAGCCAGCCAGTCACGGTAAGTAGAATGTAGGCTGGTGGTCCTATTTCACACTGGGGGCAAAGAAAGGAGCATGTAGCGAGATGGCAGAATTCAGCGAGGTGTAACGCTGACCTCAGACTGTCACCTCAATTCACTTCTAATGAATACTCCATTGATTTCCATTAGGCCGGACCACTCTGGCCTGTCTGTTTCCTATTAGAGGGCTTTTAAAACCACTTCCACCAGTTGACCGGATAGTGTGAGTGTGTTGAAAAGAAGCTTGGGAAGGAACAGAAAGCCAACATGTATTACAAAAAACTCAAAAGTTTGGATTTGCCTCCGAGTCCTTCTGAAATGAATGGATGGAATGGATGGAATGGATGGGATGAATCATCCCAATGGCTTTGTTGTTGTTTATAGAATATTTTGACCTGGATTAGACTGTACACGGTCGATTGGTTGCCATTTTTTTGGTCACCGATCTTTTGGTCGCCGGTCTTTTGGTCGCCTGGAAGGTAAGTGATAATTACCATTTAAATCGTTGCTCAAGTTCCCTAAATACAAACTGCGAATTACTATTTAGTCATACTTAATGCCCTAGTAATTATTAGGCTAGAGAAAAGCTCCAAATTTCCTGGACTTTTATTGTTTTTTGTTGGAGAACTTAAGACCCTGACGGACGTAGCTTCTTAAAGGGACAACGCATGTACATACAAACTCTTATACACTCACACGTCGGCTCAGTGAAACTGCTCATGGTCATTGTTGGCTTTTATTGATGCGTAGACCGTGTTGTTTTACCTTGTTTTGTCGCTGGTCTTTTGGTCGTCGGTCTTTTGGTCGCCGGTCTTTTGGTCGCCCGTTGTCGCGGTCGGGGCGACCAAAAGACGGCGACCAAAAGACTGGCAACCAATCGACCGCACACGGGATTAGACGAGCTGGTGAGATTGGAAGTTGGAAGCAAGATGGGGTGTAAATGTACAACCTGCATCGTCATCTATAAGTCTACCCCCAACACCCTCCCTCCGGTTTTGCCCTGATTCTGAGTGCTGCCTTTTTCACTCATCCTTCCAATCAACCCGCCTCTTCATTAACATTAACGGCATTTGAATCTATTATGCAACAAACTTCTTCCCTCATTACGCAATCAAGAGTCTTCATCATGAGCAGCATCCTTTGGAAGGGGAGCATCTTAACTCTGTGATTTAATCCAGCATCGAATCACAAGGTTTAAAGATGGCCGTAACCCCAACATCCTAAATATCGCAACATAAGAACAAAAAAGCACTTCTACATAAATACACTTGTTAATTTAAATGAAGGATAATGACAATAATGCGCCAAACTGGAAAACCAAAGTGCACGTGTACATCCGTACAGATGACAAGACAAAGTACAATAACACTAGCAAGCATGTTCCAAAAAATGCTTTATTCAAAGCGATCTAACCGGAGTACAAATCCACAAATTATCTCTTTTTTTTTTTCCTTCATGGTGGTCAGACATATTTTTGCTCAGCCTACTTACAGTCAAATGATCTGCAACCAAACCAAGGTTTATTTTTTCTGTTTAGAATTTTTCGCCTGTAGTGTTTCGTCATTTTACACACTGTGAAAAACAGTCAATCTCGCACATTTCCAAATCATCTTTGCTTGGCCAGATACACTACAAATGAACTTCCCTTTCTATAGTGTAGGCAAAAATCAATTTGCTCTATTAAACTCATCAATAACAACCACAGTCCCATTGGAGTGTAAATGGTCCCGCTTCAAGCGGTCGATAGAAAACCCTCAAAGGAGAGTCTATAGTTTAAAAGAAGAAAAAACGCTTTCATATATTTACCAAGGTTTTGCAGGAGGGTAGATTATTTCCGATTTCCCACAAACTAATCTTCACATAGGATGGCTGCGACGTGTTTATGTGGATTATTAATTACGTGTAAGACCTGTTATTAGCTTTCCACTGATGGATTGAGTGATAAAATCTGACAGTGGCTTTTAAATCTGGCTTGTGTTGAGTTTTCAATCCAAGTCAATCCAACGAGTTCATTGGATCATCTGCCTTGGATCATCCAATCTTTCTCAGCGGACAATTTTAGCACGTTTTCGGACTCCTAACGTGCGCTCGTGATTGTTGAAAGGATGCTTCGATCCAACAAAGCTAAACGCTGCTTCTGCGTTTGCCAAATGGAACGGGTCGCTATGGAAACGTAGCTCAAAAGACATTTGATTTTATCCCATTTTTCCTTTCTGCCAAACGTCCTGCCTTGCTGGAGGATCTATTTTTAACAAGCTGTTATATAAGAGTTCCCTCCTCCTTGTTTCTCCTCATTCTCTTGACTCTTGGCGTTCATACACAGAGAAAACTGTGATGATTTCGGAGCGCATCAATGCATCACAGCATTTCACAGATAGAACACTCAAGTGCTACTTTTCTGGTGGCCTAGAAAACATCTCCTCTACTTTAAAATCATTTATTTAGCGCCAGGGCATGACTTAATAATGCGCTCTCGTCACAAAAAGCGGAGGGAAAAATCTTTGGAGATGACAAAAGTGAGGAGAGTGTGGCTGTGCAATGGCTTGTTGCTAACATGAAATTCAGCGGCTTAAACTTTAATGTGGTGACAATGCACCTTAATCAAAGCACTCGTATATTCTATCATTTTCACAAAGATGAATGGAAAGAGAATGGCATACCTGTCAACTTCGGCCAATTGCTCCCATTATTAATGATTGCAATTCCCCTTGTTAAGTGATCATAAACCGTACGATTGCAACATGGCACATATTTACTCACATAGGGCGCACTTAAACTTTTTTTAATGCACTAAATTCAAGATTCTTTAGATGTCGCTGTATAATGCTGACAGCTTGACTGTTTAAGTCAGGGGTGTCAGACTTGGGTTGGTACGCGGGCCGCGTTAACGTCAACTCGATTTCATGTGGGCCGGACCATTTTAGATATAATATTTAGATATTTTTTATAAATGGATTAAAAGAATTGGATTAAAAGCCCTGAATATTCAGTTTTTTTATAGATCTAAAACAATGCTTATTTTAGCTTTTTTTTTTTATATATGTTTAGATGTTACAAAATGATTTTTGAACTAAAAACAGAAAAAAAGGATTAAAAAATTACAATTATTGATTTAAAAGGGGGAAAATCAGGAAATTTAATATACATATATACTCTCTTTTAATTTGATCCTAAAGCAGAAAGTCGGCACTCATGATTTACTTTCCCGGGCCACACAAAATGATGCGGCGGACCAAATTTGGCCCCCGGGTCGCCACTTTGACATGTAGTCTGAGTACATTGCTTGCTGACTCGTTATATTTATATAGTGAAAAGGTGGTCAGGTGAAAGGGGAATGCGCATGCGCATACCATGCTTAAAGCATGACAATATTAGCAGTCGTCTGCTACCAGTGACCGAGATTAGAGTCGAAATGGGTAAAACTTGATCAGTTTTATAAAAAAACGTTATTAAAAAAAATTCCCCGACAAAAGTTGCACACATTTTGAAATGATAAAAAATATATAAAATACGGTAAAAAGGTATATGTTAACAGGTATGTAATGGATTTTTTTACAGATTAAGTAAAGATGCGCATGATTAATTAATAATTCATTCAATCTTTGGAAGCCATGTTTTGTATATATTGAATGTGTGTATTTTTTGTTTTGTTTTAGGATGCTTCGAATGCTGCATCAAGTGTCTGGGCGGAGTGCCCTACGCCTCCCTGGTGGCCACCATCCTCTGCTTCTCCGGCGTGGCCCTGTTCTGCGGTTGCGGCCACGTGGCGCTGACCGGCACGCTGACAATGCTGGAAAACCACTTCTCCAGGATCACCAGCGACCACGCCACCCTCACCGTGGTGTAAGTTTCAGCGAGTTAGCAAAAAAGCCACATTTTCCAACTTTGACCCTGCCAAATTTCTGGGGTGTGCAATAACAATGTGCAATATCTTTGATTGTGCAATATTTTAGAAATGACCATGCAACTTTTTATATTACTTATTTATGTTCTTACTGTGAAACGCAGTTTGTGGAGTAGCACCACCAATTTTGTTATATGTGTTACACTCAGCATTTAATCTTAAAACACAGGCAGAAATAATCACAACAGTGATACATTGTTGTTTCTTCAATCCAACTTTATGTAATTTTACCAACACAAAAACCCATAACATACAATTACACCCATATATATATATAGATATATTATCAACACATTAGAACCCAAAAAATAATGTACAATTACACTCGTTCAACATACGACAGAAGTCCTTCTACTATTCAACAGGGCAAACAATGCAATATCACTAACATAACTTCCTTACTATGACCGTTATAGACACGGTACAGGATAATGGCGGCCAAAGGTAGCATGCTAAATGCTATCCATGTTTATGACCCGAGACTCGCACAATCACGCTCGCAATTCAAAAGTAAATAAACATTACCAAACATTATCTCCTTTCTCACACGCTAAACAATGTATATTGCAAACCACCAACTCAACCGGCCTCTACAACAAACAGCATACCTTAAAACACAGGGAGAAATAATCACAACAGTGATACGTTGTTGTTTCTTCAATCCAACTTTACTGTAATGACTAAAAATCTCCCGTGCCTCAAGCTATGTGCTAAGACATCAATAATCAAATACCGATATTCTTTAACACGCCACACACTTGCCATATGGATCAAAGGATCAACAATCGAACACCGATAAACACATCCAATCCAAACTCGTTGTACATTCTCAACACGCAATCGTTAATAAATCAAACACTAGCATGTCGCATGATATGCAGTTGTGTATACTGACAATAAAGGCTTTTGATTTTGATTTGATTTGATTTTTCGATGCCCTCAGCATTCAGATATTCCAGTACATCATCTACGGCATTGCCTCCTTCTTCTTTGTGTACGCCATCGTCCTGCTGGCTGAGGGATTCTACACCACGAGCGCCATCAAGAAAGAGCTGCAGAGTGACTTCAAGACCACCGTGTGTGGACGTTGCATCACCGCCTTTGTACGTCTCTCTCAAAAACACACATTTTACACACACTTGACTGTGACTTGACTACATTTAAGCCCCCGGGGATAACGTTGGCACAGTTTGTCCTTTCTAGCCTGGTTCGCTGATTGCCGCAGATGTCCAATTCGTACTTATAAGGGTAGCCTTTATTAGTGGTGAGGATTCAAGATGAACAAGACGCTCTCTGCTAGCATTGACCCCATTAGAGGTCAGATTCACTTCCACCCGAAATTCGACTCCCAACACGGATTTAAGCCTTTCTGTGCTGCCATCTCCATTTAATTTACCCAAGTTCCCCAGAACGCCTAATGTTGACCCATGCGTCAAGAACTATAGTGAAGCCCCTAATACATATTCATGCTTATGTGTCATTCTCTGAAATCGGCGGCAAGGAGAGAAGACTAATTTGTCTGCTCTTTTCAGTTCATGTTCCTGACCTACATCCTGGCTCTAGCATTCCTCGCCATCTTCGGCTTCACGGCCATCCCGGTCTTCCTTTTTTTCAACATGTGGAACACCTGTGCTGCCTTGAGGTCACCCGAATCCAATATCACCTCGCTGGACTCCATTTGCGTTGATGTCAGGCAATATGGTGGGTGGCGCCGAAACCTTGTCGTCTTATTGCAAGGGTGTCAGACTCGGGTTGGTTTGCGGGCCGTTTTAACGTCGACTTGATTTCACGTGGGCCGGACCATTTTAGATATAATATTCAGATTTTTTTTTTTTTATAAATGGATTTAAAAAACTGTATTAAAAGCCCTGAATATTCAGTTTTTTATAGATCTAAAACAATGTTTATTTTAGCTTTTTTTATATATATTTTTAGATTTTACAAAATGATTTTTGAACTAAAAACACAGAAAAAATGGATAAAAAAATTACAATTATTGATTTAAAAGGAGGAAAATCAGGAAATTTAATATACATCTATACTCTTCATTTTAATTTGATCCTAAAACAGAAAGTCGGCACTCATGATTTACTTTCCCGGTCCACACAAAATGATGCAGTGGGCCAGATTTGGCTCCCGGGCCGCCACTTTGACACGTTTCTTATTGTTAGCAATTAAAATCCAACTTTGAAGCTATAAAGGAATGATATGTCGATATGTATGTAGTATATGTTTTGGCGGCCCGGTGGACGAGTGGTTCGCGCATCGACCTCACAATTCTGAGATCGAGGGTTTGATCGCAGGTTTGGGCTATCTGGTCTGGAGTTTGCATTATCTCCCCGGGCTTGTTTGGGTTTTCTCCGGATACTCCGGTTTCATCTCACATCCCAAAAATAGGAATGCTAGGCTATCTGGTTGAACACTAAATTGCCCCTAGGTTGGTTGTTTGTCTCATTACGCCTTTTGATTGGCTGGCCATCCATTCAGGGTGTACCCCACCTGGTACCCATAGTTAGCTGGGGTCGGCTTCAGCACCCCCCGCAACCCTTGTGAGGGTAAGCGGTACAGAAAATGAATGAATATATATATATATATTAAGGAGGAAAACAGTAGCCAGGGTGATTCATTCATGTGGGTGAGCACAAACGATCGACAAAAAAAAATAACATTACCAAAACCGGAATTCTCTTGCTGTCATAGTGTGTGGATAAAGGGAGGGTGCATTTGTTATTTATTTGCAATTATTCTCACTTAGGGTGCAATAAGCACCCGCGAGATTTATTTCTCACGAGTAGATCTCTTCCTACTCTGCCCTATTTTGCTATTGTTATTTTGAATAGTCATTGGTGTCGGTTTTTGGCCTCAGTGATCGCATCTACGGTTTCGGCAAAAAAAAAAATCATTTGGGTGCATCCCTAATATCCAAATCATTTCGATTTTTACTGTCCCCCAGCTGTTTCGGATGAGTTTTCTATTCAATAGGGCCCAAAAACTACAATGAGATTATGGCTGAATCTCTTTGAAAATCCACTCTAGCTTTATCCCCCCCCCCCCGTGTGTTTGACGGCCAGTTGACTGGACTGTATGTGACCCACATGTGAGCACAGCTGGCCTGGGATCAGATCGGCGGCACGGGCAACCGTGCTCTCTCTCCGCCGCCTAATTGGATTCCCGCTTGAATTTAATTGCGGTCTTTGTTTTCCGTTGCACAAAGAAAAGGGAACGGGAGCCCTAATTTCTCTGTGACTCTGTGCTTTGATCCCACAGGTATTATTCCCTGGAACGCCACACCGGGAAAAGCTTGCGGTGCCACTTTGGGAGACATTTGCAATACCAGTGAGGTAAGATGATGATGTTTTTTTTTCTTATTTGATCTCCATTTTCATCCCCTCAACCTGAATGTGTTTTGGATTGCAGTTCTACTTGTCCTGCCACCTCTACATTGTGGCATTTGCCGGCGCTGGAGCGACTGTCATAGCACTGGTGAGCCGCGCTTGGTTTCTTCCTACGTAGGTTGCCATGGCGCGTTTATCTGTTTCCATAGCAACTCTGGCTCCCTTGGCTCAGTGCATAAAGCCACAGGTTTATATTCTCTCGAGCGGCCCACCTCTTTCTCTGCGTGTGAAGGGTCACTGTTTCTGTTTTTGGATGAGTTTGCTTTTATTTATATTGAAAGCCAAACTTCCTGTATCTGGCAAATGCTGACCCAGTCTTCCCTGGAGATCTTTTGGCTGTGAAACCAAGCTTTTATTGTTAGTTCATGAGCCATAATTAGGAGTTTGGTACATTATTTACAATAAATGAAGCAACCATAAACCTCAAACCACGTTTGCACCATTCAAAAGACTGTAGAACTAAAATGGAAAAAAAAATCATATTGCCCGAATATAAGACGACCCCCTCTTTTTCAAGACTCAAGTTTGACAAAAGACTTTTTGAACGCCCAATTCAATTTTTATACAGAAAATGATGACATCTGAAACATGATTACAATAATATATTCAAGAGAAAAAACATGTTATTTTGCCTCGTTGTAAAAGTGCAAAAACTGTCTATCATATCTTAAAGTGCATTAAAGTGCAATCACTATTGTAAATGAATGGCTTCTGGTTTTGGAAATGGAAATTAACCAATTTACTCTGATAAAACAACATTCACTGAATATCTACCAATTCCAACACGATGACTCAATCGGACGGTACTCGGACGTTTGGTCGCCAGATGTTTGGTCGCCCGGACATTTGGTCGCCGGACGTTTGGTCGCCGGACGTTTGGTCGCCCGGACGTTTGGTCGCCCGGACGTTTGGTCGCCCGGACGTTTGGTCGCCGGACGTTTGGTCGCCGGACGTTTGACAACATGACGTGACATGAGAGTTTACTGTTGAAACCAGCTCTCAAAATTATATTCATGAGAGAGAGTTTAATATCTAAATATTTACTGTTGAAACCAGCTCTCAAAATTATATTCATGAGAGAGAGAGTTTAATATCTAAATATTTACTGTTGAAACCAGCTCTCAAAATTATATTCACCCGGGCGACCAAACGTCCGGGCGACCAAACGTCCGGGCGACCAAACGTCCGGGCGACCAAACGTCCGGGCGACCAAACGTCCGGCGACCAAACGTCTGGCGACCAAACCTCCGGTCACGCAATCGGACAAAAAATTTATGTGAAACTGGCCAATGGTGCAAAAACCAAAAAAAAGTGGAGGGGTTGATTAATCGGCCAACGTAATCTAAGTTATCCAATCCCACTCTATCGGAAATTGTCAATTTCAAGCCTTTTTTTCATTTTATTTTCCCCAGATTCACTATCTGATGATCTTGTCCGCCAACTGGGCCTACCTAAAGAGCGCCGTCTCTACGCATGACTACCAGGACATCAAGACGAAGGACGACCAGGACCTGGAGGCCGAAGCGCGCTCCAAGGAGGGCCAGAACTCCTCCTCCTACTCATAAGGATGGCGACCCCGCTGACAACATTGCCCATCTCCCCCCCCCCCACCAACCTCACGTCTTCAGCCGCCAACCCGCCACATCTTAGCAACCACTAGGCTCCTTCATAAAAGAAAAAAAAATCACATCCCTTAGTTCTAATCAATAGTCTTGCGCCCTCCTGAGTCTCTCTGCTCTTCCCTTCCGCCACGTTGGATAAAGTGGGCGTGCTGTCCCATCAGAAGGGAACAGGAGCGAGGGTCAGGAGGAGCGGCAGGCCGACAGGTCCTTCCAGGGAGAATGGGAGAGCTCGTCCGTCACCTGGAGCTCAACTCCAGTCCACCCATTTCACCAAGAGTCCTGGCTATCGGGGTATGGTGGGTCCGAGGGACCCACCCGACGTGCTAGCCACCCCCGAACCAGCACGGCCTCGACCCACGGCTCCCTGCGGTCCAAATAAACATTGTCTACTGTGGGCGCCCAGCATGGGAAAGCCAGACAGTGAGCAACTTCCTCTCTTTTTTTTGATGTTTTATATGCATATATATATATATGAATATGAATATATTGTGTGAATGTGTGCGAATGTTGTTGTTTTTTAATACTCTCTGAAAATGCCAGGTATTCTTAAAATATTTCTTATGGTTAGGACATTTTTACCCCAATTTTGTGAATCGTTTTTGTTGATGCTCCAAATATTGTCCAAAAAAAAGGAATTTCTTTTATCAAGTTAAGCCAATTCAGGGGATTTTTCATCTGATTTGATTTTTGGGGGGAAACGCTTACCTTCAGGTTACTGACTTGAGATTTTAATGCACTGTCATTCAGATTTTTATTTTTAACCAAAAAGGCAAACATTGTAACGAGTTGTTTTTTTAATTTTTATGTATTAATTCAAAATTCAGACTACAAAATTACCAATTTGCTTACTCATCTAGTCTCATTTCAGATTCTCAACAGGGACAGGTAATGGATTTTTTTTAAATTTTTTAATGTTAAACATGCAGTTAATCTTAACTATGTAGGTCGTCTCTGTTGGTAAACATTTCCCTGAACTTTAATCAAATCCTGATATTTCAGCTATCAACATTATTTTGCTTGCTACGTCTTGAACCGCATTGAAATAAATGTTTTCTAATTGTTACTAAGCAAAGACATGTATTCGAAAAATTGGGGAAAAAACTCCAATTTATGGTTTAACTAAAAAGAAATTAATGCAGGTTGGATATTGACTAATTTTTTCCCCTTCATCTGGTAAAAAAAAAACCCAAAAAGCCATTTATTGACCTGCCAAGCACTAGAAATTAATTGGACGAACTTGATTATATAAAAATAGTTGTCGATTTAGTACTTTAGTACCCTACAAACCTTTAATATCAGCTTTAAAAAAGATGTCCTTTTGTGAAAATCTGTAAATAGTTGTATTTCCCTAAAATATTCGATTGACATGATAAGAATAGTCGACGTTTGATGATTAACCTTCCCCCCAACACATGTACATGTTTCCTTTATATGTTTAAGCACTCAATAATTCTGCTTTTAATTTTACAATTATGTAACAACTGCCAAAATCCGGAGCAGTCATGACACGAAAAATCGAAGTTCATGTGATCTAAACATTTAAAATGTGAAATCATTGCAGTTTTTTGTGATTTATTGATTTTACGTATGGGCCCCTATTTATTTTTTGGGGGGTTCGTTTGAATGAGAAGCCAAAAGCGTGATTCGTCAGTGCAATTGAGTATGTTTGTTTTTCCCTTTTAAGCCTCTCAGATGAACCACGGACTGTTTTTTGGATGTTTACACTCTGAACAAAACAAGTCAGGAATTTTCATACATTCATTTTATAATCCGATATCGTTTCCTATTCATAACCTATACTTGTATGATGGATAACCACTGCTTTAGTCAAGCCGGCCAAAAAGGAAAAAAAATATAATTTGAGGAGATAAAGCATGTCAGTATTGTCCACGTGTGCATCTGTCTATTCTGTATTTGGAAAAGAAATAAGAAAAAGCAAAAAAAAAAAAGCCAACAAAAAAAAAACAGGACTTTATTGCCATGTGTGCTGTTTGATAAAAACACGATGTAAAGGCAAACTTCAATTTCCTATCAGACAATTCATGTCAGGGTGTTGTCGTTTCCTTGTTATTTGCATGAAGGAGACAAGACGGTGTCTTTGCAGTTTTTTCAGGTGATGTGTAGTCATTCGTATGACAACTTTGCTAGGCGGTGTTTTTTCCCCCCACTTCCTCTGCACCCCTATCCTCTTCCCCTTTTCTAAAAAAGGACAAAATATATATCCATTGTACTTTGATGGCAATGTAGTGTATGTAGGTGTTTCCTTATGCTTTTGATTTTAAGTTGGAAATAGTTTTATGACTGCTCTATAGTGATGATTTTTGTAACCTTCTCTAGTAAAACCAGTATTTTTATGATGGTGTCAACGTTCTCTCCTGCCTCTTTCTTGACTTGCCTCTTTAAAGTTTTCTCAAGAATTTCAACTTAAGAAACGTATACACATTTATCAAATAAGCACATCTATTGGAGTGGGAAGCGTATACAGTGGTACCTCGACATACGGTCGTAATCCGTTCCGAGACTGAGATCGTATGTCGAGCTTTTCGTAACTCGAGCGAACGTTTCCCATTGAAATGAATTGAAAACAAATTAATTTGTTCCAACCCTCGGAAAAAACACCAAAAACAGGATATTGGATTGGAAAAAATGTTTTATCTCTTCTAATTCGCCATAATTTGACAAAGTAATAAATAATGAGTGGTTTAATAGTAATAAAATGTGTTTAATAGATGTAAAATTAGACGCATTTCACGGAGGGGAGAGACACCGACATACACGGAGGCGGGGGTGTTCGGGGGGACTTTATCCACGGCAACAACGCACTCGTAAACGAACAAACAAATTTAAATTAACTTGGATAAATATATACAGACACACTCAAACATACGTTTAATGTAACTACACAAAACGGAATTCTAGTTTTGTCTTAATCTTTTGTTACCTTTGTTTTCCAGGTTAACGGTTTGCCACGCCTCCACCCTCACGTTCAAACAGGAACGTCGGGTGGTAATCTTATCAGGAGGCCAGAGCACTCGAGCAGCATCCGGAAGCCGAGCCGCTCTTGCCACTTAGGTCCACCGTATTGGCGTGAATAAGATGGTCGTCGGCGTCGTCCTGCGTGAGGATCAAGCGGACCGCCTCCTCGAAGGCGGACGCCACATTGACAGCGTCCTTGGCGCTGGTCTCAAAGTAGGCGAGTCCGCCGTTGTCACGGCACCACCGCCGAGCATCCTCTCCGGACACCTGGCGCTTGTCCACATCCAGTTTGTTGCCCAGCACCACGAAGGGGAAGGCGGCAGGCTCCTGGAGGTCGGCGTAGTAGGTGAACTCCTTCTTCCAGTTGGCCAGGTTGCGGAAGCTGAGCGTGTCGTCCACGCTGAAGGTGAGCAGGCAGCAGTCGGAGCCGCGGTAGAAAGGAGTGCGAAGGCTCCGGAAGCGCTCCTGGCCCGCCGTGTCCCAGATCTGCAGGGTGACGCTTTGGCCGTCCACCTCCAGCTCCTTGTTGAGGAACTCCACGCCGATGGTGTGGAAAAGGTGGGAATCGAACTTGTTGCTTACAAAGCGGTTCATGAGGGAGGACTTGCCTACGCCGCCGTCACCCAAGAGGATGACCTTGAACAGAGGTGACTTGGAGGTCATGACTTCGATAGTCTTCATGAAAGCAGCATGAGATAATGTTGACTTCCACTGTGAAAAAAATGAGGAAATATTTTTAGTTGAAAATATTTCAATGACAATATCCCTTCTCGCCGATTTGGACATTTCCATTGTTCTGTACAATATTTACAGCAGTGGTGGGCCGCAGGGGCCTTCAAGGCCTTCTCTGCTGGCCTAAGAAATATCTGAATCAAAAATTAAATTTTGTCCATCAACACTTATTAAATAATTCCAAATTGTCTGTTAGCTTCCTTTCCCCCTGGTTGCACTGCTTCCAGATGTGTTTTTTCATATTGAAGCATTTAACCAATCACATTTCAGCCATTATTTGTTGCCAGGGTCAGAAATCTGCCTCAAAGCCTTCACAATCAGTTCTGGGGGCTCTGCTGCATTAAACAAGCGTCGATAAGACTGTTGCTTTAACCAATACGAGTTCGAGTTGGCAACACCACAATGTATTGTCGCAGGCGTAGGCATACGTCATTGCCTTGTCATAGGCGTAGGGAGACGGCATCGCTTTCACCAACTATGATTAGCTACCAAACTGTATCTGGAGCGCGCTGCACAAGCAAATATATTGTTGTGTTGATATAAAGCCATTTTCAAGACGGACTATGCCAGAAATACGACAGGACAGGCTCGACTTTCAGCATTAGCTTCGATGGCGATAGAAAAGAAGGAAGAAAGAAAGGAGAATGGATACTGTGTACAGTTGAAAATGATTTTTGGTGAGTAAAATATGGCTATATTCCTAAATAATATTTCAATTGTGGGCCAAGTTCTGATATCTGAAAAGCTCCAGTGTTTGTATTTAATCACTAAATGCTGCTAGGAAGTGGATTTTACCCCATTTTTGTGCATTGATTTATTGATTATTTTTTATATGTCGCTGCAGTAGAGGTTTTATAGCCATAAAATAGTTTTTGAGGGTTGGATTGATTTGTTGAAGGCGCTACGATAAAATGCACGGACCACCACTGATTTACAGTAGTAATTCTCACCTTTCATTTGCAGAAAAGGTCATATATACATATTAATAACTGGACATAAACATTTTTTTAAAAATACTGTAAGCCTCTTCTTCTTAACTTATTAGCCTTTTTCTACTTAACACACGGTAACAATGAGCATTTGCTCAATAACTCAGCTAAATAATCACAATATATTGTGCTATAAGATAACACAAGATGGCGCAACAGCTCTATCTCTGAAACTCATGCATCAGAAAATGCTGGTCTGATGAATGATAAACTTTAGGCCCAATAAAGATCTGAAGTGAAATGAAATTACTTGAACACAAATCACAAATTCAGGTACCGACACTAAGTAGATGTGAATATTAATCCCTTTCCCCTGAAAAAAAGGAAAGAAAATGATTTTTCTGCATACAAAATATGTTCTCTCCTAAAAAATTACTGTTGTATTAATTTCATCATACTTTTTCTGAAAAGAAAACCAAAAAATACACACCATAACTCATGTTGTAAAGGAGTTTGATTATAACAAAATCCAACTATATGATACTATGTTTTTTGTGAACTGACAGAGAAAAATGTTTAATAGCCTTAACAACCCTAGTTTTTTTTTTAATTTTTATTTTATTCAGATTAGACAAAGCATTTTAACACAAACTCACATTTTCAACAAAATCCATTGGATTGTTACAGCCTATTGTTTGAACCAACATAATTATGACACGTTGTATTTTCAAGGCTTTTGTTTTCTTTTTTAATTTTCTCGATTTTCATTGAACGCAACAAAAAACTGTTAGTAAATGTGTGGGTTTCTGTCACCAAATGTTATTCTCAGCTAATAGTTTTGCTGCAATTTGTAAATGAAGCGGAGGTGAAAAACATTGTAATATCATCAATCTAAATGAACATTGTTTAATAAGCTGCCTTTAACATTTAAAAGACATTTGCTTGTCTTTATACCCTGTTGCCACCTTTTGTTGGCTTTTTACAACTTAAAAAAAATCCTGACATTTACAATGATTAAAATTATAAGACACCTATAGTGATAGCAAGCAGAACCTACGACATATATGTCAAAGTGGCGGCCCAGGGGCCAAATCTGGCCCAGCGCATCATTTTGTGTGACCCGGGAAAGTAAATTATGAATGCCGACTTTCTGTTTTAGGATCAAATTAAAATGAAGAGTATAGATTTATATAAAATTTCCTGATTTTCCCCCTTTTAAATCAATAATCATATTTTTTAATCCATTTTTTCTGTGTTTTTAGTTCAAAAATCATTTTGTAAAATCTAAAAATATATTTTTAAAAAGCTAAAATAAACATTGTTTTAGATCCATAAAAACTGAATATTGAGGCCCTTTAATCCAGTTCATTTAATCCATTTATAAAATAAAAAAATCTAAATATTATATCTAAAATGGTCTGGCCCACATGAAATCGAGTAAACGTTAAAGCGACCCGCGAACTAACCCGAGTCCAACACCCTTGACCTAAGAGATATAGTATTAAACTGTACCAATTGGGTCAAGTTTTATACTTAAGCCATCTAATGGATACATTGTGATTTGACCCCAAAACAAAAAAAGTTGGAATGTATTGGAAACCTACCTTTTATACCCGACTTTTTTCGTCTCCTACCAGTAAAAATACATCCATTCAATTGGCCTGTGCGCATGTAGAAGGCAAACTGACTATCCCAACATTGAGGTCGCTCAAGAAAGCCGCCAGTTTGGGTCACGCCTTCACTCGTCATGTGCAAGCGGCCACACTTCATTGTTTTACCCGTTGGCCAAAAAAAGAGCCTTTGTATGTGTCTCACAAACACATTTACTGTGGAACATGGTTACTTTTCCGGCATGGATATGTTCAGAAATAGTTGTGCGTAGTTCATTTATTTGTTTTTTACAGTATGTGATGGATTTATCTTCACTTTTAAAAGTTGATTACAGTGATGTAATCCATTTTTATAGCACTATTCAAATGTGGACCATGCACAGAGCTTTATAAAAGACTATGGATGAATTTATTTTGAGTCAGAATTTTAGTCATTGAAATAGTTTAGATTTCATACATGGATGACCGTTTGGAATTGATGGTTTAACGCAAGGGTGTCAAACTCGGGTTGGTTCGCGGGCCGCAATAACATCAACTCGATTTCATGTGACCATTTTAGATATAATATTTAGATTTTTTTTTAAATTGGATTCTAAGAACTGGATCAAAATCCCTAAATATTCAGTTTTTTTATAGATATAAAACTGTTTATTTGAACTTTTTTTTCTTAGTAAGGGAAAACATCTAAGAATCATTTGTTTTTCATTTCAAATGGAAACATAATTTCTTTTAATTATATTCAATATTAAAGTGGAAGACGGAAAATATTTCTTATATATTTATTTTTAGATTTTACAAAATGCTTTTTGACCTAAAAACACCAAAAGAAAAAAATGGATTAAAAAATTACAATTATTGATTTAAAAGGGGGAAAATCAGTAAATTTAATATACATCTATACTCTTCATTTTAATTTGATCCTAAAACAGAAAGTCGGCACTCATGATTTTCTTTACCGGGCCACACAAAATGATGCGGCGGGCCAGATTTGGCCCCCGGGCCGCCACTTTGACACAGGTGGTTTAACGTGACCGAAGGGGCGGGGGGATACTTTATCTCAAAGGAGTAAAAATAGCGACAGGACAAAAGCTGGGTGTCATGACCTCACAATCTGAATGCAGTATCTTTAAGATTGCAGTGTTTGACAGTCGGTTGTTAGGAGAACTGTTTTGAAGAAGCACGTTTGCTAAAAAAAGACACTTACTGAGTGTAGAGTTTAAAAAAAAAAACTTAAATATAGTATAAACGTATTCAACACCACGCAATTAAAACATTTAACTTGTATATCAATGCATTGTAATATTTAGGCAATATATATTTATATATTTAGCGAATTTCATGCCCAGGCTGTTCTAAAAAAAACACCAAGCGGGACGTATCGGTTAGAAGGGATGCACCATTTATAATTAAGAATTTCAAAATGGATGCCAGTTTATTTTCATAATCGACAAAATACATCATGTGAATCTGTGGGTGAAAACATGAAAACATCTTAACATTTTTCGGTCAAGTCTTGCATGAGATCCTGATTTTTTGTGTAATAGGGACAATATTTTTCCTCCAAATGTTATAGTTTGATTTAATAACCATCATTATATCAGGAAAACATTCATTTGAAGCAGTGTCTAGTGACATTTTTGGTCATGTTTTGAGGATGATAGAATATCACATGACACAAAATAGTATTCAAAAGATACTATCCTCCATTTAGACAGACAAAGCCCAATTGTTATTAGCGACTTCCAATAGATAAGCGGCGGTGTGTACACGTGTGTGAATGGCTTCAAGTGTTGTTCATTGAGGATTCACATGCTGGCAGTTTCAAATGATGATCATACGCCCAATCACATGAGAGGCAGATGGTGTTAGATTTATTTGTTTGAGCCGCAACCACAGTTTCAATGCACAGGGTAAGGATCCAGTTGCGATTTGTGGGTTTTAATCAGGAGAGGTTGATCATTTGAGGTTGCTAGTGCTTCCTAAATAATCTTTTTTTTTTATGAGCAAGATTAATAGTAACAGCTAATGTGTCCAAATTTTTTTTGTCCAACAGCAACTTTCCGAAAAATCAAAGGATGCAAGGGCTAACTTGAAATCCACCCACTTTCACTTGTTATACAGAGGATTGTAATGGGTAAAAATAAACGGTACTCGGACGTTTGATCGCCGGACGTTTGGTCGCCTGGAAGGTTATTGATAATTACCATTTAAAATCGTTGCTCAAATTCCCTAAATACAAACTGTGAATTATTATTTAGTCATACTCAATGCCCTATTAATTATTAGGCTAAAGAAAAGCTCCAAATTTCCCGGACTTTTATTGTTTTTTGTTGGAGAACTTGTTAAGACCCTGACTGACGTAGCTTCTTAAAGGGACAACGCATGTACATACAAACTCTTCTACACTCACATGTCGGCTCAGTGAAACTGCTCATGGCCATTGTTGGCTTTTATTGATGCATAGACCGTGTTGTTTTACCTTGTTTGGTCGCCGGACTTTTGGTCACCAGACTTTTGGTCGCCGGACGTTTGGTCGCCGGACGTTTGGGTCCGGGCGACCAAACGTCTGGCGTCCAAAAGTCCGGCGACCAAACGTCCGGTCACGAAATAAACAGCACTGGAAAGGTAGAAATGACCATCAATTCTGGTTGTGATGTCACAACCAGAATTGCTGGAAAAGTGGGCGCATTGTTTTGAATGGAACAACAGTAAGATATGAGCACCAAAATTTGTTTTCTACATGTAAAATGACATGAGTGTAGTTATTCCCATTTTTTTAGATAGTCTTCCCTCAATTATTGCGACTTCACTTCTTCGCAATTTTTTCTGCTATTAATTATATAATGTTTTAAAAAAAATTAAATCCACGTTGAAACTCGTAAGCGGAAGCCACTCCCCCGTCTTCCGCTTGCTACTAGGACTCAGCTCTAAAGAAAAAAAAGGTAGTTATAATAGGGGTGATGCTACTTCCCGATTTTTCGATTATCGCAACCATGTCTGGTCTACATTAACCACAAAATTTGAGGGATTACTGTAGTTACCACTTAATAGCATCTTTAATTCTTCTGGTGATGAACACTATGTAGGAGTGGCTCGAATAAAAATCATAAGCAGATCCATCCGCTGTGGTACCACTGCTGGCCACAACTGCTACAAGTCACAAAAGTCATGGCCTGGTCATCAGGGCCTCCCTGCCGCACCCACGCCGGCAGGAAGAGTGTCCCTCGGTCCACCTGTGTCACGCTGCAGTCTGAGCCGCCGCACCGCTCGCAGCGGAGCTGCCGCGTGGCCGTCCCTTCTACCCCGCGAGGAAGTTGCCTCTCGCTGACACCGCGAGACGAGTACTCCTCCCTTTCTCGCCGTAGCTCGGGGCAGGCCATTTCCTCCGCTGACATGCGGGCAAAGGCCTCCGGACTCAAGGAGCCGCTCAGCAGGCCCTGGCGGAGGTGGCGGTTTTTAGGATTCTTCAAGTTGGACACCTTGCTTCTTACACAGGCCTTGTATTTCACCTGGTTTGAGGTGTGGATGCAATGAATGTGCCGCTCAACCTCCGCAGCCAGCGCTGTGGCAGTTTCCAGTTCTTGTGGTTCGGGGCGGATGGCTGACATGAGGAGCTGAACACATTTGGACCTCAGAGACGCCGCCGTGCTTTCTGCGTGATTGACCTCCTGCCCTGCAGAAGCACTCCTGCTCGGTGAGTGTTCTGCCATGCTGGTACTTATGTACTGTGCTTTAGACTTCTGCTCTGAGTGTCTACTCTACGTATTTTTACATTATCTTTGACTTTTTGAGTTTTGACACCTGACTTGTCTTCTGCAATTCTTCCATTGATCTCGCCTCACTTCCGCATTATAATACCTTTTAAGAATCCTTTAGAGAACTTTGGTGGTGTATCTTTTCATGGATCTCAGCAGTGATGTCACACCTGTTAAGGGCACCAAGAAGTGTCAGTATGTCACCGTAGTGTCAGTCCGTTACACTCTACTGCATTCTCGATATGTTTATATTAGCACAACTGCATGAATTTGCAAAAGTATATTACTTACTCTGCTTTTTTTAACTGTATTTTTACTAGAATTTGTACTACTGCTCATTGAGTTGTCCTGAATATTGCAAATCATTCAATTACAATACGTTGGCATTTATATTTTGTTGATTTTTTTCATTAATGGCAATCGAAGAGTCACAGTTAACGAGGATGCTAAATATAATGAAAAATGTATAATTGTGCCTATTAATGATAGAAAAGTGAGGCAGAAATCAGCAAAGTTCTGCTGGATTTGTTATATTGAGCAAAATAATAACAATTCAGCACGTAAAGCTAGACATTGAATTCAGTAAAACCAAGAAACACGTTACGAAAAGACAAAAATTGTTTGTCTATAACACAGTAGTAATACAATTTAGTGCGGCAGATAAGGTAATCAATATAATCTGCGTTTGCTTGGCTTGATGGTTAATAACAACATTAGTTTGTATTCCTCTCGCATGCATGGACTAAAAGTAAATAATTTTGTGTGAATACGGGTATAAAATCTTTTCTTTTGCACTGAAATTACCTGCACTTTCTCGCTCTGGTGCTGAACTCCACTGTGTTGTTGTTTTTGTGCACGGGAGCGGCCATGTTGAATTTTAACAAGAGCGCTATACAGAAATTGGCCGCAAGATGGTGGTGTCGCCTCCCTCTATGAGCAAGATTTTTCTTCTGTAGGTTGGCTGTTGGAAATTATACTGAAAACTGCATTACTGCCACCCACTGGAATGGAAGGTAGATCCTGCCAGGCGATGGCTGTTTGCCTTGAAACTACACGATACTCTGAGAAAACAACATTGAGCCATAATAGCTTAAAATAGAAAGCTTTGATGGCCAGGGACAGTTTAGTCATTCAACAAGAAATGTAGAAATTATTGACATTAATATCCTGGCTGGATGTGGTATTATAGATAAGATTCCAGTGAGAGAAGACTTGAAGCTACGTGCTATCTTTATTTTTAAGTCAAACATCCTTTTGACATCCGATGGTATGTCACTACAACATTTTACATATGTCCAATTTTATGCTGTGGAGAATTTTATGTAATTGTTGATCTTGTAACAGGTGAAAAAAATATTTTTTGTAAAAAAAAAAAATATTTATTTTTAAATTTTTGTTAATTTTTTAATTTTTTCTTTTTTTTTGTTATTTTTTGTAAATTTTGGGGCAATTTGGACCGTGCCAGAAGTTTATTTTTGAAAACCCTTACCCACACAATGGCGTCCTCCTTTCGTTTTTCCAACTCACTGATGACTTTTCATGTGTTTTGGACAAAAAACTGTGGCTTATTATACTCATATTTTGAATTATGTGTGTAGAAAAATAGGACTGGATATCATTATTATTCCGCTTCTGTACCGTTTGATCTTCACGAGGGTCACGGGCTGCTGGTGCCTATCCAAGCTGACTATTATTTAAAGGCCCACTATCCTCTCAGGGGGTTCTTGATTGAATTAGATAGATTGGACTTCATTTGGGCCACATGTAGTCCTTTTCTTTGTAAAAATAAACCAAAAGAAGAGCAAAACATAGTTTCAATTCCATTACTCAGTTTCCGAAAGGCTGACTTTCTCGTGCAACGCACCCTTCTCAATTGTTTTGTTGTAAAAATTGTTAATATGTGCTTTGTAGGAAATTTCTCCAACATGAACACTGCCGATTAAAATGGATTGAGCACCTAGAAGGAAGTAAGTAGCCGATGTTCTTGGATTGATCAAAACATTTGACTGAAAACTGCAGAGACAAACTATTAGATAAATAATTTTTATTTTCAAATATTAATAGTTTTGTATGAGTCTTGATCTTTTGTTTTTGAATACTCATTGACAAGATTCTATCATTTTATTAATGTTTAAAACTCATACTCTAAAACCACTGGTGTCAAAGTGGCGGCCCGTGGGCCAAATCTGGCCCGCCGCATCATTTTTGTGCGGCCCACGAAAGTAAATCATGAGTGCCGACTTTCTGTTTTATGAGTAAATTCAAATGAAGACAGTAGATGTATAAGGAATATTTCCTGTTGTTCCCTTTTTTAAATCAATAACTGCAATTTTTTTAAAATCCAAATTTGTATTTTCTTTCTTTTTGTGTTGTTTTTAGTTCAAAAAGCATTTTTTTTTCAGTTTTAAATCTACAACAAACTGAATATTTAGGTCTTTTGATCCAGTTCTTTTAATCCATTTTTTTTAAATATCGAAATATTATATTTAAAATGTTTTCTCTTTCCCCTTTATTTTTCACTGTAAACATATTTTTAAAAACACAATATTCACTCTTCCTTGTTAACTAAAAATGCAAAAGGTAAAACCTATGATAGATTTAATATTTGCCCTCTTTTGTGATTAAAATAGTTTTAAATTATTTTTTTAAAATCCACTACAATATAATATGTGCTATTAATAGGCTCAAAGAGAAGATTTGTACTAATTTTAATGTCCAAAAAATGGAAAAGCTGTCAATTCATTAATTGAATAATTTTGGCCCTGCGGATGAAAGCGAAACTACGACGTGGCCCGCGACAAAAAAAATAGTTTGATACCCTTGTCAAGGCTGTCAAACTCGGGTTGGTTCTCGGGCCGCATCAACGTCAACTCGATTTCATGTGGGCCGGACCATTTTAGATATAATATTTAGATGTATTTATTTTTTTAAATCGGATTAAAAGAAATAGATCAAAAGCCCTAAATATTCCGTTTTTTTAATAGATCCAAAACAATGTTTATTTGAGCTTTTTTCTTAGTCAGGGAAAACGTCTTTTAATTATTTGTTTCTCATTTCAAAAGGAAACTACTAAATATTTTTAAACTATGTTCAATAAAGTGGAAAAACAGAAAATATTTTATATCTTTATTTTTAGATTTTCCAAAATGCTTTTTGAACTAAAAACACAAAAAGAAAAAAATGGATTAAAAATTGCAATTATTGATTTAAAAACGGAAAATCAAGATATACAATATACTACATCTATAATCTTCATTTGAATTTGATCCTACAACAGAAAGTCGGCACTCATGATTTACTTCCTCGGGCCGCACAAAATGATGCGGCGGGTCATATTTGGCCCCCGGCCCGCCACTTTGACACCTGTGCTCTAAACTGAGGAGGGGCATAGAAGATTATTATAATAAGTAGTAAATATAGTGTCATTCTGCTGTTGTATTTTAAAAAAATATATAATCTCAGTTTGCATTTAATCTGGAATCATGATTGCGGATTAAAACGTATCAATATAAGCAATAAACCTTGTGTTAGATGTTAATATGCACAATGTGGATTATATTATGCAATATGTAGTACATTCTTACTCACTATTCAAAAAATGTAAATGATTAAATATGGTATATCATCTCAGTTTGTATTCAATCTGGAATCATGATTGCGGATTAAAAGGTATCAATATAAGCAATAATAAACCTTATGTTGGAGGTTAATATGCACAATGTTGATTATATTATGCAATATGTAGTACATTCTTACTCAGTATTCAAAAAATGTAAATTGCATTATGTGGAATACTCCCAGGGCATTAGACCTCCCATAAACAATGACAATGAGGCAGCTGTTACATAACCTGAGGTATGACATCACCTCCCACATTTTATATTCGTAGTAGCTACTTCAATATTTATACAGAGAAGGCCCTGGCGAAGAAACTGGCGTCTTATCTCTCAATTAAATATGATTTTGAACCCCCCACTTGGTAGTTTTCTGCAAACCTTTAAGCCTAAACATGTACTGAAATGCTCATAGTGCTCGTGGACTGTCACTGATGAAAGGAGGGGTCCGTCGTGGTCTTTGTGAGCAAGGCAGCGGCAAGTCAGGCACAAGAAACAACCGTTATTTTAACAGCAGAAACTGTCCTCCCTGCCGTTGACCGTACAGGACTGGAATTCTTCTGGGATTTGATCAAATCATTTCATTGGTAGTGTTGAACATTCCTGCTGTGGGAATGGAATTTTACCAGCATGCGGCCTGCCGTTGTGTCCCAGCGCCAATAGGTGGCGCTGTCGTCGTTGTTTAATGTTGTGAATTCTGCAGTATCACTTCCTGCTTGTGTTGTCTCCTCCCCCTGTGCAGGACACGCCCCACAAACATAGACAGAGAGAGTGGGGGTGTGGTATGATGGGGGTGGCAGAGGTGGTCAAAGCATTGATTCCGCTTTTGTTCATGGGAAAAGAACTATACGGGCTCGGCAGACGAGTGGTTAGCGTCAGGGTTTTGGGGTTGTGGGTTCGATTCCAGGTCGGTGCTTACTGTGTGGAGTTGTCATGTTCTCCCTGGGCTTGCGTGGGTTTTCTCTGGGTACTCTGGTTTCCTCCCACATACTAAAAACATGCATTGCAGCCTGGTTGACCACTCTATTGTCCCTATTGGTTGTTCGTTTCATTGTGCCTTGTGATTGGCTGGCCAACGATTCAGCGTTTCCACCACTTGGTGCCTGTAGTTAGCTGGGATAGGCTCCAGCACCCCCGGTTCAGAATATGAATGAATGAACTACAGACTCTGAATCGATCTTCAGTCTAAGAGATGTTGCCTTTGGGCTTTATCAATTGCTCCATATTGTTGCTTCATTTTTTGGGGGTCAAATATAGTAAATTCATGCATTTGTACCAACCATTCGTTAAGTTTGACCATTCAGTAATCCTGTTTTTATGTCAAAATTCCTTTGGGAAAATTAAGGAGCTTATTCAGGACAGATTCTTATTTGCAACTGACAGAATAAACTGCAGTGTCGTATATTGTATATTATATTTCATCATAAATGAAAATAAGAAGTGTTTTGAAAGGAGGTAAAAACTGCAATCATATGTGACATTCTTCATGATTTTAAAAGATGATATTGGGATGAATTGGGTGTCCCAATGTCTCCCAATATGTGTCCCAAACATTTTCACATCATTTGCGTTCCAAACTTCGGATACAAAGATGTCAATAAAATAGCTGCAAAGGACATATTTTGTTTTGAAGTGAGTAACATTAAACGTGCAAATACCAGACAAATCTACTTTGTACTTTACATTTTAAATTTTTGGAACTTCAAGCCCCATCACATGATAACATGAAGAGTTGGCATTCTCAACTAATTCACACGGATCAAAGGTAGCCATAATGTATGCCGTCCCCCAGCAGAAAGCAACGTCCATGCAGGCCGTGCAAAATGGAAGTCCACGTCGAAGCTGTTTTTAATGCAATTTGACAAGCGTGCCAGTGTGTGTTTGAGCGTGCGTGGCCAGCCGCCCACTCATCACAAAGCCACGTACGCACATGACCTTGAGCGTGAATCCACACGACGGAAGGAACTTTTTTTTCCCCGCTGTGTTTCGGCCCTGAAGGCTGATCTGTTTTGACTGACACTCCCGCCATATTTCGCGGGTTCCCACCCTGAGGGTGACTTCGCCCAGACGTCGTCATGGTCACGCCACGTCCCCGCACGGCTCGCCACGTGCGCTCAACCCAAAAAGTGTCTGCTAAAGGCTGAGATGGAGTGTTCCAGATGCTATCTGATGGTGCGTCGTGTTGATGGAGAATGGGGACGGGTGACTCACTGTTGTGACTTGTTGTTTTTAACCCTCTGTAAGACAAAAACAATTGGCAGACTCGCTGAAAATGCAGATTTTCTAATATAAATTAAGCTAGCAAGACTTGTCAAGTCATCAATACTATTCGAATTCTTCATAAGTCAAGCAAATCCCAATTTTTCAAATGAAAAAGACTATCCAGTTGGGCCAAAATAGTTTTAGTTACTTTAAATCAAACAAAGTTATGTTATTTGCTCTGTCTGACCTCATGCAAAGTTAAATACACGGTTAAGCATTTACCTTGCTGATAAGCAATGATTTGCTTTTGTGTGTAAGCCTCCACCTTTTTTCCAAGTCAACATGTAACCTGGTTGTTTGACACACCCTTCAAGTGTCTTCCTGTGTCTTCAACAGCCTTCCTCTCCTCCACTTTGTCCATTTCCGCTCTATCCCATAAATTCCAGACGTCCCATAGTTCAGATTCCCAGGGCCTGCAACTTTTATCATGCGGTATAATCATTTTAAATTTTTGCGTTAAAGAAAATGGCAAATGATGAATGGCGAAAAAATATTGGACTACTAATATAAGTCCTTTACACTGATGTAAGAAAAAGGAAACATTGTTATTTTAAAACTATGCTTTCCACAACAGTGTGGGAAACGCTTTTCCCCCCCTTTGACCTTCTTAACCTTTGACCTCACCCACCCGTTCGACACCTCCTTCAGTGTCAGGTCGGCAAGTCAAATAGCTGCAGGATGTACGTGAGGAGAACTAAAAATGCCAGAAAAAAAACCCTGACAGGATAGGGAGTATTAATGTGAGCACGCACAAACTGCAGATGCTCATCATGCACATTTTTTTGCAAATTCTGTTCTATGTGACAAATCATTGCGAACCTACTGAAAGCAGGTCACTATAACATTCCTTTCCAATGTCTGGCTAATCAATAATAAACACACAGGCACTCATAGACTACAAACTTGCCCACTTTTCTTTCCCTTGCGTTGCATTGTGTGGACTCCTATTGATAAAATCACTTATGTCACTTTAAAATGTTTCATTTGTCCAACATACCCACATGCGTAACTGTGAAATTATACGTTTTGCCAGTATTTTATGCTCTTTGATCAGTTCAAATTGTTTACGCCGTATAACAACTTTTGTACGTTTTTTTTAAGTACTTTTTTTGTCAAACCGATCTCGTTTTAGCCATTTCGACTCTTATCCGGATCGTCTCCGTCATTGGTACCAGTCGAAAACGTCATCGTCGACTGCTAATATTGTCATGCTTTAAGCATTACAGTGGTACCTCGACCTACGATCAGCTCTACCTACGACATGCTCGAGGTACGATGAAAATTTAGATCGTATAATTCGCCCTAGATACGATCAAAATTTCGAGATGCGACTAAGCCAGGTGGCCATGACATGAGAGGCTGTTTATCATTGTAGCGCACTGTCTTTTTTTGCCGCATCTCTTTTGTGTATAACAGATATCTACGAGCACTGAACGATTTATTCCGACGAGTTTCTCCTACGCATCGAGAAGGAAACGCACAACTCGCATGCGCGGGCAAAAAGAGGGCTTTCTGAGTAATGAACTATACTCGTGCACACAACACCAATAGGCAATGGCACACTTTCTCAGAATAAAACTTCATTACCCACAATCAATACATGGGTATGCTGTTATTCCTTCCTTAGCCTGTTAGCTCCCGCGATCGCTAGTTCAAGACTACTTCTCGTTGGCAAGTGGTCGTGCGTTTTCCTATTGTGAGGACATTTGTGTGCATCATTTTCGGAATATTTTGAAGGGAATACAACAGCAAACAGCCCATCGATAGCGAACGTGAGGGTGGAGGCGTGGCAAACAGCTAACCCGCCCAGAACGAAGGTAAAAAAAATTAAAACAACACTAGAATTCAGTTTTGTGTAAAGGTACATTAAACGTATGTTTGAGTGTGTCTGTATATATTAATCCAATTTAATTTAAATTTGTTTGTTGCGTTACGAGTGCATTGTCGTGGAAAGTCCCCCCAATATGTCCAATCCAATATCCTGTTTTTGGTGTTTTTTCAGAGGGTTGGAACGAATTAATTTGTTTTTAATTCATTTCAATGGGAAACATTCGCTCGAGTTACGAAAAGCTCGACATACGATCTCAGTCCCGGAACGGATTAAGATCGTATCTCGAGGTACCACTGTATATGCACATGTGTATTCCCCTTTCACCCTTTTTCATATATAAATATAGCGCGTTAGCAAGCAATGTACCCTTGCATTCAAGCTATCTTGAATTTAGCGCATACTGATTGGGCACCCCGTCTACTCTGGAGAAAATTTTAGATGTAAGTGCGCTCTATGTGAGTAAATATAATATAATGCATGTTGCATTTGTATGGTTATTTTTTTGTCGCTTATTAAGGGGAATTGCAATCATTAATAAGGTGAGCAATTGCCAAGGTTGACAGGTATGAAAATGTAGCACCTGACAGGAGACGAACGCCATGCTACTAGCTAGCAATGTTCAAAGCCAATGTCCATTCTGGCTGTAAATTCCAATTTTGGGGCATTTGTTGCCATTCTTAACCGAGAACCAAGCGCAAGAAGCTCTCACGTTTTATTGTGTGTATGCTAGCGTGGAGCGCTATGAGACACAGCGCAGCTGTGGCCAGGGGTGACGGGGTGAAAAAGGCACCGAGGATCAGTCTTTCTGTTGCTGTTCTTATGTAACTGTGTGAACGATAAGCGATCCGAGGACAAAGAATGGGAAATCAACAGGAGTGATGTCATGTGTTTTTGCTTCCATGATTTTGGTTAGATTTAACCTGCTTTGACATTTGTCAACAATCAAAATATCCCAAAAAAGCAATCCAAATTTTGTGCGCATCGAGGTTGTTCCTAGTGAAATATGTCCTGCATCTCTAAGGATGAAGTTTCGATTCACTTGTGTGTTACAGAAAGAAAAATAGAAAGAGAATTATAACAGTATGTGCCATTAGGTGAGTCAGTAAGTGTAACATTATGTTTTTTAAGTCCTTTTCAAGCTCTGCCCGAATGATAGATGAATAAAATGGAGTGCACAATGGACTTATTTGGCGTTGCGGCAAAGAATAAAAGAAGGAAGGAAGGAAGGAAGATGGCAGAAAGCGCCAAAACTCCACATGAGGTTTTTATCAGAACAAAGCTGATGTGGACTCGGCTGCCTTTCAAGCTTGTGCTTTGAATGTGGGCAGCTAATATCAATAGGTCAAAAGGTCGGCCATCTTGAGGACTAAAGTCTTTCCTTTAAGTAAATAATCACTACCTCCTGCCTGCTTCGGGGTCCAGTTTAATGGCAGCTGTCATAATCTTGCCATCTTAACTTGCGAGGAAATTTAAGAATTACAAATACGACGCAGTGTAGCTTTAAAATCATTTAATAATTCATTTGCATTGTTACTGAACAAGCAACAGGAAACACAACAGACATCTCTTGTCTCGGCCGCACTGGCTGTTCAACAGAAATAGCCGTCCTCGCTATTATCGAGCTCAAGCCGCGCTTCCTGTCCGTCTGCCGCTTCAGCTTGCACAGAGGAATTGTGGGTAAAATCTAGTGGTACGACAAATACTGCTTCCCACACTCCGGCCGCATCACTCGGGAAGGCAGTGCTCCCACTTCCTCCTTTGCAAAGGCATTTGCAGAAGTGGAGATGTTCGAGGTCAGTTCGCAAAGCGCAAACTTTGACCCTCCAATGGCGTGTTCAACTACATTTGGGTTTTACTTGCTAAGGTGCACTGAAGCTGCTGTGAGCCACAGCTCACACAGAATGCTGCACAATGTTTCATCAAGTCACGCCTCTTAAAGGTGCGCCGTGTTAAAAATATTGAATGCTCGCAACTGTTCTTTTTAATTCTAATGGGGTTGAATTGTGGTTGAAAATATGCATTTTAAAGCCTTTTTTCACAGTGTTTAACATGATTAGGAGCGTGAAGCTGTGGTATTAAGTGCAAAACTATTGGTCATTTGTTTTTTGTGTGTGTAGTTACTCGTGTAGTGATTTAATCAAAGGCAAAAATGGTGCCTTACAATGTACAATCTTAAGATGAAGCAACAGGGTGGTCTTTTATGTCAGGGGTGTCAGACTCGGGTTGGTTCGCGGGCCGCTTTAACGTCAACTTGATTTCACGTGGGCTATAATAGATAGATAAAATATTTAGATTTTTTTTTTATAAATGGATTAAAAAAACTGGATTAAAAGCCCTGAATATTCAGGTTTATATAAATCTAAAACAATATTTATTTTAGCTTTTTTATATATATTTTGCAAAATGATTTTTGAACTAAAAACAGAAAAAATGGATTTTTTTTTTTACAATTATTGATTTAAAAGGGGGAAAATTTAATATACATTTATTCTCCACTTTAATTTGATCCTAAAACAGAAAGTCGGCACTCATCATTTACTTTCCCAGGCCACACAAAATGATGCGGCGGGCCAGATTTGGCCCCCGGGCCGCCACCTTGACACATGTTCTATGTAGTACATTGTCAACAGTAGCTGCATTCAACAGTGATTAAGGAGTGGCATTCTATAGTAGTGATTGCATCTTAATGATAACGGTAAATAAGCATTTATATAGAAAGATAACTGGCATGATGCACCTTCCTCCCACTCAGCCTTGTGATTGAACAAAGGATCATCTTGTGTTAAGTGAAATTGGGGCTTGGTCTCTTTTTTTTTCCGTCTCTGGCCTTGCGAGAATACTCTCGTAAGCGTAAACATGAGACTTGAGATCATGAAATAAAGCCTCAACTTATTCAAGCAGAACGAACGCATCCTTTATTCATTTTTTAAAGCACCAGGCCCCTTGTGGATCAGTTGTTGAGTTTTCAAAGAACCCACTTGTTAGCATGAATGTAATATACTGGAAAACAAATGAAACATACCACATTTTTTTCATATTGCAGGTGGGTCTGAAACATCCTTATAAACTTTTTTGCGAGGAGCAGACATTTAACTCAGTGGTTAACACGTGATTCTGTAATCCAATCAAAACAAACATTGTTGATTGGTTGCTTGCCAAGCACTATCAGCAGAAAAAATGAAAAAAAACTGCCTTTTGTGAGGATAAGCGGAACGGAAATTGAATGAATGGTTATCAAGCTCTGTAAAAGGAAGGAACGTATGTTCAATGAAGTCATTTTTACGACGTGTTGTGCTCGGAATGGCTTGGTTAAGCATTGATATGAAGCTTTGAAGGGTTAAAAGGAGTAGCTGTACGCAGACGGCGGGATCCATCCAAACATCCCTCCCACATTCCTCAAACAATGACGACTCTTCACTAAAAAGAGCAATTCTTAAGCTCAGGGCCAAACAGTGAAGGAGAAAAAAAAATACCACTCAATGTGCTAGCATGCTGTTCTTGTAATGGGCAGGTTATCTGGCAAACAGCGGAAAGGGACAGACCACATTCTTCATCGCTGACCTCATGCAAGAATGCTATGGAAAGGATGCATGTCAATTGTACTTTTAGACCTTCTTTTTTTACGCAGTCAGATGTTGTGAAAACTTTGTGTTGATGACCATTTCACCCCTAGAGGAATACTCATGCATCTTCTTCACCTGTCATATTTCATTCATCACATCATCATCCATACGACCAGAATAACCAACAAAGGCTTCTAATGAGCAGGAATGCCCTCAGATCACTTGGACAGCTGCCACAGCAGGGGGGGCCTCTTGGTAGTGCCCCCAGAAAGTCCCCCACCCCCCACCCCCTCCAAATTCCTACACTGGCCACACCGGGTGTTTTTTTGCATGATCGGAAATAACAAAGTACAAATACTTTAATAAGGTAGATTTCTGTTGGGTAATTGTTTTGAATGTTTGTGTAGATTTTTTTTTCTCGCCACTTGAAAAGAGGTGTCTGTAATTGTCATAAAAAAAGACCGTTACTGTAAAAGGCCAAAGAAATTCAACTTAATTGGCATTTTGATTGAAAAAAAGAACACTTTCTGCAGCCAACAATGCAACAAACTATCTATGTAAAAGAACTGATGTTGTATAAAAAAAATGTCAAAATAGTGTTTTGTGCTCATTTAAAAATAAAATGTCTAGTGTTAACAGAATTTGATCTAATCTGGATTTTAAAAAAATATATACTGGGAGGTTTTTTTGTTAAAATGGTCTAATTTGGCATTTTCAAAGCATATTATTCTGTTACCTTGAAAGCCTGAGCTAACGCTAGCTTGCTTGTTTTCCGCAATAACTGGATTATTTATTGATTTATTTTTAAAATATTATTAGTATTATTTATTATTAAGAGAAACCGTACGTCTAAAAAAGTGCTCAAAAGACCAACTAATCTAGGCTGAAAAAATGACATTCTCTGTAGATTTAATGCAGATTGTTGTGCAAACCCAGTAAAATGGCATCCAAGGTTTTAAAAGATCATAATTTAGAAATAATAAATAAAACTTTAAGTACACATCTGGCACTTCTATTACCATATAAACTTTCCAGAATCCACACCAACATGGATATCCCACTCACTTTAGTGTTCGGTTCCACCACTGGGGCTCGTTTAATCTAATGCACAGGTGTCAAAGTGGCGGCCCGGGGGTCAAATATGGCCCGACGCATCATTTTGTGTGGCCCGGGAAAGTAAATCATGAGTGCTGACTTTCTGTTTTGGGATCAAATTAAAATGAAGAGTATAGATGTATATTAAATTTCCTGATTTTCCCCCTTTTATATCAATAATTGCTATTTTTTTAATCCATATTTTCTTTGTTTGTAGTTCAAAAATCATTTTGTAAAATCTAAAAATATATTTAAAAAAAAGCTAGAATAATCATTGTTTTAGATCTGTAAAAAAATGAATATTCAGGGCCTTTAATCCAGTTAATTTAATCCATTTATTTAAAAAAAATCTAAATATTATATCTAAAATGGTCCGGCCCACATGAAATCGAGATGACGTTAACATGGCCTGCGAACCAACCCGAGTCTGACACCCTTGGTCTAATACCGTATATGAAGTGGCATAAGTGGAGTAGGGGCGATTAACGGTGAAGCCCATCTGTTTTGGTGGTCCTCTAAAGTTTGAGGAATGCACCACAGCAGACGTTGGCTCATGATTGGAATGTTCACAATTATGGCTTGGTCCACTTCCAATGTGTGTGTGTACGTGTATACTGTTACCAAATACTAACAGGAAAAAGTGTGTGTCTGCCCCTTGGATCGATGGAGGGATTACTCAAGGCCATTCCTGATTGGCTCCCTCTGAGCATGACACTGATACATTCTGATGGATTAAGGGTAATAATTTTGGGAGGCTGAAGTGAGGACGGGTTGTCCCTTTTCTAGTCTCTGGGGGCTCTATAAATATTACTATTCCTGCCAAATAGCGCCGACCAGATTTTGAAGGCAAACAAACTCCGAGATAAAAGTCCTTGACTGTTTTGGGGGAAATGCTTAATGGTTATTTTCATGCGAAGGTTTCTTGTTTACAATTTTGAGGTAGTCAAACATAGTCCTGACAAGACATTTCATAGTTTCATGAGTTGAGCAACAAGATTGCAAATCTTGAACTCAATTGAACTTGTGTTTTTGCACGGTTATCGTTCATGATGTCAACGAGGAGCAACGTGTGCCTGGTTTAAAAAAAAAAGATGAGCGTGAAGCCAAAATATCTCCCCTGGGTCCGAAGCATGGACGGTCATCGGCACGTTTTAGTCGGAGCCATCTGCTGCGTTTTGTCTTTGAGGCAGTTGCCGTGACAACGCAATGTGACAGGGTTTTCTGTCCTTGATGATGTGGCATTTCTTATTTATATTTGTCACGATTTCACTCATCCTTGAACCCTATGCTTTGCATTCCTGGTCAATTGGGTTTGACTTTTGTTCATTGATCTTAAAAACAACAACATTTTCAGGTGTTTTTTTGTTTTTTTACAACAGGAAAGAGCGTGCTGGGAATGGCCGTCTACGTTAAGCACCGTTGTGCTCTTTGTTCTGGAGTGTTGCTCCATATTCGGCTGCAATTACAGTCATAATAAATAATGGGCAGCAGTTCAATGGGAGATTAGGATGTTTGTGTTCCTGAAACCTAGAAAAGTGGACAAATGGCAACTTCCGGCAAAAGCGAGCTGCAGCTATTGTCACACATTATGATCCCTTTTACAGAATCTATCGTTAACTTTGAACGTTGGAAAGACGAGGGTGTCTGAAATGCGATTCCCATGTTATTACGATGCTGAGAAGTCATTATTTCATTATTAATCTGCATATTACGGTACTTGGGGAAAAAACAATTCAGTCGGATAATGAAAAGTAATCACATTTGCGTGTATCAGTTTGGCCACCACAGGCTTTTCTGACTATTGCCGCTTTGTTTCTTCGAGTAAATTGCGTATTTGTGGGTGTCAGCGTCACATAAATACCGATAATTCCAGCACAAACTCAGACAAGGGCAGGAAGCAAGTGTCAAACATTTTTGTTGTTGTTTTCAAGGATGGCCTCGAGGCTACCAAATCAACCCGTCTGTGTGATAGCTTGTCAATTGCCTAAACAATAGTTTGCCATGCCTGGGATGATTACCCACAGAGGGACCTGTACTTCTATTTAAAGTATGTAAATCCTACAATAATCTGTCATTGTTATTTTACTCTCGTAATCCAGAACTCTTACCATCGCTAAATTCAAGTTAAAAATTGGTAAACATTAGCGCACAGCCAAAAATAGTTGGCGGTGCGAGACAAGTAATATTTAGCGCTTCCCTCTCACTGAGAGCAAGGTTGAAAAATAAAAACAAACTTTGCTGATACGCAGCCTGTCAGTCCTTTTTTATTGGCCCCGAGCCCAGACGTGCTCTCTAATCATTTTCATCTGTGTGGAAGAGCTGGCGTATGCAGCTGAGCTCTACCACGGCATAGATTCGCAAATCCACGTTGCCTCTTTGACGCTATTTGAATCTATTCTAATAGCTTTGGGTCGGCTACGTGCTTGGAAGAACGTGTGTCCCTGAACATCAGTCCATTGTTCTGTTATCAGATGCCGCTGCATTCTGTAATGGAGGAAAATTTGGGGTTGGACTCAGCCACGGTCTAATCTCATCACCCTGCTCGTCTGATGGAATGTAAATGGCCTCGGGCCTCATCGCTTCTGCCCTGTTGTGACACATTCGCTCACCCTCGTAAAGAGCCGGACAGGACAACAGTGGGATCGATATTTTCATTGTAACCCTTCAACACGTTGCTTCAGGATCGAATACGCATGAAATTTTAGGTTAAAACGCAAAGGGAAGATCAGTATTTTAATCATTTAGAACAGGGGTCGGGAACCTTTTTGAAAGAGAGAGCCATAAACAATTACTATTTTCAAATGTTATTCCCTGAGAGCCATACTCACAATTTAAAAGTCAAAATACATGAAAATTTGCCTATTTTTACTCATTTTACCACTTTTAAAGTACAAAAAGTCTTTGAATTCTTTTGACAACATTATTACGCTGTTGTTAATCAATGAATATCACTGAGTATCAATGAGAGAATGGATGCAGAAGACTCTAATGAAAAAAAAGTCAATGTCACAGTGCCGATGTGACGTTCCTATTGGTGCATTCGGGACTCGGTTCTCTCGCCACCGGTTTCCATATTTTAGCTCAGAGCCATATGCAACCATCCAAAGAGCCACATGTGGCTCCTGAGCCATAGGTTCCCTACCCCTGATTTAGAACAAGGGTAGGGAACCTATGGCTCGGGAGCCATATGTGGCTCTTTCCATGGGGGTATATGGCTCTCCACTAACCTGTGAGGTAAAATATGGAAATCATTGGTGAGAGCGCTGAGTCCCGAACACGCTAATAAGAGCGTCACTGCGTTGTTGACACGACCTGTACCCCTACTTTAATCATAATTTAGTTTTTTATTACTCTTCTGCATGCATGACATCATTGATACTGATTTATTAGCCACAGCATAACAATGTTGTCAAAAGAATTCAGAGACTTTTTGTACGTTAAAAGTGATGAAATAACAAAAAAATTAAAAATCCCACTTTCATATATTTTTACTTTTCAATCCCGAGAATGGCTCTCAAGAAATAACATTAGAAAATATTAATTGTTTATTGCTCTCTCTGTCAAAAAGGTTCCCGACCCCTGATTTAGAATTTCTAAAATTTCTGCATCAATTCATGGAGAAAAGTAGTCGGATTTATATCAAATCCACAACAATAAAATAAAAGCCTATGTTGACACGTATGCCGTGATTTTCTTCTGCTTCAACAATGTTGGCCGCGTATTTTCATGGATAAGATCAAACTGTCCAAGCCCTGAGGTAGCAAAGCATCCCCATACCACGATACATACCATACTTCCAAGTTGGGATCAAGTATCAAATATCACTTTGTTTTCATTTTTTCCATTGAAAATCTTTCCATTAGTTTTGTTTTACATTCAATCCTGCAGATTTGTCAACATAGTTGTTGCCATTTATAGGATGAGTTCAAATTTCTTGACTTCACTGCGCTTTCCAGTCATCTTGACAAGATAGTTTCTCCCTGGGAAAAGGAAAATTGAGATTTGGTGGATGACCTTCAGAGGGCTATTCACGCCAGACACTCTAGAGACATGACTGAAATGCAGAATATTTGCAAAAAGGAGTGGCCCAAAGTTCATCAAGATGTTTGCGCACATCTGATCTGGAACTCCTGGAAATATGAAGTTGAGGTTATCGTGGTGAAAGGAGGATCAAGCAGGTCATAAATCAGAGGGTTCACTTGCGTCTCTTGCCTTGTCCTCTCAATACTTTATATGTCCAATAAAAAAGTCAAGACATACTCTTATACAGGATTTTTTTCTTTAATTGTGGTTTTGATGACATTGTGCCACAATTAATAACTGGCTTTGACACAAATGAAGAAATTCCAATTGCTGTTGCTCCCTGTACTCGGTCGTTTGGTCGCCGGTCTTTTGGTCACCCGGAAGGTTATTGATAATTACCATTTAAAATTGTTGCACAAATTCCCTAAATACAAACTGTGAATTATTATTTAGTCATACTTAATCCCCTATTAATTATTAGGCTAAAGAAAAGCTCCAAATTTCCCGTACTTTTATTGTGTTTTGTTGGAGAACTTGTTAAGACCCTGACTGACGTAGCTTCTTAAAGGGACAACGCATGTACATACAAACTCTTATACACTCACACGTCGGCTCAGTGAAACTGCTCATGGCCATTGTTGGCTTTTATTGATGCGTAGACCGTGTTGTTTTACCTTGTTTTGTCGCCGGTCTTTTGGTCACCGGTCTTTTGGTCGCATGTTGTTTGGGTCCAGGCGACCAAAAGACCGCGACCAAAAGTCGGGCGACCAAAAGTCGGGCGACCAAAAGACGGCGACCAAAAGACCGGCGACCAAACGACCGCACACGGTTGCTCCCCATCGAATTTAACTTCATCTGGGGCAGAGGTGCCCAAGTCTGGCCCTCGAGGGCCCCAATCCAGTCGGTTTTCCAGATCTCGGCCCCTCTCTCACACCTGGATCAAATGATAACCTCATCAACAAGCTATCCAGAAACTTGATAAGCTATGATCTTGATTATTGGCAAATTAACAGACAATGGTGGCCAATCACCTCTTGTCGCAGTTTGTGTATTTATGACATGGTGAGCTGTCCCCCAGGGCAAATTCCCACATTAAGAAAAAAAAAGGCACCAAGCTCTTCTTGAAATATGAGAAGGACGTACTGTGTCACGCATCAGGCAGCCGATGATGTTGAAGGACCCAAAGGTCAATTCTGAGGAAAACAATAGCCTCTTTGTCAAGATGGATGCCGCTTCTGCGATTCACACCGGGCAGGGCAACTAAATCCAAACTAGCTAATCCTGCAATATCAGTTCAATTTGTTTTAGGTCATAAAAAGGAGCAACCACGGACATAAACAATTTTTAGGAAATATGAGTGCAATGAACAGAAATGGTTGAAGTTTGGCCCGTTAAAAGCAAAATGCATCAAAACAAGAAGCAATAAGAGACCACACACACATTTTAGAAACTCCGTGCAATTGTTTGTCTTGAGAGTTTGGGGGATTTGTTATGGAAATGGGGTATTTCTTTCTGGGAACTTGCCCCGCTGACCTTTCAGACAGAGACGCAGGCGAAGGGAGGGGGTGCAGATTCGTTTTGGGGATAGGCACGGCCATTCTTTTTTTGGGCCAAGCAGTCTCTCTCCTCCTATCACTTAGCATTCGTGATGCACAAATAACCATTTACAATTTAGAAGAAAGATCCACCCTCCATGAATTCATTCATTTTCTGCACCGCTTATCCTCACAAGGGTCGCAGGGGCCGAAAAATAGCCATAGCTCCTTAAATTGAATTGTAAAAAATCATTTAACTTTTTCAGCGTTACAGTGGTACCTCGTGATACAACATGCTCGTGTTACGACGAAATTTTCGATTCAGACGAGTTTCTCATACGACCAGGAAACGCACAACGCGCGGGCAAAAAGAGGGCTTTCTGGGTAATGAAGTATACACGTGCACACAACACCCATAGGCAATGGCACCCTTTCTCAGAATAAAACTTCATTACCCACAATCAATACGTGGGAAGCTCAGCTATTGCATTTCCTGTTATTCTTTCTAAGGAAAGAAGCTCCCGCGATCGTTCTTTAAAGACAATTTCTCGTTGGCAAGTGGTCGTGCGTTATTCTATTGTGAGGACATTTGTGTGCATCATTTTCGGAATATTTTGAAGGCAATTCAACAGCAAACAGTCCATTTATAGCGAACGTGAGGGTGGAGGCGTGGCAAACCGCTAACCCGGAAAACGACGGTAACAAAAGATTAAGACAAAACTAGAATTCAGTTTTGTGTAAAGTTACATTAAACGTATGTTTGAGTGTGTCTGTATATATATTTATCCAAGTTAATTTAAATTTGTTTGTTCGTTTACGAGTGCGTTGTTGCCGTGGATAAAGTCCCCCCGAACAGCCCCCAACTCCGCCTCCGTGTGTGTCGTTGTCTCTCCCCTCCGCGAAATGCGTCTAATTTTACATCTATTAAACACATATATGGCGAATTAGAAGAAATAAAACATTTTTTTCCAATCCAATATCCTGTTTTTGGGTGTTTTTTCAGAGGGTTGGAATGAATTAATTTGTTTTCAATTCATTTCAATGGAAAACGTTCGCTCGAGTTACGAAAAGCTCGACATACAATCTCAGTCTCGGAACGGATTACGATCGTATGTCGAGGTACCACTGTATTCAGTTATCCAGTTAGACGGAGCTGGAAAATATCAGTAAAGGATGAAAGAGCAGGGACTTTCTTCATTGTGCTCACCTGCTCTGACCTAGACATAAAAAATGTTCACCTCTATTGTTTATAAATTGGCGGAGGTCCTAAAGTCGGCACAGAGCGGACATTCCCTCCTCACTCGCATCAGATATTCCACCAACAAATGGCAAAGTCCAAGTGAAATCCGAGTACTGTTGTGTTGCAGACAAGTTATAATACAATATAAATAGCCTCTTCCTTGCTTAGGCTTGTATTATCTATCGCAGCAATACTTCCTTTTCTTCAGCTTTTTGAAAGAATGATTAGTGGTGGGGTTTGCATGTTCTCCCCGCCTTGTGTGGGTTTTCTCTGGGTACTCTGGTTTCCTCCCACATCCCAAAAACATGCATGCTAGGCTAGCTGGTTGAACAGTCTTAATTGCCCCTAGCTATGATTGATTGTCCGTCTCCTTGTGCAATGCGATTGGCTAGCCACCAATTCAGGGTGTCCCCCAGGTGGGATCGGCTCCAGCACCCCCCGCGACCCCTAAGCGGTTGGGAAAATGTATGACTCTAGAGGGGAGACAAAAATATTTGATTGGCATTCAGCGGAACATCCTGTCAAGATAGGATTTTTGTCATGACTTGAATATTTTCACCCCTATTTTTTTGTTCCTCTTTTTGTTCCCATATTGAAATGGGAGAAAAACATTCTCAGTATAATTCCCATTTTAAGTGGAAATCGATTTGATCAGAGACCAAGAACAAACATAATACATTGCTACTCCCATATGGTATATGGCATATCCAATGTTACCTCTAAGCAGTGCACGTGCGCAATTGCGCACTACTCTCGTCTTCTCTGCGCACAACAAATCATATGGAGCGCTCAAAATAAAATCCCATTTTTTTAATTTTTTTATTTTGTTTTTTGGGGGGGGGGGGTTGCTGTGAGGCCGACGCATAAACCACTCATCCGCCAGGCCGCCCATTCATAGATATTAATCATTACATTTTATTATTACTAAATCATTTATGTGTGGTAGACATGCACCTGCTTATGGCAGGTGTGATACTTGTGTGTGCCCATAGCGAGCAATGATGATGTTTCTCACACCGGTACTCAGTGTGCTCAGGGAGGTTGTCTTCCTGCCCAGACGAACAAAAAAATAGAGGGAACATTGGTCATATCCCTATCCCAGCCACTTTCATCTCCTGAAAATCCATGAAATTACCAATAAAAAGCAGAACAACATGTTGAATTGGAATTTGATAACACATCACTACAACAGAAACTTTCAATCTCATGCCAATCACTTCATCTTCAGTTGGACTTTTGAACTCTGGAAGTAGAGACCACGCCTACATTGCCTTTTTCAAGTCTATCAGTGTCGAAAATCCAACATGTTTTGAGTGGTTGTTGTCACATGACGTTTAACTGTATAATGAAGATGCCAGTGGATAAGGCACTATTCCTCTAAACCCCTCCACGTTGTAAGAATAACACGATGCCCTCAGCGTGCCCTGGCATGAGTCATCCTCTGCACACTCATGACATCCATTCTTGGCGCCGTGCCTACGCCGGGGGGGCACAGAACGGCACGCGAGGACAATCGTGGCGCGGGGGAGTCCTCCGCCAAGGTTCCAGACAAAAATGCCGTGTTGATGGGCAACCGCTACTTCAGTCCGGCTTGAGTCGGGATGCCGCAGATGGAAGGGCGTCGAGGGAATGTCGGCACACGTCGGCCCCGAGCCTTTATATAAGGCGGGGGGGGGGGGGGGCCCTCGGCATAGAAAAAGACACAGAGGCCGTCTGTTTGGCTTGCAAAGACAGCGGGGTATTCAGGCATCTGGGACTCTATTCACCCAGTGACCGTTGAAATCTTTTCAGTCTTTGGGCTGGCTTGTGACTAGTTGCGAATTCATCATACACACAAAGAAGCACACATGCTCCAAGTGGTCTCATCATTGTGGAAGCGCTTCAGGTTTTAAACCTCCATAAATCAGAAATAAGACAGAAACGGAGGCAAACCGTGAAGGAAAACAAAACAGGAAGCGCCTCCATTTCCTTGTTCAGCAATGGTAATCGTCGTGAAGGTTGTGTTCTGGTAGTAATTGTAAAAAAGACTTTTAATACATTTTTCAGTTGTGACCGGTCGTTTGGTCGCCGGTCTTTTGGTTGCCGATCTTTTGGTCGCCGTCTTTTGGTCGCCGGACTTTTGGTCGCGGTCTTTTGGTCGCCTGGACCCAAACAACGGGCGACCAAAAGACGGCGACCAAAAGACGGCGACCAAAAGACAGACGACCGAAAGACCGGCGACAAAACAAGGTAAAACAACATGGTCTACGCATCAATAAAAGCCAACAATGGCCATGAGCAGTTTCACTGAGCCGACGTGTGAGTGTATGAGTTTGTATGTACATGCGTTGTCCCTTTAAGAAGCTACGTCAGTCAGGGTCTTAACAAGTTCTCCAACAAAAAACAATAAAAGTACGGGAAATTTGGAGCTTTTCTTTAGCCTAATAATTAATAGGGCATTAAGTATGACTAAATAATAATTTGCTGTTTGTATTTAGGGAATTTGAGCAACAATTTTAAATAGTAATTATCAATAACCTTCCGGGCGACCAAAAGACCGGCGACCAAACGACCGAGTACCTTTTTCAGGTGTTCGTACTTTTTATTGTCTTCCTCTAAGAAAGTCAACACAGTAATAAATACATGAATAAAAAGAAATACAGACGTAAAGTCAACCGGTTGATACATTGATTGACGAGATATATGTGACGCGAAATGGCGTTATGGTCCGACAACACTGAAATGTTTGCACATGTTTTATTCAACTCTTTTAGAATTTTGTTGCACAGGTTGAAGGGGACATCGATGATGAAAATGATTTGTTTAATGAGTGAGCTATTTAGTGAGCTTCCCGTTTTGTTGCCATGGAGACAGCATGTGCGAATAGTAGCAGTCTTTTCATATCCAATTGGTCATTTGAGTAAGTCTGCTTTTTCGTATGATAGCCATTGGATATTGTAAACCAAAGTTGAAATATGGTTTCAATTGATTCAATTCAATATAAAGGTTATAGGTCTGACTTTTTAAAATTGACAACTGATTCCTAAACACTGATGTAGAGCGAAAGGAAGTCCAGACAGACTTCTCCTTTTGACAAGAGAACACTTGAAAAAAAAAATCATTTCAATGGTAGTCACTGTGGGTTCAGTTCCTAGTATGTATCACATATATTTCTACAGACTAAGTAAATGATAAAATCTTGTTAAAAAGTATTCAAAAATAACCTGCCTATTTAAATTGTAGAAAAAAAAGTAACATTTTGCATCATCGATTATAAAAAATGGAAAAAGCGCATGTAAACAATGGATTTTGTAACTTGGATTCAATTATAAAAAAATGGAAAAAGTGCATGTAAACAATGGATTTTGTAACTTGCATCTTTTTTTCGTATCTCGAGTCACTCATTTGCATATAAAAAAATTGTAACCTGAACATTTCGTACCTAGAGGCATTCGTAAGTAGAGGTATGACTGTACTCGTTATGTTAATCATGTGAAATCAGGCTCAAACTGATAATAAGAAAAGCTAACATAATTCTGATAATAGTTATCGTCATTATTGTGTTCATAAATAGTTGCTAATACGTCTGTTATTTTGCTTATCTTCCCCACTTTGTATTTTTTTTAAAGATAAATGTATCTTTTTGTACTCCCATGAAGACACATAAAAAAGTAACAAATTAACTTTAAATAAAAGTCAATGAGCTACTTATTACTTTGCATACCTTTACTCTACTTTATTTCCGTCTGGATTTTTACACTTTAACTTGAGTAAAAAATAATACTTTCGCTTTAATGGATTTTACATGCGTCGTTAAAACCGCTGCAGGAAATAGAAGAGTTTTAAACAGTGTTTCATTTTATTTTTTCAGAAAAATATACAAATTGTGAGTCGTCTGGGGTTCTCCGGTCACCACATTCCATTCAGCACCATAACAATCGTATTTGAACAAAACGGGAGGCTTGTCAACACGACTATTGAGTCCCCCTCAGACAAAACAACATGTGGTCCAGGATTCAGTGTCTGTCGTGATGTCCTTGAATGTCAAGCCAAATGCAGGCCACCAAAAAAAAACATCCCCTTAATCCTATAAATGCAACACATGACAGATTTTAATGGTGACGGTGTACATGAGCATTTTATCTCACTGAAGACTTTTGCACCGTGATGCTTTTGAGCAATCCTGCATATCATACGGAGTACTTGAAAATATTTGGTGAAGACAATATCGAAAGTTGGCGAAAGTCAAGTAGAAATATTCACAGTTTAAAAAATAAAAATAAAAAAGTTAAAGTTAAATACAACTGAACTGTACTTGGCAAGTGTTTCATAGGTACACTATGACAGGTCTCACTTGTGGTACTTATATTATACTTTGTGAACCACTAAAGCAAGGGTGTCAGACTCGGGTTGGTTTGCGGGCCGCTTTAACGTCAACTAGATTTCATGTGGGCCGGACCATTTTAGATATATTTAGATTTTTTTTATATAAATGGATTAAAAGAACTGGATTAAAGGCCCTGAATATTCATTTTTTATAGATCTAAAACAATGTTTATTTTAGCTTTTTTTAAATATATTTTTAGATTTGACAAAATGATTTTTGAACTAAAAACACAGAAAAAAAATCTTAAAAATTTACAATTATTGATTTAAAAGGAGGAAAATCAGGAAATTTAATATACATCCATACCAAGGCTGTCAGACTCGGTTTGGTTTGCGGGCCACTTTAACGTCAAGTCGATTTCATGTGGGCTGGACCATTTTAGATATAATATTTAGATTTTTTTTTTATAAATGGATTAAATAAACTGGATTAAAGGCCCTGAATATTCAGTTTTTTATAGATCTAAAACAATGTTTATTTTAGCTTTTTTTAAATATATTTTTACATTTTACAAAATTGTTTTTGAACTAAAAACAATCAAAATATGGATTAAAAAAATAGCAATTATCGATTTAAAAGGGGAAAAAACAGGAAATTTAATATACACCTATACTCTTCATTTTAATTTGATCCTAAAACAGAAAGTCGGCATTCATGATTTACTTTCCCGGGCCACACAAAATGATGCGGCGGGCCAGATTTGGCCCCCGGGCCGCCACTTTCACACCTGTGCACTAAAGTAAAGTATAATGTGGGCATTGGAAACAAATCTCTTCTTTTCGGTCTCTTCTCAAATTCAGAGTGAGTATACTTCCGTCGCTAATATCCCTAAAATGGTATCTTTGCTAGCATGGTGGTGATTAGTGGTGCAGATCATGTATTTGACTAAAAACGCGGGTAGTGATGGCCATGTTGGGTTCAGCCCATTTAAACGCCATTGATCTGAGTCCCAGTTGTGGCAGGGCGGCTCAACCTTCCATCCATTTGTTTTTTATAGTGAATGTCCTAATCCGGGTTGTGTTTAAAAGCAAGGTGCCATCTTAGAATGGTCGCCAGTCTATCACAGGGTGAGAAAGACTGACAAGAAATGACATTCAGTCTGTTATTTTGTGCGAATTGAATGCACACGACAGACATCAAAAGTACTACTTCCCCTTGAAAGACTGCAATTTGTGCTCTTTCATTTTATTTAACTGTTATTTACTCTTGTTTTTGCATGTCTTTTCACATTTTTGATAAATATCTTACATATAATGTAACGTTTATATTCTAAGCCTTCGTAAGTACTTAAAAAAAGGTATTCAGCCATGATTTTGAAATACTACACTCCATTTGGCTAGATTGAACTGTTTTATATATGCTTCATGCCATTTTCTGAACCATTTTGTAATAAATCCCTATCTAATTGTGCCTTTTACAAGCTTGTTTAAAGAATGGACTTGATTTGACATTTAGTGCCGTGTTTAACAGGCTTTTGCCTGTCTGCAACATGTCTCGTAATTCTCAGTCATGCAGAAAGAAACAAGGCAGCCGTGTTTGATTTTCCCGAGTCTCTCTAGAAATCGCTATAAAATTCAACATTAGCTCAGCATCTTTCGCTAATTGCACACACCGAAGGGCTTTGATAGCGGCGTAATACTCCCAACGCACTTCTTTTACTGCATTGTTTGCTCCCTAGAGTATATTTATAACTTGTACTTTTATCTTACCAAACCAGTAGGAAGCTTCACTGAAGCGGGAAACTTCCATTATGACGCGATTATGAGGATTTCTGCAGTGTTATTATTTATTTATTTATTATTTTTTTGCTAACGGCTACTGTTTGGTGGTTAAGCATGCGCATGCTGATTCACTTGCAATACTGGGGGGACGGTTGCCATGGAGACACAGTAGAATCCGTGTGTCTTTTGCAAGTGACTGATGTGTACTAGACAGGGAAACAAGCAAAATATTATATTATGCTATTGTAGTATGTTATCATTTTTGGGGGGGGGTTGGATTGGATTGGATAACTTTATTCATCCCGTATTCAGGAAATTTCGTTGTCACAGTAGCAAGAGGGTGAGGATGCAGAAATAGGAAAGGCATTTTAGACATAAATAGATAGGTAATAAGTAAGTTAATAAATAAATAAATACATGAATAAATATATAAATAAATAAGCGTGTTTCTGAAATATATATATATATATTTCAGAAACACGCTTATTTATATATATATTATCTATATATATATAGACACATATACATGTGCACATATACATGTGCACATATATATATACACGTGTCCATACACATATATATATATATACATATACACGTGTGCATACACATATATTTACATATACACATACATACATATATATACATATACACATATATATACATATGCACATGTGTACATACATGTATATATATTTACATATACACATACATGTGCATACACATACATACATATATATACATATACACATATATATACATATACACATATATATACATATACACATGTGTACATACACATATATATATACATATACACGTGTGCATACACATATATACATATACACACACATATATATACATATACACATATATATACATATACACGTGTACATACACATATGTATATACATATACACGTGTGCATACACATATCTATATACATATACACATACGTGTGCATACACATATATATATATATATATATATATATATATATATATATATATATATATATATACATATACACATGTATACATATACATATACACATATCTATATACATATACACATAGGTCTTAACACTCAGCCATTTGTTTTGTTAAAGAGCCTGACAGCTGATGGGAGGAAGGATCTGCAGAAGCGCTCCTTCCTGCAATGAGGGTGCAGCAGTCTCTTGCTGAAAGACCTTTTAGGCCATTCTGATAGATTTGACAATTACACCCACCAAAAAACTGGCAGGATTATAATCAACACGTAAAGAATCCCCAATATCCTGACAACCGAGCTGCATGCGGATCATTCGTAATCTCATAAGCATTTGAAAAAAAACGATGGCAGCCGCTACTGAGGCAAAGATGTGACTCAGCAACAGCTGTTGCCATGGGTTACCAGGCAGCACAACCCCCCCAAAAGCATGCACAGTATAGATGACTGACACCTCCTCATGTGAGCATTTGCTTCACCAAAAAATGTATCAGTGACCACTCCCCTTTCTCAAATCTTAAATAGGTTAATTTATCGTTTTAATCCAATCTCCATACAGTACAGTCATGTTAGTTTTAATACGATACGACAACAACAAAAATTGCGCCGCAGCTAATTTTCCCAACCTTGGAAACCACTGAGCTCGACATCTTGGTGAGGTGGGAGGTGCTAATCCAGGCAAGCCTTGGCCTGGCTGTCCAATAACCCCCCTCCACCACGCCCCCACCTGAATACAGATTAATACCTTATTAAGAGAAACTGATTTAACAGCAATCCACTTACGCCAACATGGATGACAAACTAGAAAATGAAGCGCAAGCTCAACGACGGCAACGCCGAGCTACGGCGCCCCCCGGTCCGACCCAAACAACCGTCGTCGCGATAAAAGCGGGTTGGGCTAATGGACATTATTGGCTGCCAACGCAAGGTTAATGACATTAAGGCTTTGTTGGCGGCGGCTAATTTAGGGCGAAGGCAGTTTAGGAGGCGGAGCAAATCTCCCGCTGAGGCTACACCTTGTACTCTGGGTCACGCCGACCCATAAGCCATTGCAGCTATATAGCTGAGCCGCATGTGGTTTTTGGAATGCGGGATGAAGTAGAAGTGCCCTGAGAAAACCCACACACGCTCGACGACTTAAAATATGGATTTTGTCACGGTACTAAAATTAATTTAAAAAAGGACGGCCGATTTATCTTATTACAAATAATCAATTTATCAACGTTGCTAATAGTGAAGATGCTTGTTTTCTCATTTTGAAATTGAGAGCAGAAATATGTAAATTTCAGATGATCACTTATCTAAAAGTAGTTTATCTAAATCACGTGTCAAGGTGGCGGCCCGGGGGCCAAATCTGGCCCGCCGCATCATTTTGTGTGGCCTGGGAAAGTAAATCATGAGTGCCGACTTTCTGTTTTAGGATCAAATTAAAATGAAGAGTATAGATGTATATTCAATTTCCTGATTTTTCCCCTTTTAAATCAATAATTGTAATTTTTTAATCATTTTTTTCTGTGTTTTTAGTTCAAAAATCATTTTGTCAAATCTAAAAATATATATAAAAAGCTACAATAAACATTGTTTTAGATCTATAAAAAATTGATATTCAGGGTTTTTAATCCAGTTCTTTGAATCCATTTATAACAAAAAAAATCTAAATATTATATCTAAAATGGTCCGGCCCACGTGAAATCAAGTTGACGTTAAAGCGGCCCGCGAACCAACCCGAGTCTGACACCCTTGATATAGATGAATATTAAATTTCCTGAATTTCCCCCTTTTAAATCAATAATTTTAATTTTTTAATCAATTTTTCTTTGTTTTTAGTTCAAAAATCATTTTGTAAAATCTAAAAATATATTTTAAAAAGCTCAAATAAACATTGTTTAAGATCTATAAAAAACTGAATATTCAGGGATTTTAATCCAGTTCTTTTAATCCATTTATTAAAAAAAATTTTGCACTGTAACTTTAATTACTTTAAATATTTTGAACTTCTATGGTTATCTATTACAAATATTTTTGGTAATCAAATTCCAATAAGTATGAATCTAATTTTAAAACTTGTTTGTCAAATAGGGAGTTAACCCACTTTAGTTGTCAGTCTCAATGATGGTACGTATTATAGGGAAATACTTTTTTTATATAGATATATATTTTGGTATTTTGAAGGGAAAAAAACTTGACATAGATATGAATAATTTGTTTTAAATTGTTCATAATTATTAATGCTTCGTTGCAAAAACTGCATGCACCCAAACAACTTAGTAACAAATCTTTTATTACAACATTTCATGGTTCTTCATTCCTTGCCGTGGATCATGGCGACGTAATTTTAAAAAAAACCTAAAAAAAATCAGAATATGTAATAGCACATGGACTCAATTGATGTTTTTTTTTCTCCTCCCGGGTCAGACTGCGTCACAAAATGGTGAAATACATTTTAACCACAAAACAGGTCCTTTTGTTCCGAGAACAAGTTGAAATCTTTTTAATCCTGTGTGCATACAAAAGAAATACAAACATACATAGAACAGATTCATATTTTGAGGGGAGGGGTGGGGGGTTTGCTCATTAACATTTTGGCCAAAGTTGTGCATTTCAGAAAACGACAAAAGACGACGTAAGGGCGCAAAAGCGAGACGGCTCAGCTTTGGCGCGAAAAAGCAGCCACGCAGGAAGTCGGGGGACGACGTGGCGGGGCGGGGGGGGACAAAGGTGACGCATTTCCTGGGACGCGGGTTCGTTCGTTCCCTCGCCTCGTTAACCGAAGACCCTCTGCCTCCGGGATCCTGTTCCACCACCACCTCCTCCACTCTTCCCCTTCCTCTCCATCCTTCAAGATGGCGGCGTGTTCATGTCGAGCGAGGGCGCCGTCGGTTGGTTATTGTCGCGGTTTGGTGGTGTATTTCGCTTACAAAGTTACACAGCTAGGAGAAGTGAGTGATGAACAACAAGGCAATGCGGGAGGAAGGGAGGAATGGGAGCGGGAGGGATGGGGGGGTGAGGGGAGCGAGGGAGGCGCTGCACATGGCGAGGGGCTTCACGACGTCGCCGCCTTCTCCTGTTCGATGGCTGTGGAGTGGAACATAGTCGGATTTAGACGACAGACGGACAGAGAATTGACTTTCGCCGGCTTTCTCACTTTCTTTTGTGGGCAGGCTGTTCTTCTCCTTGGTCTCCGTCTTCTTCAGCTTGTTCTTGTCAAAGCTGGTCACCTCCGAGATGTCGGGTTTGTCGCTCATTTTTGCAGCTCTGCAACATGGCCAAACAAAAAATATGTTTAACACAAGACTGAATGGACCAAAAACAAAAAGGAGAATCACTCAAAATCAGCACCTAAGCACGAGGACCCCCGCCCTCCGACACTCTCACCCAAAATCAGGCGTTGAGGACCCCCCACCCACCACCCCTCCGACACGCTCACCCAAAATCAGGGCGTTGGCCAAATATCATTACGCAGATTACTTTTTCCTCGGGTGGGCACGTCCCGTCCTACGTGCCGCCGTCCCCCTTTCTTTTGTCCCCCCTTGCGCCCGTCCATATTTGACAGCATCATGCGATCATTTTACAAGAACCAAAAAGGAAATCCATAAATGGCAAAATTGGCATTGGTGCATCCATCCATCCAACTTCTTGGTCCATTTGGACATTCCACCAAATCAACGTGGACACCCAGTGGGTAGCAAGAGGGGCGTCATGGGTGGGGGTGGGGGGGCAGGAGGAATGCAAACAAAGAGAAATTGGGCGTGCGCATTTGTGTCGGACAAAGAGCCACCACATAAACACACGCACAAGCGCACACGCACGTACACGCACGTACACACTCGGATCAAATCGAGCTGCTCCTCTTCAACGAACGTGGGAAGTAAAACCAGCACGACAGAAATGTGCTCTCACGCTGGCCGATAGTGGAAAAGGTTGACAAAAAAGGGCGATTATGCGGGTGGATCTTACCGATGAGTCGTCTGGTGAGGACACAGGTTCGGGTTTCTAGTCAAGTGCGCCGCAACAGTGAAAGACGAAACTCGGCCCGCAGCGAGCTTACATATAGGCACAAATATGCTAATGATGTCTCTGACATCATCATCGTTGCGTCCGGCGCGGGCGCCCTCTGGTGGTGAGATTATAAAACTACCTTGAGGAGTGACCCACGACAAAGTATTGTTTTTGGTTAGGGTTTCAACCAGTGCTGGACCGTCAGGGACTGCAAGGCCTTCTCTGCTGGTGTAAAAAAATATCTGAATCACAGACTGATGTTTATTATATTTTTTCCATGAATACTTATCAAATAATTCCAGATTGTCTGTCAGCTTCCTTTCATTGCTTTTCACCTGGTTGCGCTGCTTGCAGGTGTGTGTTTTTATATTGAAGCATTTAACCAATCACATTTCAGCCATTATTTGTTGTCAAGGTCAGAAATCTACCTGGAGGCTTTCACAATCAGTTCTGCAGGCTCTCAGCATAAAATAAGCGTCGATAAAACTGTTGCTTTAACCAATCAGATTTCGAGTTGGCGACATCAACGCCTTCTCGCGGGCGTAGGGATACGTCATCGCTTTCGCAAACTACGATTGGCTAGTGATAGAGTGGACTAGTCAGTGCTGCCAAACTATCTGTAGCGAGCTGCACAAGCAAATATACGTATCCTAATAATATTTCAACTGTATGAGGTTATTATTGATGCTTTTTATGTGTCACATCTGTAGCTGCAGTAAAGGTTTTATAGCCATAAAATAGTTATTGAGGGTTAGATTGATTCAGATGTAGCACTACTGAAGGCTTAGTTGTGAAATGCACGGAGTACTATATTGTATTCTCACAAAACGCTGACATTTTCAACGTTTTGTGAGAATACAATTTACATGGTTATTTAAATACCTTCCCAATCTTAAAGGGCAACTAAACCGGTCCGTCTCCCTCCTTTAACACACTTGAATCAAATGATCGTGATGGCTCTCAATCAGTCTTCTGCAGGGATTGTTGGTGAGGTTGAGGCGCCCCCTGCTGGTAAGATGAGAATGGGAGATTTCCGGTAGTATTTTTAACAAGAGGTGTCAATTAGTGATTTCTCTTGTCATATCTCTTTTTGTGGCAATTCAGGAAAAACTGGGCAATCACCCATAAGAGAACAAACCACTTTAAGTGTATATATAGTAAGGCTTTTTTCTTTAAAAAATCGACATAGTATAGTAAGGCTAAGAAAGTTGGAGAATAAATCTGACTTCTGATTCTTCTCCTAGTTATTGATGTGGTCCAGTGGCAAAAATATTGGTTCAGAACTTGAGGTGGGAATCAGGAGTGAGTTCAATTCCACTCTTTGCAATTCACAAATTGTTTATTGAGGTAATGAAAAGGATAAATATAACTTCCAATCACTTCATTTCAGAAGTCACTGTGGTCCAGTTGCAAAGACAAACGGTCAGAACTTCTGGTGGACTTAAGTTCAAATCAGGAGTGAGTTCAATTCCACTCTTTGCAGTTCTCAAATTGTTTATTTAGGTAATGAAAAGGATAAATATAACTTCCAATCATGTATAGGCGGGCCGCCTCGTGGTGTAGTGGGTCAGTCACCTCCCTGCGACATGGGTGTCGAGGGTTCACGTCCCGGTGTCGCCAGTCAACAACTGTATGGTGTCGGCAGTCAGCCGAAGGCTGACTGTCGAACACCACCAGGAACCCCCCCCCCTCCCAACTGTCTTCCGGTCAGCCGAAGGCTGACCGGAAATATTGTTTTGCTGAAAAAAATGACTAAGTCTTTATTTGAATGAAAAAAGGATTACCCATTTACTGAACTACTAGTGTAGTGATTAGTCAAACGAGAGCGGGATTCGAACCCCATTTCCCACATGGCAGTCAGATCCACTAACTTGAGGTCTGTCTGACCCATTGTCTTTGCCACTGGACCACAGTGACTTCTGAAATGAGATGATTGGAAGTTATACTTATCATTTTCATTTACATTTAATAAAATGGAGAGAATATGTACAGTACTGTAGAGAGAGAGAGATTTATGTATTAGAAACTGGCCAAAAGAAGCGACCTAATGACGATTGCACAGTTTTCTTCTTTTTTTCATCAAAATTGGACTTGCGAACATTTTTGGACTTAAACGCAATTTGCGTTTAAGGAAAAGAAAGAAGTACTACTCCGAAAAAGGCGCGAAATACAAAATTGGACTTGCGAACATGTTTGGACTTAAACGCAATTTGCAGACATGTTCGTATGTACCGTTGTTCGTAAGTTGAATGTTCGTAAGTAGGGGAGCGTCTGTATTTTGTCAGAGCATGACTGTAAATAAAACCATTACTAAATTAAAACTAAAAAACTAACCTGTTTGACTGAGCACTTAAACGCTGCCTTCAAATGAAGCTTCCTATCTTCTTAATAACTATAATTTAAAAGCATTGATATGAAGAGTTCTCCAAACATGTTAATAAAAGAGTCGTCAAGAAACATTTTTGGAAAGCTATTTTCAAAGCTTTATTGTCAAAAGAAGCTGCTTGACTCCCATTACAAAAAAAAAAAAAATCAAATAAAAGAGCTCCTTTCTGGGTAAAAAAAAAAAATCCTGTGCGTCAGGGTTTGAATCATTTATCAATTAATAACAATAAAACTGTCTGGATCGACTTTGAATGTAACTCAAAATATTTAGCAAAAGCTGCTGGGAATATATAATGGGTAAATGTGCGCATTACCAAAAAGTTGGGATTTCTTTTTAAAGTGAAATACGGCTCGGGAGTGGAATGCTGCATTTAAAGTTTCTAGAGCAGGACACGACAGGTGCGTCATGAACCTTTTGGCCAGAGCTCTCTCAAAATCCCGGATAAAAATATTCAAAGTCATTCTGCGGGTACACCAAAAACCACCCGACACTTGGGAGCCTTTAACAAAGATGGCTCAGTCGAAGAGGACGGAGGGAGGGGCCAATGGAGCCCCTCCCCTGCTCGCCTTTACAAGGGGACGTGACTGAAGAGGTAGGACACGGATTCGCCGTTGTGGGTTCTCCTTATCGCCTCCGCGAGGATCATGGAGATGTCGATGACCTAGAAAATTGGGAAAGACCAATTGAACGAATTGTCGCATGATTATTATCGTGTAATCATACAAAAGTAACACTGAATTTCAGAGTGGCAAATTGGCCTAATGACAGTTGTTTGCCATTTGGGGGTTGCTGAAATGTACCGTTTGTCCCGCAAACTCCGGACAAATCACGGAATGCGTGTTTTAGATCAGCGTTTCCCAACCGGTGTGCCGTGAAATTATAAGACGTCATACATTGTAATAATCCAAGAGAGAGCTCACAATATTAAGAGATTAAAATTGAAATATGAAGTCATAGATTGTACTTTAACAAGATTCAAATGGTAATATTATTGAGATTGAAGTCATTTTGTTGCTTATTTTTATGTCAAGTAAACCGGAAAGCTCTTTGGTTTTCCGGGTTTCGACTTTTGCCGACACTATGTCTGCGTAACCACAAAACGTCTCTTGTAATGTTAGCTGGTTGAAGTAATATTGGGAGGGGGAAAAAAATGTAATATTACAGGATTTGTGATTTCCATGCTTTTACGAACGGAAGTGTTTTGGTTTCAGGGGCATCAACTTTTGGCGACGTAACGTCTCTGTGAGCACGTTACTTTTTGTGTATTATTGAGAGAAAAAAGTCAAAAATTAAAATAAGGTTCAAATAATTAATGCAACGGTATTTTTAACATCAGTCAAACTAAAAGCTGTTCGGGGTTGGATCGGTCTGAAAAAAGTAGATTCTGAAATATATATATTTGTAAAAGATTTTCAGGTAGTGGTGTGCCTTGATTTTTTCTATGCAAAAAGTGTGCTGCAGCTCAAAAATGGTTGGTAACACTGTTTTACATGATTGGGGTGAAAAAAAAGCTGCATTACTTTGTTTGCAAAACTCAACGGTCAGATAGGAATGTGTCGGTGTATACCTGGATTTTGGGGCACGCCTTCATCTTCTCTTCCTGAGGGATTGTGTTGGTCACCACCACCGCCTCGAACGGCGCATTGTTAATGCGCGAGATGGCTGGGCCGGAGAAAATGCCATGTGTGAGGATGGCGTACACTTTTACAGCACCGGCGTCAATCAACCTAAAGTGGGAGAGAGGGAGTGTCAAATTGTCCCAAAGGGAAACGGTAAGCCCAGAAAAAAAAGCCGCCCGGCTGCAATACGAACTTGTCGGCAGCATGGCAGATGGTACCGCAGGTGTCGGCCATGTCGTCCACCAAGATGGCCACGCGGTCTTTGACGTCTCCCACCAGTACCATGCGGTCCACTTCGTTGGCCTTCTTTCTCTCTTTGTGGATGAGGGCGAAGTCGACGTTCAGCCGATCCGCGATTGAGGTCACGCTGCCCGTGTCACATTTCAGTTCAATTGATTATTCGGAAAAGGATCAATTATGTCCGAAGGAACAATCTTATGTGGGGTGTCAAAATTACGACCCGAGGCAAAAACGGTCCACGTTTCGAACTTAGAACATTTTCAAATCGTCTCCCCACACTTAAATTTAATAGAAATGTTTAAAATGGCATGCATTTAGGTTGTTTTCAAGTGTGAACATCTCTTCTTTTTTCCTTCTTTTTACAGATTGCGGTTGTTTCACTTTTGAAGAGAGAGACAATTTTGCTCCTGCTCAGTTGGGGACTAGCCAGGAACCTACATTTGAGACTTTTTTGCCTGTTTTACTCAATAAATATGGATTAAAAAGTATAGTCTGGCTTCCATTTCAAGAGCTGGTAGCAGGAATAGGGCAAAATTTTAATAAACTAAGAAGAGATTTGGTTTGCTAGTCTTTATAGTTGTCTGAATAATTGTCTGTGTTCACATATATAGCCTATTTTTCTTTATTTGATTGTTATGATACAGTACAGTAATCCCTCGAATATCGCAGTTAATGTAAACCAGACATGGTCACCGCGATAAGCGAAATTTTCCAACAACGGATTTTCACATTTTTACGAACTTTAAAAAAATTAATAAAATATATTTTTTAGAAAATAGCGGGGGAAAAGTAGTTATGGTCTGTGAAGAAAATATAAATCATGCTCTAGTGTGCAATATTGTTTTTTTTGTATCATCCCTGAGCATTTTTTGGCTAAAGCAACTTATTGCGTTGCGACTTATACTCCCAAGAATACTGCAATTTGCAGCGGTTTCCATTCATTCAAAAGAATTTGTTTTACCGTTTTGCGCCCCCTGCGTCAGGAGACACAATGATGCAATTTTTCCACTCCGGTATGTTTTCCCTTATCCACTGCAGGACGGCTGGCTCTGCGTATAGATTGTCCACGGCGATGTCGAAAAAGCCCTTAAAGGACAAACATTATTGGCGTCATTTGATGCCTGCCAATTCCATGTAGAAAAAAAAATGTTCAGTTAGTACCAGGTGTCTAAGTGGCAGCCCGGGGGCCAAACCTGGCCCGCTGCATCATTTTTTGCGGTCCGAGAAAGTAAATCGTGAGTGCCGACTTTCTGATTTAGGATCAAATTCAAATGAAAATTATACGTGTATATTATATTTCCTGATTTTCCTCTTTTAAAATCAATAATTGCAATTTTTAATCCAATTTTTTTCTATTGTGTTTTTAGTTCAAAAAGCATTTTGTAAAATCGAAAAATCAATAAAAATATTTTCTGTTTTCCACTTTAATATTGAACATAATGAACAAAACAGTGTTTCCTTTTGAAATAAAAAACTAATGATTAAAAGACATTTTCCCTGACTTAGAAGAAAAAAAAGAAAAAGAAACATTGTTTTAGATCTATAAAAAACTGAATATTTAGGGCTTTCAATCCAGTTCTTTTAATCAGATTTAAATAATATATATATATATAAATATTATATCTAAAATTGTCCGGCCCACGTGAAATCAAGTTGACGTTAATGCGGCCCGCGAACCAACCCGAGTTGGACTCCCTTGAGTTAGTAGGAAACATATAAACTCCGCACTACAAGTGTAGGCGTAAAGACTAATAAATAAAACGCTCACCTGGATTTGTGAGGCGTGAAGATCCATGGTGATGATGTGGTCGGCGCCCGCAACAGACAACATATTTGCCACCAACTTGGCCGATATTGGTGCACGACTCTGGGACAAGCAAGCGAGAAAAATATAAAAATTAAATAATAAATATATGAGCCCTATTCATATTTGGACTGTTATTTTTTGGGTCATCCTGTAATTCTGAGATACCTTTTTAGTATACTTCTTGGACACAGTGGATTTCATCTGCATTCATCTAAACTAGAACTACGGGTTTTGTTGCCAAAGTACTCAGGTGGCAGAATCTAACACTTCTTCAGCTTTTTATAGTTATAAAGAGACCACTACATTTCTTTTGTTTCACCACACGGGAAAAAAAATATGAATATCGTTCAAATGTTCATTCACCTTATCTTTCTTGTCTTGTCGGGCGTAGGGGAAGCACGGGATGACGGCAGTGACGCGCGACGACGAGGCAATTTTGCAGGCGTTGATCATAATTAACAGCTCCATGAGGTTGTCGTTAATCTCGCCGCACCCACTCTGCACGATGTACACGTCCTCGCCGCGCACGCTTTCCCCAATCTCCACGCTGTAAGGGAGAAAATCGAAAAAAAATAAGTACAACAGAACTGTTAGTTTGAAGAATTAAGAATTAGATTAAAGTCCACCAATAGGGATTTTTTCCAAAATGGGCTGATATAATAGGATAATAATAATCGGACATAGGCCCTGTCGTCATTATCACAACACAAAAAGCCTACTTGTCATCACACGCAGAAACTGCGTGTGACGAAATTGATGGTGCTTCTCCATAAGCTACGTTTACTCGGCAAAAGACCTAAATAAGTGTAAGTTACGGACTTGTAATTTGGCATTCTGCTGTTGTGGATACAGGTCGCTTACCTCTCACTGTCTTTCACTTACCATACTTCAGTCAGCTAGTAGGAGGCAGATCACCACCCAAACATCTTTTCATATTACCGCAGAAGGGAATGTGTGTTATGTTACCGCGAGTTTAGATTTCTGATGGATGTGGGGAAAAAACTGTCCTTAAGCCTATTTGTCCGTGCTTTGTGGGACCTATAGCGTCTGCCAGAGGGCAGCAGCTGGAACAGATTGTGACCAGGGTGGTAAGGGTCCCCTATGATGTTCTTGGCTCTGCTGAGGTAACGAGGGCTGGCAATGTCTTCCAGTGAGGGCAGAGAGCAGCCGACAATCCTCTGGGCAGTGTTAATCACTTTCTGCATGGCCTTTTTGTCTGCCGCCGTGCTTCCAGCGTACCACACTGTGATGCCGTACGCCAGGATGCTCTCTACAGTGGTTCTATAGAAGGTTATCAGAAGATTGATGATGGTCAAGTCCACTGTTTGGGTGATGATCTTTATTAATTTTTCACTTTGTGGCCACTAAGTAGCAGTCAGGATTTTTTTTTAAACTTCAAATCTATTCATTCATCCATTTTTTTTCTCAACCGCTTTACCCTCACAAGGGTTGCAGGGGGTGCAATATGCATTTATATTCTGAGTGTTTGACTTGCCTTCCACAATCAACATGCTTAAAAAAACAAACCATCGGTCTCAAATACCTGCTTACAAATTACAACTTTATTAATCAAGTGAGAAAAAAAATGTAAAGCATTGGGCAAATTATGAATCGTCTACTAATTTCAACCAAACAAAACCACAAAACTAACCACCCTTTAAATTCTGTACGGCGACAATCAAAAGCTCCACATACAACAGGGCAAGCTAAAACTGGCAACCCACCCAGACCAGACTCAGTCCAAGCGCAGAACCCACCAAGACGTACAGAATCTTGAAGGCAGAAGAGATGGAAGGCAAGCACGTGCGTGAAAAATTCCTGTTTAGGACACTGGTGTCATTTCAACTTGGCCTCGGCCCCGTGATGGCTGACCCTGGTTGGCTTTCACGCTCACCCACTGAAATCTTGCATTTTCCAACAAATTTGCCTTCAAATTGTGGCTTTACACAATGCACAAGATGCATTTCACTTTGCAGCATGATCTTAAGGTGGTCCACTAATGTCACTTTATACCCGAGGAAAAACTAACTAAAGTCCAATCATGTTGTCATACCAAGCAACCGCTACTGTTACTCCAGTGTAGACCTTGACCGTCATAGGTCAGCTGGCAATGGCTTGCGTGGGAGCTGCGAGGAGAAGTGTAAACTTCTCACCTTCCTTCCGATGTATGGGGTGAGAAAAATGGTTGTTTTCCAATATTTGTCACCCAAACAACTACATTCTCAAGTTTCAAGCCTTGGAAACAGAAGATAATTGCATTTCTGACAGGAGGATTAAAGGATCAGTTCTGTGGAAACCAGCGATATCACTTTTCTCATACTACAAGTTCAAATACTTGATGATTCGCCTATTCCAAGAAGCAATTGATGTAATTTATGTAATGGACTAAACACATTTAAAAAAAAGTTATGCATCAACTCTGCAGTGGATTTGCCGCAGTTAACTTAAAATCTCTGCCGTCTGTCAAAATACTAAATGTGGTTGGAAACCAGTTTTTTGTGTCACAAACATATTTTTAAGTGGGCATGCAACAAAATCCTTTGTGTGTTTCTGACTTTGACGCGTCGAAATGACCACGACATTCCATATGGCGCAACTTTCCCTGGAAATTGGCTGAAATTGCGCAAATAGGTTGTGCACTTACCCAAGTAAGAAAAGCCAAGAGCATACTTTTCATTGATGTAATTAAGAAGTCAGGAAAAGACGTAACATCAAATCCATGTGATTCCACATGTCATGTGCTCTAAAATATAACATTTCCTACTCCAATGTGGACGTTTTAGTCGAGGTTTCACGGATGTACATTCAGGTCACACCAACATTGCTTCGGCATGATTTAATCAGTCTTTTCTCATGCCATAATTTAATTTTGTTTCCTTTGTAGGAGTCAAATCTAACATAGTTAACCCTTTAAAGAGCACTCACTCATTTAACTCATTGACACCATTAGACAACATATGCAAACATAGTGTTATTGGGGGACATAATTACAGTCCAACAGCATTGTATTTGGGAATATTAGTATTCTTAATGGTATTCACTTAATGTTTATTCATTTCCTCCATTTATCAAACTAAATATTTTGGCATGTATCACTCAAAATGTGATCTCCACGAATGTGGACGCCAGGATAATGATTTTTCTGTTTTTTTTTTTTATGACCGAAAATTGTCACCCTACAAAAAGGTATATATTAAATTATTAAATCCATTTAGACTCCATGCAAGCAATGAAAAATCAAAAATGATTTCCCGTCTATGGCAGTGAATAAGTTAACGGATTTAATGACCATTTCAGTTAGAATTGGAACTCTAGCCAATAAATAGATAACCAGGTGGCGCGCAAAGGAATATTTTGAAGCCTACAAAACAATGCAATCGGATTTCGGACTCGACGTGGTTATAAAGAAATAACCGGATTGTCGAATTAAAGGTTATTCCACAAAATAAGCATGAGGACGACCGTGTACTAGTAGTTCGCTGAACACGGCCAATTGGCCGTCCACACCAGAAAAGGGAAGGGGCTAGCTATCACAATTAGCACCCACACGCGAACTAACTCTATTATTATTTTTAGCAAAACAGTCTTTATTTGCATGCAACCTAACTATATAACTGTATTAATTCACAAGGGCGAATTTAGAGTAATATCCGTGTCCGATATTGGACGCACTAGCATTAGCTAGCTAGCTTGGCGTGTTTACATGATGCTAGCTCGTCACGTGTTGACACTGTAGTAAACTATTGTTAGCTTCAAGCTAAACATTGCCAAACAGAATAGCAAAGTCATGCATTTAAGCCGTTTCGATTGACTTTTAAGGTGTCGAGGAGATCGCTAAAATACTCGCCATGTCTCCTGGTTGCTGAACTTCTTGGTGATCACTTTGCCCAGTTCTAGTCCCAGGCGATCCGCGACTTTCTGGGACAGGTCGTGGTGAGAGCTCCCGCTGAAGAGGACGATGTTGGGCATGTCGCAAGAAGTGATGGGGGGGAAATAAGGACAAAGTAACAGCGGGTCACCCCTGAGAAATAATGGCGATGGTGGGATCTTTTGCTAATGTTGCATTGCAGTGTTGCAGCACCGAGGCTCGACGGTAGAAGAGAGAGGGGAGATATCGCATTTGGAGGTTTAGGGGGGGGGCTCGGATACTGGAAGGAAGTGGCCTCCTCTCATTGGACGCCAAGCGAGCTTCTCCATTACGTCATCAAGTTACATTTTCACGCCCAAACTCGTTAGAAATACCAGAGAAAAACTCAGAAAAGCTATATGCTATAAGATATGTCATACGAGCGGTAAAAATAAATGACTTTTTTGTTTTAAAAAAAGCATAAATTGCGTAAACATTGATGTCGTCAAATTGCCTGTTTACGGGAACCCTTAAAAATTGTTTTCAATGGCAATTTAAATAAACTAACAGAAAGAGTGGCCCGGCGGGTGAGTGGTTAGGTCCTGGGTTCAAATCCAGGTCGGTCCACCCGTGTGGAGTTTGAATGTTCTCCATGGGCCTGTGTGGGTTTTCTCTGGGTACTCCAGTTTCCTCTCACATTCCAAAGATATGTATGGTAGGCTGATTGGACACTCAAAATTGCCCCTAGGTATAAGTGCGAGTGTGAATGGTTGTTTGTCTCCTTGTGCCTTGTGATTGGCTGGCCACCAATTAAGGGTGTCCCCTGCCTCTGGCCTGAACTCAGCTGGGATAGGCTCCAGCACCCCCTGCAACCCTAGTGAGAATAAAGTGGTTCAGAAAATGAGATAAGAATAACTAACAAGAACAACAGCAACAAAGTTCTGTTTTATTTTGATGACTCCCAGGAAATGTTTAAATAACCTACAGACTGGCTTCAAAACAGACCAATCTCCCCTTCTAAAACAATAGATTTTAATATATATTTACATTTATACTTTTTCAAAAATAAACCAACCTGGTACAGATTTTGAATTTGGACGGTATGACAAAACCATCAAAGACAATTGTATGGGCAGTATAAATTGTTCTTGTTCTGCAACTGTCCAGTCATAATCACTCTTTAAATAATGTCCAAATCATTTATTCCTCACCCGGCCAAACCTACATCATCCTGTAATTATTTATTAACAACATTCACAATTTCTTGGAGCTGATCAGAAAAAAATGGGTGATTAAAAGTATCACTGAGGACAAAAATGAAAAATGTGCAGAGAAGACTGGTGGCTTGAAATAGGCAAGGTACACAATATCCATCCTCCTTTCTTTCTTCCTTCTTTTCTATCGCCATCGAAGCTAATGCTGAAAGTCAAGCCTGTCCTGTCGTATTTCTGGCATAGTCCATCTTGAAAATGGCTTTAAATCAACACAACAATATATTTGCTTGTGCAAATACATTTTGGTAGCTCTGGCTAATGACTAGCCAATCATAGTTGGTGAAAGCGATGGCGTATCCCTACGCCTGCGACAATGCATTGTGGTGTTGCCAACTCGAAATCTGATTGGTTAAAGCAACAGTCTTATCGACGCTTGTTTAAAGCGGCAGAGCCCGCAGAACTGATTGTGAAGGCCTTGAGGCAGATTTCTGACCCTGGCAACAAATAATGGCTGAAATGTGATTGGTTAAATGCTTCAATATGAAAACACTCGTCTGGAAGCAGTGCAACCAGGTGGAAAAGCAATGAAAGGAAGCTAACAGACAATTTGTAATTATTTAATAAGTATTGATGGACAAAATATAATATATCATTCAGATATTTCTTAGGCCAGCAGAGAAGGCCTTCAAGGCCCTGACGGCCCGGCACTGGTTAAATTAAATAGCGAAAAGTGACAGCAAATCCCAACATAAAAAGTAGAATTGAATCCTCAATCGTTTTAATTGATGTTTAGAAATTTATGTTAGACTTTTCTGCTTGTTTTTTTTTGTTCAAATTACAGATTCAAAATCCATTCTTTGATCCACGGGAAGCTATTGTAACGATTTTAGGACCAGTCCATTCTGGACTGTTGCAACTATGGAATTGATTTTTCTGTTGCAATTAGAGGTCGTCACCTGATAGCTGCGTGCTCCTTGCGTCTTAACACTTGTGATACCGGCTCTCATAATTTGATTTTCCACTCAAGGGATTGGTCAGCTGAGTTTTTATGCCCTTCATGCGCCACATCATCTCAGTCATGTGCCACGCAACGAATTGGCTGTATTTTTACCCGGATGAGAGTCGAGTGAAGGAAACCTTCTCTTGGACGAATGCGAATTTAAATGAATGCCAGTCAACGTAAAACACTATTGATGCAAAGTTGGATTGGGTAAACATGGACTTTGCCAGACAGATAACTTTTGTTTTGCTTAACAAAAGCCGCAGGCTTTTAGAGTTATCTGATGGAAAAATAGAATTTCTAAGATCAGAATGTCACTTTTTTTCCAATATCATTCAGCCCTACTGCGTTAGTCACATTCCCAACTCACGCAGGGTAGATTAGACGATTGTGTCAGACTCCGGTTGGTTCGCAGGCCGCTTTAATGTCAACTTGATTTCACGTGGGCCGGACCATTTTAGATATAATATTTAGATTATATTTTTTTTATAAATGGATTAAAAGAACTGGATTAAAAGCCCTGAATACTCCGTTTTTTATTGATCTAAAACAATGTTTATTTTAGCTTTTTTTAAATATATTTTTAGATTTTACAAAATGATTTTTGAACTAAAAACATAGAAAAAATGGATTAAAAAATGACAATTATTGATTTAAAAGGGGAAAAATCAGGAAATGTAATATACATCTATACTCTTCATTTTAATTTGATCCTAAAACAGAAAGTCGATACTCATGATTTTCTTTCCCGGGCCACATTAAATGATGCGGAGGGCCAGATTTGGCCCCCGGGCCGCCACTTTGACACATGTGAATTAGAACAAATAAACTTGATTTCACGTGGGCTGGACCATTTTAGATATAATATTTAGATTTTTTATTTTTATAAATTGATTAAAAGAACTGGATTAAAGGGCCAGAATATTCAGTTTTTATAGATCTAAAACAATGTTTATTTTAACTTTTTTTTAATATTTTTAGATTTTACAAAATGATTTTTGAACTAAAAACACAGAAAAAATAAATAAAAAATTACAATTATTGATTTAAAAGGGGGAAAATCAAGAAATTTAGTATACATCTATACTCTTCATTTTATTTTAATCCTAAAACAGAAAGTCAACACTCATGATTTACTTTCCCGGGCCACACAAAATGATGCGACGGGCCAGATTTGGCCCCCGGGCCACCACTTTGACACACCCTTTAAGAGAAAGCATAAAATCAATTGCAAACACCCAAAGACACTGGTATTTTTCAGAAATATATTTTATAGATGTCAGAGATGAAACGTCCAAAGCGTAGGTCCCCAAGAAATTTGTTTTCAGGACATGGACAGCAAACAAAAAATAACTTCTTTCCCATTTACATGTAAACCAAGAATTGCTCTTGAGCCACAGTGGTTATTTGTAGGACTGGCCGAGGTGGGTGTGACAATCAAATGACCTCCTCCAAACCGTTTCCCCTCATTAAAAGCGCAGCATTACTACTTCAGCGTCAACAGTGCCTGTTTAAACATCTTTGAAAGAGGAACATTCTTTGGGACAGTCTTTCATGAACGTAGCAGTCCATCTATATCCATTAATAAGTGCTGAATTCGCTGGTCAGAAACAAGAAGAACCATAATGGAGTCATTGGGACAAAGTCTTTTTCAATATTTGCACATCGGATAGGAAGAAAAAGTGTCCCCCGCACTTGGGACATCGCCAAACCTTTTTATTTTATTCTTCCTCTGTTGTGCAAATACATTTTTCTGTTACATAGACAAGCAAGCATGCTGACTCACTAACCATGCAAAAAGTTCAAAGTTGGTGCAAGCATGGGACAAAGACTTAAAGCGGTCATAAACGTGGTTACGAAAACAAGATCTGACATGATTCGTATTATTTTCTAATTCAAATGAATGAATAAAATGGAATGTTTTTGTTAGATTAAAAAAAAAATAATTAAAAAGTCACATTTTACACATTTATAAAATGACTTCAATAAGTGGGATGGTCGTCACTTGATGTCTGTGGACAGATGAAGATAAATTACAGAAAGATGTGGGGGCAAAACAATAGAAAAAAACATGGATGACTTATTGGCACCAGATATAAATATTTGAAATACGAAGTAGTGTAAGTCGCACCACTTGGTAAAATAAAATTAAAAATTAAAAAAAAAAAAAAGGTCTTCCTCTAGGGACACAGGTAGTGACAATAATTGTCTTGCAATATATTGATTATCGCACTTTGATGCCTACTCACGACGACGGACAACAACAAGTTAAATTGCGGCGAAGAAAAGTAAGGTTGGATCCTTTCTGCCTTTTGACTTAAGAAAAAAGAAAGAAAAAAGAGGAACACAAAACAGCTCGCTACATAAAATGGCCTCTGGACCTGCTTGCGGCAAGATCGCAGGCACGTCACCAAGGTAAGTAAGTGCATGTCCTGCAACGTGCACGAGAGAAAAGACCATCACTTAGGCAACAAAGTGATTTGACGCAATGAGGAAAAGTCGGAAAAGTCCAAAGCGTTGCCCCGTGCGACAACGACGACGTTGCATCCAAACAGTGCGGTCGACGAGTAGCTAAATATGCTGCTTCTTGTTTTGCGTTGTCTTTTTTTTTTACGTCCGTGGAGTGACGCCATACTTTGTCCCGTTCACAATATCGTAGCTGTCATTAGAGTACATTTAGAAATGTTCCATATACAAATCTTCTATAAACAGTACATTATAAATACACAATCGATGAAAAACGCATTGGCCTGAAGAGCCGTCCGTACAAAGAAAGAAAATTGCTCCTTACCTTTTCATAAATACAAAAACAACAAATTCGGCGAGGCTATTTTTGTCAACTATGCAAAAAAACAAAAACAAAAAATAGATTAAAAAAACAAATCTATGAATGGACCGTGTTAGAAATAAAACACTAAAGAAGAAAGTGGTAGAAATGCGTGAAAAAAAATCAAACCTTTCGATATGAAGAGGCCGTGGCGCCCCGTAAAATATATTCAATTTTATATACAGTACAAGACTGGAGTTTTACATTGAACTAGGTAGTTGCCAGATCAGCACAAATTCATGGGAAGGCTTTTTTTCCCCTTCCTCAGGTGTGGTAAAATAATTGTGATAGATACACTTTCATGCTTTGGCTTTCTTTGCTTCAACATTCCAAAATGGGGCAAAAATGTCCAGCCTTTCCTCTCATGCTTGCTCGATAAAGCCTTCTTTTAAAGGGTAGCTACATAAGAGTAAAAGCATTTTTGTGACGGGATTTGCACTTCCATTTGCTGAACCTGGCAACCACCTTTTTTTTTTTTTACAGGGTACGTCATTTCCCTCAGAAAAATAGATCCGTCCAAAAAAGGTAAAATAACTCTTTAAGAGGCAGATGCCACGTTCCAAGTAAACATGCTGAAAGATTGTTTGCTGTATGTTCTGAATTTTTTCTCGTCCCTCCCTGGCGCTGATCTCCGAGAAGGAAATCTTAAGGCAAACTTTTCCTGAACAATCGTGAAATCCGGCGGACCCTCACCAAGGCACTCCTTTCAGAACCTCTGATGAAAACAAGTGTTTGTAAGACCGAAGGTCCACAGTGAATGCGTGTCGGGAATTCATTTTTTCCCCGTTTCGGAGCGGGGAAAACAGGTCAAGAAAAGGGGAAAATCCCGAGCTGGGATTGGCAGACGGGATATCCTCTGTCCCCGGTGTTCGTACAGCAACCGTTTCACCTGTCGTCGATAAGACCCCAATTCCGCCCACCCCCTCGAAACGCATCCGCAGCTTTGGTCACTGGCCACCGTCGTCGGGGTTTCGAAAACCCGAAGGTGGCAGAAAAACATCTCCAAACGAGCGCCGTGTAGCAACTCTTGTGTTTTTGTTTTTGTTTTTTTCTCGTCCAAACCTCTCTCCTGATTGGCTCCCTGCCCATAGGCTGAGCCCACCCCCTGTCCCCCCGCCAAGGAAGATGTCGGGGGGGGCTAAATGACGGGATCGGTCGAGGCTCCTCGCTGCTCAAAGGTGTCCTCCGTAGAGGTGTATGGTAACAGCGTAACACTGTCGTCTATCACCCCCGGTTACAGTGGTTCCTCCTCTTCCATTGGTTCCTCCTCTGGCCTGATGAGGAAAACAATTTAGCCATAAAAACCCTATCTTCACATTACATATTTAAGTTGGTGCTTACCGATGATCCAGAGCACTTGTGTTGGCCACAGACAAAGAGGCCATGGCACTAACGGCCTCAGCCTCTTCCGAGTCTCCTCGCTTGCTTTCCAGTAGCGAGAGGCCCAGCTGTGGTGAATGCTGACACACCGAGTGCCAGTACTTACCTGAAAACACAGAACCAAGCAGTGGAATTCAAATGACAGAGTGGATACAAACAATAACTTTTGGTCGCCGTCTTTTGGTCGCCGGTCTTTTGGTCGCTGGTCTTTTGGTCGCTGTCTTTTGGTCGCCGTCTTTTGGTCGACGGTCTTTTGGTCGCTGTCTTTTGGTCACCCGGACCGCGACAACGGGCGACCAAAAGACCGATGACCAAAAGACGTACGTAAGATGCACCTGGCTGTGAGATAAATTCACCAATATACTGCATTTATACATTTCTTAGTCGTTTGGACTAAATTACTGATTAGCCTTTGTCGCATTTTGGTCATTTTACAATGTGTTAGTCTTCGTATTTGTTGTCAACGAATACTCCAATATTTTTCGTCTAGTTTTAGTCAGTATTTTTGTGCACAAAAATGTAAAGCTTATGCTCTAAAAAAATATTCCAATTGTTTTGAATGAACAATGACAGACAAGTACACGTTTTAGACTGTTACATTTACCAAAAGATTCTCCTTAACTAGGGGCTTCTTTTACATAAAAATGTGGAATATACATTAAAATTACGCCATCAGTCGCACTATAATTTTAAATACAGAAATCCATGCCTACCAACGGCAGTCAAGACAAAGTTGTTGTTGTCGTCGGGGTAGGCTCCAAGTGGAAGTAAAGTAGGCTGCAATGTTACCGGGAGAATTTCAAAATAAAATAAAGGAAATGCATTTACGTTTTGAGGAATTTCATAACTTGTTTTCATATGTCAGGACCGTGACCGGACGTTTGGTCGCCGGACTTTTGGTCGCCGGACGTTTGGTCGCGGACGTTTGGTCGCCCGGAACAAACAACCCGCGACCAAACGACCGAGTACCGACTTCGGCGGGGGACACCCTGAATCGGTGGCCAGCCAATCGCAGGGCACAAGGAGACAAACAACCATTCACGCCCCCACACTTATACCAAGGGGCAATTTAGAGTGTCCAATCAGCCTACCATGCATGCCTTTGGAATGTGGGAGGAAACCGGAATACCCAGAGAAAACCCACGCAGGCCCGGGGAGAACATGCAAACTCCACACAGGTGGTCCGACCTGGATTTGAACCCAGATCTCCCACTGTGAGGCTGACGCGCTAACCACTCATCCACCCGGTTTAACTTCATGGTATTAAAATTTGGAAGGGATGAGAACACAGTTGTATACATTCCTTGCATTGTTGAATGAATTTTTCGATTATATTTCCACACATTTATTCAATCAACTTGGTCTGATATATTATTGCTTTTGCATGTTTGTCATTTTATGCGTTGTGTTCAATATAGTTTGCAGAGAAATTGCAGAGTCATAGGGACTTGGACTTTGGTCGACTCACAAAAAAATACTCTGGGAAAGACTGGTTATCTTCCAATAATGGAAAAATACTGAATTCGATCGGGTAAAACGAATTTCAAATAAGTCTCGAATACGTAGAATGAAACGTTGAGGGAAAAGCCGAAGAATTCACATGGCGTCTAAGAGCGCCCGTTAAACTCCTCAATGTAACTTACAGTGAATTTCAAGAACCTTTTCCAGAGAGCGCACAGCATTGAGGTTGGGCCTGTCGTTGAGAACAGCGTTGGGTAGTGGGTCCAACTGCACACATACACACATACACAAGCATCACGTCATCAAAAGATGAAAGAAACAATTCCATTCCAAACTTCCCCCATTTCCCTTATCCTCATTTCTTCCAATTTACGGGCAGTTTGACTTTCACGAACAACACTGTCACCACACCATTAAAAGAAGTACAGTGGTACCTCGTGATACAACATGCTCGTCATACAACATGCATGCTCGTGTTACGACGAAAATTTCGATCGAATAATTCACTTGCGATACAATTAAAATTTCGAGATGCGACAAAGCCAGGTGGCCATGACATGAGAGAATGTTTATCATTGTAGCGCACTGTCTTTTTTTGCCGCATCTCTTTCGTGTATAACTACTATATCTATGAGGACTGAACGATTTATTAAGACGAGTTTCGACCAGGAAACGCACCACGCGCATGCGCGGGCAAAAAGAGGGCTTTCTGGGTAATGAAGTATACTTGTGCACACAACACCAATAGCCAATGGCACCCTTTCTCAGAATAAAACTGCATTACCCACAATCAATACGTGGGAAGCTCAGCTATTGCATTTCCTGTTATTCTTTTTAAGGAAAGAAGCTCCCGCGATCGCTCATTCAAGCCTATTTCTCGTTGGCAAGTGGTCGTGCGTTATCCTATTGTGAGGACATTTGTGTGCATCATTTTTGCAATATTTTGAAGGCAATACAACAGCAAACAGTCCATCGATAGCGAACGTGAGGGTGGAGGCGTGGCAAACCGCTAACCCGGAAAACAAAGGTAACAAAAGATTAAGACAAAACTAGAATTCAGTTTTGTGTAAAGTTACATTAAACGTATGTTTGAGTGTGTCTGTATATATTTATCCAAGTTAATTTAAATTTGTTTGTTCGTTTATGAGTACCGTGGATAAAGTGCCCTCAAACAGCCCCCCCCTCCGCCTCCGTGTGTGTCGTTGTCTCTCCCCTCCGCGAAATGCGTCTAATTTTACATCTATTAAACACATTTTATTACCATTAAACCACTTGTTATTTATTACTTTGTCAATATATGGCAAATTAGAAGAAATGAAACATTTTTTCCAATCCAATATCCTGTTTTGGTGTTTTTTCAGAGGGTTGGAACAAATTAATTTGTTTTCAATTCATTTCAATGGGAAACGTTCTCTCGAGTTACGAAAAGCTCGACATACGATCTCAGTCTCGGAACGGATTACGATCGTACGTCGAGGTACCACTGTATATCCCCAACCATCCAAAAGTGTCCCACTCACCTCCTGTCCGAGCAACGCGGCCACACAAGCCTCTGAAGCATCGCAGATGGCGGTGAGATCATGACCGCCCTCCAGAGCCAGGACTAACCTACCTCCAGCGAGGCTCATGAGCTGGCGGGTCAGATATCCAAAACCTTCAAATCCGAGAGAATCACACCTTAACTACTACTCTGACGAGATAAAAAGTTCCAGTTCCATAATGGTGTTTGTGTACCCACATTTGGAGGTCAGAGTGTAGCCTCCAAGTGGTGGAGGGTGTCCTTCCACTGCGTCAAAACCAGAGGATACGAGCACGATGTCTGGTGCAAACTCATTGGCAATGGGCATCACCACCGACCTAAGAGAAGGAGACAGTGCAAAAGTTCTTACTTTTCGGTATCCTTTTCAAACTTGGTCTTTTCGGGGTTATTCCGTACCTGAACGCAGCCAGGTACTCCACATCTCCAATGGGTGGCTCAAGACCTCCAGTAAAGGCAACATTGACGTTGAACCCGACTCCCGGGCCACTTCCCACCTGTCGTCATGACAAAAACTTCCTGCATTTTTCCATCACTACTAATATTTCCCTCAATGAACATATTTCCTCACCTCCTCAGGTGCACCACTACCAGGAAAGAAATTGCCATCATCATAACGGTGAATAGATAGGTACAAAACATTGGGGTCATCGTAGAAGGCTTGCTGGGTTCCGTTGCCATGGTGAACATCCTAAATGACATGTTGCGAGCAATGTCTGAGCAATGTCCTTTCCCGCAATTGGACATTTTCTTAAACGGAACGGTGGGATTACCCAGTCCACGATGAGGATCCTGTTGATATTGAGTCTGTGCTGCAGCAGTTTGGCAGCGATAGCCACAGAGTTGAAGTAGCAGAAGCCCCTGGAATGTCAGCATGCAATCAGATATTAGGAAAATAAAGATAGAACATATGTAATCACTGGGCTGATATGAGGAACATTTTTCAGACTACAGTCGTGGTACTCGGCTGTTTGGTCGCCGGACGTTTGGTCGCCGGATGTTTGGTCGCCTGACGTTTGGTCGCCGGACGTTTGGTCGCCGGACGTTTGTCAACATGACAGAGAGTTGTTGAAACCAGCTCTCAAAATTATATTCATGAGAGAGAGAGTTTAATATCTAAATAATTACTGTTGAAACCAGCTCTCAAAATTATATTCACCCGGGAGACCAAAGGTCCGGGCGACCAAACGTCCGGCAACCAAACATCCGGCGACCAAACGTACGGCGACCAAACTTACGGTCATTACAGTCGCACCTCTACATACAAAATTTTCAGGTTACAAAATTACCGTCCTGACATACGAAAACAAAATCCAAGTTATGAAGTCCCCCAAAACGTAAATAGATTTCCTTTATCCGTTATTTTATTTTGAAATTCTCCCAGTAACATTGCAGCCTACTTTACTTCCACTTGGAGCCTCCCCCGACGACAACAACAACTCTGTTTTGACCGCCATTTGTCGGCACTGAGTTTTTAAATTTAAATTTATAGTGCGAATGATGGCGTAATTTTAATGTATATTCCACATTTTAATGTAAAAGAATCCCTGAATTAAGGGGAATATTTTAGCTTGTTTGGGTAACTAACTTTGGCATATGTTACATTCTAAATTGTGTACTTGTCTGTCAATGTTCATTCAAAACAATTGGAATATTTTTTTAGAGCATAAGCTTTAAATTTTTGTGCACAAAAATACTGACTAAAACTAGACGGGAACTTTTGGAGTATTCGTTGACAACAAATACGAAGACTAACACATTGTAAAATGACTAAAATGCGACGAAGGCTAATCAGTAATTTAGTCCAAACGACTAAGAAATGTATAAATGCAGTATATTGGTGAATTTATCTCACAGCCAGGTGCATCTTATGTATGAACATAAACTCGTTCATTGCTGGTGCACCCTTTGATCCGAAAAATACAGAGCTTCTAAACATAAATGTCATTTATGTCCAAGACAACATTGGTATTCGCAATGTCCTACTGAGTGTGTTGACAGCTGTGAACTTACATGGGCGTGCTTTCCTCTGCATGGTGTCCGGGGGGTCGCACCACAGCAAAGCCATTCTGGGGAGATAACAAGATCACTACAGCTTGAGCAACAGTTTCAAGAATGGCGGTAAACAAGTTTAGTCAAATAATCCGTTGATCCGCCCTTTTAATGTCCTTGTCAGGACAGCAAAAAGTGAAAATAATTGACGCCCTCCCCAAAATGGTAATAATCGCTGTTTCAAAATGTTGTTGAAAGCAGAATATATTCAATAACTTATTTTCAGACAGATATGAGCAATTTTGATTTGTATACTCACCGATGCAAAGTACCTATTATTAGTAATATTTATATTCCATTTGCCCAGGGGTGTCAGACTTGGGTTGGCTCGCGGGCCACGTTAACGTCAACTCGATTTCATGTGGGCCGGACCATTTTAGATATCATATTTATATTTTTTTTATAAATGGATTAAAAGAACTGGATTAAAAGCCCTGAATATTCAGTTTTTATAGATCTAAAACAATGTTTATTTTAGCTTTTTTTAAATATATTTTTTGATTTTACAAAATGATTTTTGAACTAAAAACACAGAAAAAATGGATTAAAAAATGAAAATTATTGATTTAAAAGGGGGAAAATCAGGAAATTTAATATACATCTATACTCTTCATTTTAATTTGATCCTAAAACAGAAAGTCGGCACTCATGATTTACTTTCCCTGGCCACACAAAATGATGCGGCGGGCCAGATTTGGCCCCCGGGCCGCCACTTTGACACAAGTGCATTAGCCTATTAGCATAATTACCAAAATCATTTGGAATTTACATTCACAATGCCAGTAAAAATACAGTTGTAATGTACTCACTAAAAACATGAATTTTTAGTTAGATGCTATAATTTAATAATGAAAAAAATATTTACAAAGGAGATTGAAGCAAATACCAATATAATATAGTAATATAACCAGTTTTCAGAGTAGAATAGACCCCTGTAATTTGATATTATTTTGTAATTTAGAACATTTTTTAATTTGTTAGTCCTATGGCGCTGACAATGCATTAGCATTAAGGAAAAAAAGAATTTTTCCAAAAAGTATCAAATGTTAATACATTTAAAACATTTAACTCTTCCAGTTTGTGTTAGTCTTACAGTAAACCTTTAAAAAAAATGAAATTTACGATACCTTCAGCTCTCCAGTGGCCACTTTGAAAACAAGCTCGACAACGGAGCCGACAGCGAGGCGGGCCGCGCTTGACGAGTGGACTTCATTCCAGATGGTGTCGCTGTCCACCTAACGAACACACTCGTGGTGAACGGACTTTACGCTTGAGCCCCGAATTTGCTTTTAGCCTACGATACGATCGCCACTTACGCCCACGCCGCCGCACGGTAGCCGCACGAAGCTGGGAGTGATTGAACCTGGTTAACGGGAGAATCTAGGTCAGCCCAAGTCGTTGATGATCCTCACAAGTTGGCACGTGTCTTTGTGAACTTACAATCAAGTTTTTGTCTGACAGGATTGGTTCCGTACAGCAGGACGTGGGCCTCCGAGTGAACTGTCTGGAGTTCCTCCAAGGTGGCCTTTCTCCCACGGATGCACTACTCAGACACAAATCCCATGTTCAAATATTTGCTTTTCCAATTTGGTGTCATGAGGAAATGCGGGGATACCACCTCGCACTGCGCCCTGAGTCCGGTTTCCTGCAAGCGGGACCAAATGCTCTGGATCCTGCCTGCATGCTCCGGGTGGCTGTTGGTGTTGCCGCACATGCACTGGTGCTTCTGCATTAGAGAATCATACACAAGACCTGGGAAAAACACACAGAGACAAACATTCATTCATTTTCCGAACCGATTAGTATCCTCCCGAGCCGCTTACTTATTTATTTATTATTAGTTGATTTTTTAAATGTGTCTGCTTTTTTGTTGTTATTTGTGCACTACGTCTGTAAGCTTTAAATCTCATTATACTTAATGACAATAAAAGCATTCAATTCAATCAACTACAGTGGTGCCTCTACATACAAGCAACTCTACCTACGTGATGCTCGAGATACGAGAAAAATTTCGAGATGCGAGAAAGCCAGGTGGCCATGACATGAGAGGCTGTTTATCATTGTAGCGCACTGTCTTTTTTGCCGCATCTCTTTCGTGTATAACTACTATTTCTACGAGGATTGAATGATTTATTCAGACGAGTTTCGACCAGGAAACGCACAACGCGCATGCGCGGGCAAAAAGAGGGCTTTCTGGGTAATGAAGTATACTTGTGCACACAACACCGATAGCCAATGGCACCCTTTCTCAGAATAAAACGTCATTACCCACATTCAATACGTGGGTAGGCTGTTATTCCTTCCTTAGCCTCTTAGCTCCCGCGATCGCTCATTCAAGACTACTTCTCGTTTGCAAGAGGTCATGCGTTATCCTATTGTGAGGACATTTGTGTGCATCATTTTGGGAATATTTTGAAGGGAATACAACAGCAAACAGCCCATCGATAGCGAACGTGAGGGTGGAGGCGTGGCAAACCGCTAACCCGGAAAACGAAGGTAAAAAAATTAAAACAAAATCAGAATTCAGTTTTGTGTAAAGTTACATTAAACGTATGTTTGAGTGTGTCTGTATATATTAATCCAAGTTAATTTAAATTTGTTTGTTCGTTTACGAGTGCGTTGTTGTGGAAAGTCATTGTCCTCCTGAAGGTTTGGGGGAAAAAAAACAACTATTTTGACGAAATAAGGAGTAGATTTTAGTGTACGTGATCGGTGGGCTTACCCGTGGTGAAGCGAGGCTTGACGGGTGGATCAGAGGGCGGGACGCTGATAGAGAAGGGCGAGGCTGAAGCAGGAGACGATTGGGCCCGCGATAGAGGCCGGTGTCCTGGGAAAGAGATGGAAAGGCCGGCAGCTTCCATTGAAGCTTGGTAGTTTCTCAGCTGGTGAATTCGTTGCTGCTCCAACAAAAGCGCCTGCTGCTTTCACGCACAAACAGCCAAAGTTTTCAAGTCACATACGTGGATGTAAGCCATCTAAATACTTGCCCCCATTTCTTACCTGTCTGAAGAGAAGCTCCTGCTGCTCCGCTTGTCTCTCCCGGTGCTGTTGCAAGGCTTCCTCCTGGAGCTCCAGCGGGTCGGGGGGCTCCTGCTTGATGGTGAGCCCGAGTGGTAACGAGCTGACGTCTTGATGCTCTCTCAGCTCCTCCTCCGTTTCCTCCGGGTGGCTCTGGTGCTGGCGGCCCACAGGAGACTCGCCGGGCTTGGCTATCAACTGTGGAGGTGCGGAGACGGGAGGAGCGTGGTGTGAGAAAACGACAGGATGGAGCAGGTCTATCAAAAAGTGTGAGGATGAATTTAAAGAGGCTAAAAATACAGTGGCCCACTGCAATGTCCTTTTTCAAATCAAGTCTTTGCTTTGGAAGCCAAATAGTGCTCTTGGTTTTTTAGTCTGAAGTCCCTTTTAATTGAACACAAGATAATTTGCATTAGTATCCCCACCTAGAAATGATATTTACTCTTACTTTGTTGAACTGGAGCTGTTGCTGGAACTGCTGCTTGTGCTTCTCCAGAAACTGTTGGTGTTGCTGCTGGACCACGAGCTGTTGGAGAGCCAGAGCCTGGGCGTGGGCCTGGGCAGCGCTCCCCTGGGGCAACGGTGCCGACTGAGTGCGTCCCAGGGGCCGATGCTGACGCTGTAATTTGGCCATGGAGGTTGACGAGGACATGGACAAGCCACCTACGCCTGGGGTGCGGCCAAAGAACAATGAAAGAAGCATTTGTGATGGGGTCGTAAAATACATGGAGCACACATTTTCTTCCTGTTAAAAAGAGTCAGACTTAATATGGCTTAGCAGATGTCATAAAAATTGGACCATCTGGCTTGCCAGACTGCCTGCCTCTCTTTAACATGACACGATGAGAAAAATGCACAGCTTAGTTCCTGTGTGAGAGGTTCGGGAGCAAGCGAGCACATGGCACTGAAACAAATGCTTGGCCAAATGAGGTGATTTCTATTTACAGCCTTTCTATTAACACTTTCACTTGTCAAGTGGTGCAATTGAACTGAGATGTTTTCATCCGCACGACGAACTAAACGCTCCATTCGCTGGGGTCGGGAACGTTTTTGACAGAGAGAGCCATTAACAAGTCATATTTTTTTACTGTTCTTCCTTGAGGGCCTTAGTTATAATTTAAAGTAAAAATACAAGAAATTGTGTGGATTCTTTTGTCATTCCACCACATTTAAAGAAAAAGTCTTGGATTTCTTTTGATGACATTGTTACGCTATGGCTCATTAATGAGTATCAATGAGAGAACAGTGGTGCCCCGACATACGAGCAATTTGAGATACGAGTATAATTTCGGGCAAATATTTATCTTGCGATACGAGACAAATTTTGATATACGAGCATACAGCGGACGCGAGAGGCTGCTCATAACAACATAATGCGCAATGTCTTTCTGGTCGCAACTCCCTCATGTAATGTCTTTATGAGCACTGGGCGGAGCGTTGCATTTTTTCAGTGTTTTTTTTTCCCGTTAGTCAGAATGGCGGAGCTTGGTTGCTAATACGAGAGGAGTACTACTTTCCGGGCAAGTTGGCAAGTGGTCGTACGTTATCCTATTGTGAGGACATTTGTGTGCATCATTTTCGTCATATTTTGAAGGGAATACAAAAGCAAACAACCCTCAATAGGTTGCATCTGAGTCAGGGTGGAGGCGGGGCAAATAGAGCCAACCCGCGAGAAGAAAGGTGTCCAAATTTAAAACAAAATTAGAATTAAGTTTAGTGTAAGATTAGATTAAACGTACTTTTGAGTGTGTCTGCATCGTAATCCAAGTTTATTTAAATTTGTTTATGTTATGCTACGACTTACTGGTGACCGATCTAGGGCGTCGTCGAGTTTTCACCCGAAGTCAGCTGGGATAAACTCCAGCAACACCCCGAAAACGAGAATACGCACGATGGAAGATTAATAAATCAATGCTTCAAAGCGCATACAAGGTTACGCGGCTGTGTGCATGACTCTACAGTTCGCTGATAATGACTGCAATTAGCAATCATGAATTTACAAATGAAACTCCGTGACCGTAAAACACACAACCTCGACATCCACGCTCTTCTCAGCGTGTAGACCTGAAGCCGTCACTCATTTTAACCTAAACTGACAGACCAAAAAAAAGTCACTTCTCATACCGGTCACCAGGGGGCTCTGTGCAGGAGTCTGCTCCATTAGCACCATGTGTTGGAGCAGAGGACTGTGAGCCCCGTGTCCCCCTGTTCCGGCTGCCCCTTCAGCCAGATAGGGTGTCAAGTGGCCACCTGAGAGGAAAGGAGGACTGAGAGACAAAGCCGGTTGCAGACTGCCATCTTGTTGAGCGGACGTCACCTGGGGAGACAGAAAAGTGTGACTGTTGTTCATATAAATCTAGACAGGTCCTTACATTGGATGCAGCAGTGGCGGTGGCAGTGGCAGGTAAACCCAAGGTGATGTTTGGTAAGGAGGGTGAAGTGTAGAGGGACAGCTGGCTAATAGAGCCTCGCTCGGCACCGCTACACACCCTCTGGTTAACAGATGCCTGGAAGCACATAGAAATAACGACTGAGAGGGCAACCCAGCACAATCACAGCATGAAAATAGACAAGAATCCATTCAAAAAGGCCTAAATTCAAGAAACACAGATCTCTGACAATGGATTAATATTATACAGCGTGTAATAAATTCACGGAGTGTCCAGACCTTTTTTCATACTTTAATTTTGGAGATTAAAAAAAATAATAATAATCATGCTTTGAGTTCGGGCCCGGTGGACGAGTGGTTAGCACGTCGGCCTCACAGCCTGGGTTCGATCCCAGGTCGGTCCTCACTGTGTGAAGTTTGCAGGTTCTACCCAGCGCCGTGTGGGTTTCCTCCCACATCCTAAAAACATGGATGCTAGGCTAATTGTAGGCTAAATTGTCCCTAGGTGTGAGTGTGAGCGCGAATGGCAGTCAGTCTCATCATGCCCTACGATTGGCTGGGATAGGCTCCAGCACCCTCAGAAAATGAATGAACGCCTTAAGTCAGGGGGGTCAAACTTGGGTTGGTTCGCGGGGCACTTTAACGTCAACTTGATTTCACGTGAGTCTGTATCCGTTTTAGCATACTTAATGCCCTAGTAATTATTAGGCTAAAGAAAAGCTCCAAATTTCCCAGACTTTTATTGTGTTTTGTTGGAGAACTTGTTAAGACCCTGACTGATGTAGCTTCTTAAAAAGGGACAACGCATGTACATACAAACTCTTATACACTCACACGTCGGCTCAGTGAAACTGCTCATGGCCATTGGCCATTGTTGGCTTTTATTGATGCGTAGACCGTGTTGTTTTACCTTGTTTTGTCGCCGGTCTTTTGGTCGCCCGTTGTCGCGGTCCGGGCGACCAAAAGACCGCGACCAAAAGACCGCGACCAAAAGACCGCGACCAAAAGACCGCGACCAAAAGACCGCGACCAAAAGACCGGCGACCAATCGACCGCACACACAATAAATACGGTAATTTAAATGACTAATGTGCAGGTTTTGGCTTGAAGACAGATGATGGCTGTAATAGAGCCATCATGTTGACAGGGGCTACTCCACACATCACTTTTGCTCCTAATGGCCACCACAAATAGAACCTTGCCGGCTCCTCGGCGGTCCTCCTTTGCTTACTTGTCATCTGAAGAGCATTTACGCTTCGTCTTCCCGCGCACACTGTTTTAGAAGCCAATAGCGAGCATCTGGAGCACAGCCCCACCACAATAAAGCCAAGACAATCTGGCAGAAAGTGGATCTGGATGAAAGTTTTATGTTGGATTTTTATGGATGGCTTGAGCCTGGCCATTAGTTCCATGTAAATTTTGATTGCACATTACCTCTTTGCTGTTGGAGACTGACACAGTGATGCCGTTTTCATTGGGGATGTTGTTGGAACTGTTGTTCGGGGAACTTGGACCTGAGCCCGGGGCACTGCTACATGCGGAATCTGCATCGAGCGGATCCATTAGAAAAGAAAAAAACATTGATTGGATGTATCCAGGGCTCCGACAAAATGGGCTAGTGTGGAGTAAATTGCTGGAAAGCTGCTACCTGCCATGTCAAGAGAGCGTTTTTTGGCAGAGGTGATGGGGCTATCTCGACGTCGAAGGAGTGGGCTGCTTCTCCGCTCGCTGACCTTTTGCTTCAGCCTGGAGCGCAGTTTCAGGTTGGGTTCGGAGGCTGAAAGGAGGATGTTTTGAAATAAACTTGTCATCGGAGTTTAGTCATCCAATAAGAATGGAATGAGCCGTGAAGGCCCTTTGTTATGAAAGCTGTTTGGTAACAGCCTTCGCTAACCACGAGCTGTTTTGGAACAATTCGGACTAATTGGACGTGTCGACAAAAGACAAATTGTTATTAAAGTTACCCAAAGACATTGAATGGTAACGAGATGAAACCGTTATATTGTTTCTAGTCATTCGAGGGCAGCTAAAATGGCCATTGTGATTGCCCAGTATGTTATATTTAGGCACAATTCTTCTAAAATGAATTCAAACAGCATTATGAAACATAATATGCTGAACACATCGAGGTGATTTGTGAATGCAGGCGCCAGAATTCCAAATCCCGGAACTCTCAAAACAAGAGATGACATTTGTCAAAATAATTCATGTCATGTCTGAAATGAACCTAAAGTAACTCTATTTACAAAGCCAATACGGCGAGCTGGAAGTCTGCTTATGTTTTTGGGTGATCCTATGAAAATTCTGTACCTCTTTTTTTCTCACTCTTGAAAAGAAAAACAGGCCTTGCATCATTACTTTCAAAACACACGGAGTGATAACATCAAGTACATTCTGTTGCCTTCGGGTCCCTCCCTACTGTGCATGCACATATTAGCCAATTTCACGTGGGCCGGACCATTTTAGATATAATGTTTAGATATTTTTAAATAAATGGATTAAAAGAACTGGATTAAAAGCCCTGAATACCCAGTTTTTTTAGAGATCTAAAACAATGTTTATTTTAGCTTTTTTTTTAAATATATTTTTAGATTTTACAAAATTATTTTTGAACTAAAAACATAGAAAAAAATTGATTAAAAAATTACAATTATTGATTTAAAAGGGGGAAAATCAGGAAATTTTATACACATCTATACTCTTCATTTTAATTTGATCCTAAAACAGAAAGTCGGCACTCATGATTTACTTTCTCGGGCCACACAAAATGATGCGGCGGGCCAGATTTGGCCCCTGGGCCGCCACTTTGACACATGTGCTCTAATGCAAACTAGATAGAAACCTTGGACGCTAAAAAGGTGTTATAAAACTACCAAATTGAATAGAAGGGCCTGAATATTCAGTTTTTTATAGATCTAAAACAATGTTTATTTTAGCTTTTTTAAATATATTTTTAGATTTTACAAAATGATTTTTGAACTAAAAACAGAAAAAAATGATTAAAAAATTACAATTATTGATTTAAAAGGGGGAAAATCAGAAAATTTAACATGCATCTATACTCTTCATTTTAATTTGATCCTAAAACAGAAAGTCGGCACTCATGACTTACTTTTTCGGGCCGCACAAAATGATGCGGCGGGCCAGGTTTGGCCCCCGGGCCGCCACTTTGACACCTGTGTATTAGACTATTAACCTCTGCTTTTTACAATAATTTCTCCGGTTATACTATATTATATCAATTTTAATTGTTCTGTGCTGGCTTTCATTTGTCTGTAAGACCAAAGATGACGAATGCACATCCATTTTGTTATTGGATGTCAAGGCACTAATTAATAAACCAGCAGAGACATAAAAGAAACTCCTATACGTCATTATCATAAGGAAAAATATCACAGTGGTACAGGATTTCTGCTGTCCGGGAAAACCCTCAGCCTTGAGGAAATGAAGGCTTTTAAGAGTACATTAAAACCTGTTTTTTTTTTGCTTTCGGTGTGTGTGTGCGTGTGTGTGTGGGTGTCACACCTGTTTTCCGAAGTGGGAAATCATCCCGTGGATTGTAGACGCCGAGCACGGGGTGATTGTAAGTGGACATGACAGTCTGTGGAGGGGAGCTCTGGTCTAAAGAGCTGTGCTGCGTTTTTCTAAAAAAAAATAATAATAACAATTAAAAATACATAAAATAAAAAAGCAAGCTCATTAACAAACCTTAATTACGACCGATCAGCAAAGCTAGGGATTTTATCATAAATTTGAGCTGGTAAAGATCACATAATATATTAGAAATATGTTTTAATTATGTTCAATAATAAAGTGGAAAACAGAAAATATTTGTATATATTTATTTTTAAATTTGTAAAAAATATTTTTGAATTAAAAACACAAAAAGAAAAAAAGTGAATAAAAAAAGGTTTGAAATCAGTTAGAACTGGGCTCTCAGTCAAGGCAGAGGGAATTATGAAAAATTGAAAACAGCAGTCGGTGTAAGCAAAATAAAATAAAATAATTCAGCTAGAAAGAAAGGACAATCTTAGGTAAAGACTCCGAGAATATGCTAAAGTTATTTGGGATTAATAAAAAACCCTTCAAATGGAGGATGGTGAGCACTAACACCACATTAAGATACATTTGAATTAATTTGCTTCATTCTGACACAACCCCATCTCCAATTACAAGAGAGTGAACATAGATCTGCAACCATATTTTCAACCTTTCAAAAGATCTTTTTTCCACCACAAAAACCTGAAAATTGAGCAGAGACGTGCAGATGATTGACGCTTACTCCTGTATACCCTTTTAAACAATGGTACCTTCTTACCTGTACCAGTAGGGAGCATCATTAGGGGGGCCGCCCTGGTTGAGACTCCGATGGGCCAGGGCCTTTTTTTTGTTGAGAACAAACTCCTGGAGACGCATCTTCACCTCGGTACTTGCCACAGCACCTATGGGAACAAGACAAAAAAAAGCCACGCATAGTTAGTTATGCAATAATCTAATCTTGTGTTTTTAACATCAACTAAAGATAAAAATGAGCCTTTGGCTAAAATCCTGCATATTGACATGTATATATTCACTAATATGTGTGGTCCCTTTCTTAAATAAATCAAACTCTAATGCAGGGGTGTCAGACTCGGGTTGGTTCGCGGGCCGCTTTAACGTCAACTTGATTTCACGTGGGCCGGACCATTTTAGAGATAATATTTAGATATTTTTTTTATAAATGGATTAAAAGAACTGGATTAAAATCCCTGAATATTCAGTTTTTTATAGATCTAAAACAATGTTTATTTTAGCTTTTTTTATATATATTTTTAGATTTTACAAAATGATTTTTGAACTAAAAACACAGAAAAAATGCATTAAAAAATTACAATTCTTGATTTAAAAGGGGGAACATCAGGAAATGTAATATACATCTATACTCTTTATTTTAATTTGATCCTAAAACAGAAAGTCGGCACTCATGATTTACTTTCCAGGGCCACACAAAATGATGCGGCGGGCCAGATTTGGCCCCCGGGCCGCCACTTTGACACGTGCTCTAATGCAAACTAGATAGAAACCTTGGATGCTAAAAAATTGCATAGAACACACGCAAATCTGCTTTCACATCATAGTGCACAGGTGTCAAAGTGGCGGCCCGGGGGCCAAATCTGGCCCGCCACATCATTTTGTGCGGCCCGAGAAAGTAAATCATGTGTGCCGACTTTCGTTTTTAGGATCAAATTAAAATGAAGAGTATAGATGTATATTACATTTCTTGATTTTTTCCCTTTTAAATCAATAATTGTAATTTTTTAATCCATTTTTTCTGTGTTTTTAGTTCAAAAATCATTTTGTAAAATCTAAAAATATATTTAAAAAAAGCTAAAATAAACATTGTTTTAGATCTATAAAAAACTGAATATTCAGGCCCTTTAATCCAGTTCATTTAATCAATTTATATAAAAAAAAAATATATTATTATATCTAATCCTAGTCATAGTGGGTGAAAATGACGCTCAATGACTTGTGTTCAACATTTACAGTAGTAATCTGAGCTATTTGGGAACAAAAAGACATGACTATAGGGAAAAAAATGTATTCATGCATGCACACATCCAATATTGGTTGTTTTCTATACATTTGAGATTTTAAAAATCTTTTACATGCTTGTGTACTGAATGAAGAGTGAAACATGCTCACTTTTTAAATCAATGCATCCCTTTGGGTTTCCTAAAAAAATGCAGTTGCCTAATTTCGATAAAACAGTAACTAACCAATCCTTAGTTGAAATCATTTCATTTTGCTGAATTCCAAAAGACTTTGAAACTGAAGATTTTACTGTGGTGAAGCATACATAGGAGTCTCGCGCTCCAATTAATGTGCTTCGAGTTTCACATAACCAACCGTCCTTATCACGTCACGGACGTCTGACTGTCAGGACCACTTACTCTCCTGCCCTCTTTCCTTGTTCTTCAGGAGTTGCAACTTCTGCTCACGCTGCTGCTTCTCCAACTCTTGCTCTAGACGATGGTTTTCCATTTTCCGCTGGTGCTCCAAAAGCTCCTGTTGGTGCTTAATTGCAAGAAGCTCCTGCTGTTGCTGCAGAAATGGAAAAAAAAATCAAAAGATCAAAATAAATCAATGAGAAGGGTCTTATCCCCTTTTCAAACCCTTTGGATCAATTTTCTTGCATAATAGGTGCTTGTTATTACCTAAAATATTTTTTCCACCTCCACAGTGCAATTTTTTTTTGTCATTCAACTATGTGATAGATATATTATAAGTCAATTAGAGCTTTGTTCATTAGCTTCAAGAATTGGATGGACTTTATGATGCAACTAAATCAAAGTAGTATATGAGCAATGTTCCCTCTAATTTTTTGTTTGCCTGGGCAGAAAGACAGAGAAACCCTGAGCACACTGAGTACCGGTGTGAGCAACATCATCATTGCTCGCTATGGCCACACACCAGTATCACACCTGCCATAAGCAGGTACATGTCTACTACACATAAATGATTTGGTAATAATAAAATGTAATAATTAATATCTATGAATGGGCGGCCCGGCGGATGAGTGGTTGGCGCGTTGGCCTCACAGCTCTGGGGTCCTGGGTTCAAATCCAGGTCGGTCCACCTGTGTTGAGTTTGCATATTCTCCCTGGGCCTGTGTGGGTTTTCTCTGAGTACTCCGTTTTCCTACCACATCCCAAAAAGATGCATTGTAGGCTGATTGGACACTCTGAAATGGCCCCTAGGTATGGGTCTGAGTGTGCATGGCTGTCCGTCTCCTTGTGCCCTGCGATCGGATGGCCACCGATACAGGGTGTTCCCCGCCCCTGGCCCAAAGTCAGCAGAGATAGGCTCCAGCACCTCCCGCGAGTGATAAAGTGGATGAAGCGGTTCAGAAAATGAATGAAAAAATATCTATGAATAAAACATCTTCATAAATGCCATTAGAATATGCACAAATCCGACTTAAATTTTACCTTATTTTACACATCTGTCCTTCTCATTCTCGTTCAAATGACTTTTCTGCTGAACGTGTCACTTGAGATAGTCTAGTTTCCATTTATGTGCAATATTTTTCCATGATTTTGATTTATTTAATAAGGGATAGCACATATCAATGAACATATTTAGATTCATGTTAATGAACATATATATGTAAGATTGTAGCCGAGGGCTAATTTCCATTTATAGTCCATTGTGTAGGTTGAAGACAAACAATCACACATACTAGACACACACACGCACACAATCACACGCACAGCAGATTTAGACAGTTCTCACCCGCTTTCACCGCTTGTTCTTCTATTTGCACAGTAAAGTAAAAAGGAATGCTTTAAGAAATATTAAGGCCCCATCATGGGGGAAAAAAAAAATATATATATATTTTGTGCGCTCCACATGATTGCTGTGCGCGGAGAAGACGAGAGTAGTGCGCAATTGCGCACACACGCAGCTTAGAGGGAACATTGTATATGAGCAAAACTCACAGTATATCCAATAATCCAAAATCCACTGGGAGTCACATTCGACAAACAAACCTCTATTATACCTTATTAACAAGTGCTAGCAATGATCCAAATGTACAGAAATCTTCATATTTATTCCAACAGTATCTTCACTCATTTGTAGTATTAACACAAGTGTAACAGTAACAGACAGAGCCAATTAAATTCTTATCAATAAGCCACACAAATCATCATTATTCCAGCTGACTAATTATCTTTTTATGTTACATTTTCATTTTGGTAGTGTATATCAATACTTCTCAAATAGCGTTTTCCATGCAAGCAATCTTGTGCCTGTCGTTAGCTGGGATAGGCTCCAGCACCCCCCGCGACCCTTGTGAGGCTAAGCAGTTCAGAAAATAAATGAATGACAGTGATGTAAAGTGGGACTCGTGAGAACATGTGCTAGCATCTCTTCCTGAAAATGTGAATAGAAGTAACCACGTGCTGGCAGGAATTTGGCCGGCTCGCTGATGACGAGTGTTTCTGTGTGAGAGCGTGTGCGTTTGCGACTAGACGCTGTTAATGGGGCTGACTGGGGCCTCCCTGGCAGACCAGTGCGTCACTGGTTTCCACGCATTGATCTTGAAGCTCTACCAGAAGCTGAAGTAACTCCTGACAACATTGCCCGAAGAATAAAAGTGGAGGAGAATTAAGACAGAAGGAAAGTAAAAATAAGACGAAATGGTGGAAGAAAAATAGAAAAGAGGGTGGTGAAAAAAGGAATATACAGTAATCCCTCGATTATTGCGCTTAATGTAGATCAGACATGGCCGCGATAAACGAAAAACTGCAAAGTAGGATCACCCCTATTTAAAAAAATATATAGATATATTAGTTTTTTTACTTCAGTGCTGAGTCCTAGTAGCAAGCGGAGGACAGGGGAGTGGCTTCCGCTTGTGAGTTTCAGCGTGGATTTTCACATTTTTATGAATTTACAAAAATAATTTAATTAACAAAAAAAAATTCCCCCAGAAAAAAAATCTGCGATGTAGTGAAGCTGCGATAGCTGAAGTAACGATATTCGAGGGATTAATGTACTTCATATTTTACAGTCGGTCAATTAAAAGGGACTTCAGACTAAGCATGGATTTTCATATTTTTATGAATTTACAAAAAATACAATTAAAAAAAAATTCCCCCACAAAAAAATCTGCGATGTAGTGAAGGCGCAATATTCGAGGGATTACTGTACTTCATATTTTACAGTCGGTCAATTAAAAAGGGACTTCAGACTAAGCGTGGATTTTCACATTTTTATGAATTTACAAAAGAAACATAATTAAAAATAAATTCCCCCAGAAAAAAATCTGCGATGTAGTGAAGCCGCGATATTCCAGGGATTACTGTACTTCATATTTTACAGTCGGTCAATTATCTTCTGTTCAATTGAAAGGGACTTCAGACTAAGCGTGGATTTTCACATTTTTATGAATTTACAAAAGAAACAATTTAAAAAAAATTCCCCCAGAAAAAAATCTGCGATGTAGTGAAGCCGCGATATTCGAGGGATTACTGTACTTCATATTTTATAATCGGTCAATTATTTTCTGTTCAATTGAAAGGGACTTCAGAGTTAGAGTGGATTTTCACATTTTTATGAATTTACAAAAAAAACAATTAAATAAAATTTCCCCAGAAAAAAATCTGCGATGTAGTGAAGCCGTGATATTCGAGGGATTACTGTAGAAAGAAAAACATGTAAACGTTGAAACAAAGGAGGGAATGAAAGGAACGTGTACTAGTATAAGAAAATAAGGAAAGTCAAGCAGTAAGAGAGAGAGAGGGGAGAAGAGGGCACAACAATTCATAATCCTCTATATTACAATCTAATCTCCTGGCCCACAATCATTTTATTCAGATTCAGGAGCACATTACAGCTCTGCCGTTACTAAAGGAGCTCAGGAATATTATTTTTCTTTGACATCTCGGCCCCAAAGGAGTGCGGCAGTAAGCGTGTGCGCGAGTGCGCCGATATAGATTTGCTTTCCAGTCCAGCGAACTTGATGTCTGCCATGTGGAGCTTTCCTCGGAGCTCTCATTTTCCGCATTTGGGCGAGCATACATTTGACTATGACATGCCACTAACAGTGTGCGCACACTTGCCATCCCCATTTGAGCCAAATGGACTTGCTCTCTCGCAGTGAAAGGAGTCAAAGAGCCCATTTGGAAGTGGTAAATAATGATTTACCTTGATGTGTTCCTGGAGCTGGGCCTCGTGCTGGCGGGAGAGCTGCTCGTGCTGCCTTTGGAACTCGGCGATGAGGATCTGTCTTTGGATCTGCTGCTTCTGCTTCAGGCTAAGCAACTCCTGTTGCAGCTGTTGCTCGCGTACGGGAGCGCCGGCCACGCCTCCGCCGGCCTGCTGGCGGGGTGGGGACAGGGGGGACGACGGGTCGGCGTCCACGCGCAGATCCATGGGGATGGCGGCGAGTGGCAGCCGTAGGGGCAGTGCGGAATTGATGTCCACTGCAAAGACGGAGAAGGGACAAAGGTTACAAGTGTCCACAACAAGAGACATTATCAACACGTGCAAGAACTAACTCATAAATAAATAACTACCAATTTCGTCATACGCAGTTTCTGGGTATGCTGACAATTAGGCTTTTGTCGAGTCAATGATGAT